>NC_071467.1:167992523-168292523 GCF_028500815.1 Rissa tridactyla | reverse complement strand
CAGCAAAGGGCTACCGAGATGATTAGGGGACTGGAACACCTCTCTTATGAAGAAAGACTGAGGGATTTGGGTCTCTTCAGGCTGGAAAAAAGACGACTGAGGGGGGACCTTATCAACACTTACAAATACTGAAAGGGGGGGGTGTCAGGAGGATGGGGCCAGGCTCTTCTCAGTGGTGCCCAGCGACAGGACAAGAGGTAACGGGCACAAACTTGACCATGGGAAGTTGCATCTCAACACGAGGAGGAACTTCTTTCCCCTGAGGGTGGCAGAGCCCTGGCACAGGCTGCCCAGAGAGGTGGGGGAGTCTCCAACTCTGGAGACATCCCAAACTCGCCTGGACGCGTTCCTGTGCCACCTGCTGTGGGTGACCCTGCTCTGGCAGGGGGTTGGACTGGGTGATCTCCAGAGGGCCCTTCCAACCCTGTGATTGATTCTATGATTCTATAATTCAGAAAGACTGTGTGAGCCAATGCAGGCAGGACACAGGAACAGCTACAAAACCATGGATGAAAAGCAAAGAACAAGTTTAGTCTCGATGCGTCGCAGACCGGGGAGTCTCTGAAGCAGCACCCAGGCAGGGACACACAAGCAGGGGACGCGGGCACCGTGGAGCGAGAGAGAGTCCTTGTTAGCAAAAGAGGGAGCAAGCGAGAGCGCGCAGACTCCCTGTTCTGGCCAGTATTCCAAGAGTTCAAGCAGGCATAGTTTTCACACTGTGCTTTGATCTTCAACAACAGGGCAGGATTCTCAGGCGGATAGAGCAAGTGTCCCTGAGTCCATTGCAGACTTACGTTATCGAAGCGCAGATGTTCTACTTGCAAGCGCACAAGACTGAACAACAATTAGGGTGATATGTTTCCCAGCACCCCAGGTGCAAGTCACTTGAGCACGTTTACAATCCTCCCTGCTGATCTTCTGTTACTTTCCCACAAAGACAAACTTGCCACGACTGCACATGCAGCGCCAGGGGTTCTTACAGGGCCCGTCTTCGCTGTCGCCATCCCGGCTGGGAGAGTCACGGCACGTGGAGGCGCTGACGTCCCACATGACAGTTAACCTGAGCGTGCGCTGTCCCGCACAGTGCTGCTCGCGCGGTGCCACGTTCAGCCCTGTGTCTGCTGCACAAAACCCCTGCCCGCGGGATGCTCATGGCAGCGGATGAGCCCACAGGCAGCTCTCAGTCCACACCGGCCATTTTCCACCTCTGCGGCCTTGCCTTTGTCCAAGTGTGAGGCAAGAGATTCTAATGCAAAGACACTTTCTGTCTGACAGTAGAAAGGATGAACAGAGTTGTTTCCTTGTAATCCTATAATAGCTCTAATGGCCAAAATGGGAGAATCTGCTCTGCAGGCAGGGTCCGCATGGCGCACTGTGTGGGCATCAGCGGCCCCGTCAGTGCTGCACCAGTTGGGGCTCCCCGCATCTAAAGGATGTAAGATTATCTATACTATTCTTTCTATATAGCGTTAGCTCTAATACGTCATATTTTAAATGATACCTTACACAGTCGGAGCGCCTTTCATACTGGGACCATCGTGGATCAGCACCTCCTGACGCAAAACAACCACTCGTAACAAGAAAAAGTTTCCCAGTTAACTTCTCTCGTTCTCACTCTTTGAAGGTTTGCTTAGCAACAAACGTGCATCCCAGTAAGACATTCAGCAGAGATCTGACTTCTTCCCATGTAAATATAATCACGACACCTCTTGCTTTTTAAATAAACAAATCTGAGATTTCTATCCAATTTGAAGCAACGTTACAGATTTTGAATACTTCCTCTGAAGCTTTTCTAATCTTTCTGCAGCTCTTTTGATGCTGACACCAGACCTCCACCTCATACTCCTGAAGAGTGTAGCAAATACAGGCTTTTTCTTCAAACGATGCTGATGCAGCCATGAGTGGGGTTAGTCACACTCACTGGTTCATCGCACTGAAACTCACAAGTTCACACCAGGGCTCTGGCCTTTGATTTCTGGGATACTGGCTAGAAAGAAGATGCTGGAAAGCTGAAAGCTTTGCAGTAAAAAGATTGGTGGGTTCCTGATGGATAACAAAATAAACATAAGCCAGCGGTGTTCCCTTGGAGCAAAAGCGGCCAACAGCATCCTGGGCTGTGTTAGGATCGTTGCCAGCAGGTTAGAGGCAGTGACCCATCTCCTCTGCTCAGCAGTGGTGGGACACGCCTGGAGCGCTGGGTCCAGTTCTGGGCTCCCCAGTACAAGAAACACAGGGACATACTGGAGCGAGTCCAGCGAGGGGCTATGAAGATGGTTAAGTAATTGGGAGTGTCTGTCTGTCATTGCAGGTGAGGCTGTGAGAGCTGGAATTGTTTATCCTGGAGAAGAACAGCCTCAGCGTGTTATCCGCGCATCTAAGTAATTGCTGGGAGAGTGCAAGGAAGACAGAAACAGACACTCCCCAGTGGTGCCCAGTGACGTGACAAGAGGCAATGGGCACAAACTGAAATGCAAGTAATTCCATTCAAACACGAGAAAGAACTTTTTAACTGTAAGTTATTACACACTGGAACAGATTGCCAGGAGAGACTGTGGAGTCTCCACCCCTGGAGATTTTTAAAATGCAACTGGACAGTCCTGAGCAACCTGCTCGCGCTGACCCACTGTGCAGGGGTGGGTTGAACGAGATGAACTCCAGAGGTTCCTTCTCTGTCATACAGAACACGGAAATCTAAACCAAAACCTGTTTACTTAATTTCTAGATAAATGATTTTGCAGTTACCTCTTGTATGTGTAAGTACATCTTATATCTGAATCATTCTGTAAAACAGACCTGTCCTTGTTTTCTCCCATCTGGTTAACCTTTGTTATCTGCAAACTTTTTTTTTTTCCTCAAATAATCAAATACAATGAGTGACATTTATCCAAAAGCCTGTTCCCATAGAAGCACACTGAAAACCCATACCTAGTCCTTAAAAGACACCTTTTCATCCTTTTACGTTAATGAAAACATGTAGTTTTCAGTTGCAAATAACAGCCCTTGGGAGCTGTCACCTGCTTACACTGAGATGCATGTGGCACCAGGCTGATATTCCTGATGGAAACGAGGTCCCAAAACTGTGAGTATTGAAGTTGTGTAGCGGCAGGAGCACAATCAAAAAGTACAGTGTAACTGAGGAATTTTCTGTCCCTTAGAACAATTGCACGGGCTCACCGCTTTAATAGGTGTAGGACTTACCAGGTAACCAAATTGAAGCTGAACTGTTTAATCAGCAAGCTGTGCCACCTGCCCTGCTGTGATGGGAAGTGACATATCTGTTATTTTCAGGGATAATACTCAACCTGCAGAACTGAAAGGTAGCTGTTGGGGACCTTCAGACAGTTCCTAGTTCCTCTCTAGGGCCTACAGCAACCCTGTGTCATACCACAGTGCTCAGCCCACCTGGAGTACTGCCTCCATCTCCAGAGCCAACATCAAAAGGACACAGAGCTGTTGGAGTGGGGCCAGAGGAGGCCCCGGAGATGCTGGGAGGGCTGGAGCCCCTCTGCTGTGGGAACAGGCTGGGAGAGCTGGGGGGGTTCAGCCAGGCGAAGAGAAGGCTCCGGGGAGACCTTCCAGCACCTCAATGGGCTCCAGAATCAGGGAGGGGAGCCATGGGACGAGGGGGAAGGGTTTTCCACTGACAAAGGGGAGATTGAGATGAGATGTGAGGCAGAAATTGTTGGCTGTGAGGGGGGTGAGCCCCTGGCCCAGGTTGCCCAGAGAAGCTGTGGCTGCCCCATCCCTGGAGGGGTTCAAGGCCAGGCTGGACGGGGCTTGGAGCAACCTGGGCTGGTGGGAGGTGTCCCTGCAGTCTTTAAGGTCCCTTCCAACTCTAACCAGTCTTTGATTCTATGAAGCAACCATGGTGGATGTCAAAGGGAATTTTGAATTCCTTTGCATTACCATATTACACAACAAAATGAATGTTCTGCAGCTGTGGAGGAGCCAAACAGCAAAGTGAAAGTGCACTGAATAGCTTTGTCCAGCAGCAAACTAGACAAGCTGTGTTTATGTCTCCTTGAATGCATGAAGACACAAACATACAGGAGGCTGCAAGAGCAGCACTGAGAGTAGCATAGTCAAGGTAATTTTGTTCCAGTACATAGCTCTCACTCACTCTCTCTGCCCTGCTCAGCAGAATCGTGTGGCTTAAAGTAAGGTCAACTCTACTGCTTGTTTTACGTCCCTCATCCCAGAGCATATAAAGTTTACAAATAAGCACGAGTCTGCCTGGAAAGAAACTTTTAATTATTTAAAAAACAAACAAAAAACCCCCACAAAAACCCCACAGAAACAGCCTCTCTCCATAGCCCATGCCTGTGCCGCAGAGCAGGGCTAGGAAAGTCTTCCTCCTCCCTTGACCTCACACGCCCTTCACCCATGGCAAGGCTGGGAAGGGGATGGAAAGTGCCAAGTGTTAAGGTGCTGAGAAGCTCTTGATGTTTCTAGTCTCTCAAGTGCTGTTGGCCTGTTCCTGCTCAAAAAGGGCCATGGCTAAATGAGAGCGTGATGCAAGTCCTTCCAAGTTGCTAAGCACACAGCGGTGGTATAACTCCTCACTAAGCCGGGGGTTGCAGCTCCTAAGTGCATATTTCTGCACTAACCCTGGCTCCACAGCCCTAAATAGGTGCAGACCGGAATAGTGGAGGAAGACATCAAATACCTCCATGCTCTCCAGCACCTCATCTCGGTCTAGGATATCAGCTGCTAGCTTGGTACGTGCTGTCATATAGTCAGAGTTATAAAAGCAGGCCTCAGCAAAGGAATGCCTGTCAAAGTGCCCATCCCTCAGGAAGTCGGTACTGGAGGAAGCAGTCTGCTCACCACGGTACACCAATGCGGGGTTGAACTCTTGGAAATGCACCGGGAAAAAGACCTGCCAATTACTGATAGTATTCATGCGGCAGCGGTTCAGGAACTCCATGTTGATTTCTGTCCAGACACTGGCCAAGAAGAATAGTGTATCCACAGGGTGCTTCTTTGAGACTATATCCATGAGTTTCACTTGCGATGGCACCTCAGTTTTAACACTAATCCAGGGAATTTTAACTTCTGCGTAGCGTTTCTCCAGCTCTCCTACCATGGCTTTGACTCCAGCAAAAACATCCACCTGACTGACTCGCTGGGCATCATAGGGATGGTAGATGAACAGCAAAGTCAGCAAGGCATTATCATGTGTGTCCAGTGTGTTCATAGCAAACATATCCAGGAAGTTCGCCACAAAATCCAGGTCCTGCACCGTCAAAGGAAGCACCAGTTGCACCCGTGTGGCCTCTGTCACATACGGCATGGGAATAATTTCCACCTTGCTTAAGGGCCGCACCAGGCTCACTCGTTTGGCCAGAACATGACTGTGGCCCTTTTGGGTGACTGCCTCCAGCAATAGGTCCAGTGTATACTCCATGCCCCGCGTGGGGTCAAAACGCCGGTAGCCGTTCAGCAACTGCCGCTTGCTGAAGCGGAGCAGAGGCTGGTAGCGACTGTTAAGCTGCTCAAGTGCTGACTCAATGATTTCACTGACATCTGCTTTGCTGGCTCCAGAGAGCTCACACTTGGGGGAGCCATCAGGACAGGAGAAGAGGTGCTGCTCAGTGAAGTAGTCCCAGCTGATTACCTCAAAACGTGACTTTGGAAGAAACGGGGCGTTAATGCCCACAGGCCACGTCAAGCCTCCCTCACCTGCAGGGGTCAATGACGTCAGGTTCCTGATCTGCATCTGGGCAAAGAGAGAATGGATACCGATCCCCACCACTTCCTCCAAGAGGTCCAGTCCATCTCCCACCCAGCCCTCCCTCACCACCCAGAACTGTATCTTGGTAGTATCACACCAGCGTTTTTGGATAACGTGGTGTCAGAAGTGCTATTTCTAGCTGATGGTCATCTACAAGCAGAAGCAATAATATTCCTCCACTGTCTTGAAAGAAAAAGAAACCTGCTTGGTCAAGGAGTTTTTAAAGACATCCCTCACCACATACCTGGAGGTCCTGGATCTCCTGGTAGGCTCTGTCAAGCTGGATCCTGCTGAAGTGCTTGTGCAGCCGGTACATCATGGTCATGTCGGAAACGGGGTGCACAGCAAGAGCTGCTTGGAACTCCTCTTCTTCCTCCTTCTCTGGCTCAGTATTTTTCGCCAATTCATAGGTGTGATAATGCTGGCCCTGAAGTGGATAAGAGCCAGAAAGTCTAGCACAGAACTCAAGTTCACAGAGAAGCCTTCCCTCACCCCAGACATCCATTTGCCCCTCCGTCCACGCTGACTGCGGTACCCACAGATGAAAATAGTCCCCACACACGCTACCCCTCATACTACATAGAATCATAGAATAGTTTGGGTGGGAAGGGATCTTTAAAGGCCATCTAGTCCAACCCATTGCCATGAGCAGGGACGTCTTCAACTACATCAGGTTGCTGAGAGCCTCTCTGGTCCAGGTCCCTCTGGACGGCATCCCGTCCCTCAGGCATGTCACTGCACCACTCAGCTTGGTGTCATCTGCAAACCTGATGAGGGTGCCCTCGATCCCATGTCTATGTTATTAATGAAAATATTAAGCAGTGCTTGTCCCAATACGGACCCCTGAGGGACACTACTTGCCCACTTGCTTCTTGGTACCAACGTGCCCTTTATCTGACCTCCAAAACCTCTGCATCAGCATCTGCGAGTAGGCTGAAAATTAAATACTCTATGTCCTCTCTCTCCCCCAATGTCTCAGCTTTGACTACGGGCTTCTCCCCAATGCTGCCTGCCACACCACACAGCCCTTCCCCTCCTCTGTAACTCACAGCAGAGGCTCACAAAAAACCCCCTTTGCTATGCCACACAGAACTAGTAAGAGCATGGGTTCTGTCAGGCTTAGCTAACACAAAACCTGGATAAGGGAGGTAGTACCTGGAGCTGGGAAACACAAGCGATGCCAAGGAAATCAATGATGCAACGTCCCAGCCACTCATCGGGCCGCACACTGAGGATCTCATTGCGACAGCTGTCCAGGTGCGGATGGAGCTTAAGCAGCAGGCTGCGGGATATCAGATAGCCAAAGCCGCCATGACAATAGCGGGCCTGCTCATCTCCCCCAATAAACTCCTCTGCTCGTCCTAGGTAGACATCTTGGTTAATACTCAGGTGTGTCACCAGGGCCTTGACCTGTTCAGCCTGTGCATAGGTGTCATCCTGCATGATGTAGAACCAGTCATAGTCAGAGCCAAAATGCTGATGGATATAGTGCATGGTCTCGTACATGAGCCAAATGGGACGCTCGTCCCCATGGGCCACCAGTACCATGCCATGAGGCACCTTGGCACTGCGCAACCCTGTAAAGTACAGCAGGCGTGGAAAGTGATGGGCTACCGTCTTGTTCACTGCCACTGCCAATGTATTCAGGGTAGCCTTGGAGGTCAGCACAGCCACAAACAGTCTCTCATGGAATCCCAATTCTGTCTGGATGTAGCGAGTTCTATAAAGGAAGGACATACCTACATGACAAACAGCTGGATGACAAAAATCAAAGTATTATCGCAACTTGGGATAAGTCTTTATCTGCTGGAGTCTACCAATAGTGAAACAGTTAAGCCTAAAAGTAGAACTTTAAGAGAAGACTCACTAGTAAAAACCCCGTTTTGTAAAAGCACTTGCTTCCTTCAAGAAAACTACAATCTCACATGATTTATTTGAGCTAGGAAACTGTGCTAGCATGTGTAAAAAAAAGATAAAAATACAGAGCTAGCCACTTGCACATTACATACGTTATTATCAATTGCTCAAAGTTTTCCTGATCAATAGACTGGCTAAAAAAGTTCTGAAGAATAATTTAACATGTCCTGTTAGACACAAGCAATAAAAGAAAAAATACTGTCAATCTTCCTCGGCGCTTCTGTTACCTTTTTTTTTTTTAAAAACTAACTTCTTATATGCTTCTCTTGCATCCCTCTAAAGGTAAGAATCTTAGCCATCACCTTGCTGCATCACGCTGTTACCCCATAAAGAATTTCAAACTGAACGCTCCCCCTAGAACTCGTTAACTCACTGGATGACTCAGAACCCCAAACACCGTACACATATGACTACCTTCCTGGAAGGCAAGCCCGGCCGAAAAAAGGAATTTTACCTGAGCACTTTTTTGTAAGGCTTGCTGGGGTCCCTGTAGTACGGAACAATCCTGGGCTTGAAGTCCTCGTGGCCCGGGACCGGCCGTCCATCCGCCGCCTCCGGCCGCGCTCCGCCGCCGCGGGCCCCGGGAGGCCCCACCGCCCCCGGGCACTGCTCCTCGCCCCCGCCCTGGCTCCAGGAGGCGCGCAGCAGGCTCAGGCTGCAGCCGAGGGAGAGGCCCAGGACGAGCGGCAGGACGGGCCGCAGAGCGGCCAGCAGCGCAGCCAGGCGCATGGCGACGCCGGGGACGGCGGGGCGGCCTCCCGCCGCCGTGCGGTGCGCGAGGGGGAGGGGGGGGTGCGGCCGCAGGCCCGCTAGGCCCGGGGCGGGCTCACGGGGCCGTGCAGGCGCTCAGGGGGCCGGCGGCCGCGGGACATCGCCGGCGCGGGGCACTGGGGCGGCGGCGGGCCCGGCGGGTCAGCGGCCGCGGGACTCTCTCACCTGCGGGCCGGCGGCGGCCCAGAGCTCGGGGCCGGGGGCGCGGGGACAGACAGCGGCCCCCGCCCGGCTGCGCTCCCGCCGCTGCCACCTCAGCCACCGCATCGCCGCCCTCGCGCGCTTCCGCTTCCTCTCTATGATACCCCGGCGGCCAGTCTGCCCGCCGGCGCCACCGCCTCTATGGTACCCCCCGCGCGCTCACGTCGCGCGCCGGCGCCGGGGGCGGGGCGCGCCGGGGGCGGGGCGCGGGGCCGGCGCTGGCGCGAGCGGCGCGGTGCACGCCGGAACGGGCAGTGCCTGGCTCGCGGCAGCGCGCGGCGGCCCGGCCGGCAGCGGCGCGAGCGCGGACTCCAGTTCCCAGGACGGCGCGGGCGCCCGGCGCCCGTGACGTTGCGCGCCCCGATTGGCCGCGGCTGCCGGGGGGCGGGGCGTGCGCACGCGGTAGCAGCTGTCCTGTTGCGACAGAAGGAAAGCGCGGAGCCGCCGGTGCGGGACGGGACGGGCCGGGACGGTGCGGGACGGGCGGCAGTGGGGAGGGAGGCGGAGCGGGGCGGGCCGGGGTGGGTAGCACGGCGCGGGCAGCCGGGCGGGCGGCCCTCGGGCGGGCCCGGCGGCGCCGCGTGCTGCGGGCCGGGGCGGGCGGCGCGCGGGGCCGCCGGGGCGGGGCGGCCCGGGGCGGGCGGGATACGGCGCGGCCTAACGGCGCCTGTCGCTCCTCCGCCGCAGCCCCTCAGCCGCGCCATGCCCTCGGACCTGGCCAAGAAGAAGGCGGCCAAGAAGAAGGAGGCGGCCAAGGCCCGGCAGCGGCCGCGCCGGGCCCCGGAGGAGAACGGCGATGCCGGGACGGAGCCGCAGGAGGTCCGGCCCCCGGAGGCCAACGGAACGTCGCTGCCAGGTGAGAGGCGGCCCCGCCGTGAGACCGGTCCCACAGCGCCGGCGGGCGCCCGACTTGTCCCCGTGAGGCCTCGGCAGGGAGCCCTCGGGGGCGAACCGGCGGCCCGCGTGTGCCCGCGGTGGGGTGAACCGGGACCCCTGTGCCTCTTCGAATGAACTACCTGGCAGGCACGGGCTTGTGCTGAGCGGCGCCGGCTGCAGCAGCCACCGCTAGGGCCGCTGTGCTTTGAGGCAGCAGGACACCGGTAACGGTGCGGGGTCTTTCCATAAACCGTGCAGGTGGAGGGTTCCCTGGACCCGCGCTGAGGCTGGCAGGGTAAGAACGGAGCATGATGGTGGTGCCTATTCCCTCTCAGATACTGCACCGATCTTCTGGTACTTCATGCCCAGACCTGTTTGGGCTTTTTTGGTGGGGTTGTTTTTTTTTCTCCCTGCTGCAGAAGCCCCTGTAGTGTCTGAATTCTTACTGTTCTTACTGATAGTGCTGTGAGCCTCTGTTCGTCTCTTTCTCTGGGACGTACCTGGCGTGCACAAGCCGAGAACCTGGCTGTCTTAGTGGCAGAGACTTTGTCAACAAAGAGCTGTTGACCTCCCTAAAGGAGATGGGCGAGGGAAAGCTTACAGAGAGGGGGTTTATTTCTTGTGACTTTAGCCCCCGGTGGCCGGCAGGGGGTTGAGCACACAGGTTTTGCCCGGGCCCAGGCCACGGTGCGTTGTTGTAAGCGGTACTCGGTGCGTGGCACGGAGAACCGGGCAGCACCGGCGCGGGGGTCTGAGGGCAGGGCAGAGAGGCCGGTCTCCCGGGGACTCCAGGCACACTCTGAGCGCTGGTGGCCCCACGGCCGGGCTGGCGGGCTCGGTCCACGGGCAAGGCCCCACCGGTGCCCGATGGCGGCCGCCGACCGCGACCCGCCATCGCGACCCCCGGCCGCTCCGGGTCCACCCCGGCCCCGCCCGCCCGGGACCAGCCGGCCAATCGCCGCCCGCTCCCGGGGCTCCTTTGCATACCGCCCTCCTATTGGTGAATTCGGTGCCGACCGCCCGCGAGTGTCCCTCCGCCGGTCGGGACGGAGGGTCCCTCCGCCGGTCGGGACGGCGCGGGGGTGCCGCGCACCGGCGCAGACAGCGGGCAGGCTACGCGGGGCGGGAGAGGCGTATTTCGTATTGGCGGCTCCCTGAGGAATAATTGCACGTCAGGGATCAGCCTGCCTCGCTGTCTTCGCGTTGGTGTGGCTTGCTCGTTGGTGTGACTGGTCTGTTCGCGCTGCCCGTGCTCCCCGAGGGCCTCAGTTCAGTGCAGCTGGGGGGCTTTGCTCCTCCTTGGCTAGGGCGCGTTTGCCGTGGTGGTAACAGCGATTTGCCTGAACACGGACAGTCTGAAGGCCAGCGCCCGGAGTGTCGCTGAGATCCTCAATGCCATTTTCTTCTTCAAATGGCAGTGTCTCACCAGGGAGTGGAAACCGGACGCTAACTCAGGTCTGCAGCAGCAGATCAGCATGACAGGAAAGATTTGCTTCTCCTATAGGAGGAAAGGACGAGGGGGGCGTGCGTATGGACATACTAGCTTCTCAAAAAATTGGTAGGACGTATTCCAGCGCTGCTGCTTCTTTCCTCCTCTCAGCTTTCCCTTCATTTATCTTCCAACCAAGTTCTTTTTTGGCTAGCCCTTTCATTAAGCTGGCAAGTGATACTTCGTAGGTTCTCTTCCCACCCCAGCCAAGCCCTTCCTGCAGTGAGGGTTTGTCCCATCATACTTGCATAACAGGCTAGCTGTTGTGGCTGCTTACTTAGTTCTAATGGTCAGATTTTATTTAGAAATCAGGTGGGAGTTCCTGTTGGACTGTATATATCCATCTGCTAAGCTGAAAATCTGAGTGTCATTGCATCTGGGCCTCTTCCACGTGTCTGTAGAAATGGGGACATGGGAGTTGCTTTGTGATCTTGGGCCTATTGGTACAGTAGCTTATGGCTTCCCTTGTATTTGTAAATCAGTAACACTCTGTTCTGTCTCTGCATATAGAGGTGGATGCTCTTACAAAGGAGCTGGAGGACTTTGAATTAAAGAAAGCTGCTGCCCGCGCTGTGACAGGAGTGCTGGCATCCCATCCCAACAGCACTGATGTCCACATCATAAACCTCTCGCTGACCTTCCATGGCCAGGAGCTGCTGAGTGACACAAAATTGGAGCTCAACTCTGGGAGGCGTTATGGCCTGATTGGACTCAATGGGATCGGTAAGCTGTGGGGCACAGTGACGAGGGTGTCTTGGAGCTCAGTGAAGGTTCTGTGCTGCTGAGAAGCTAGACAGATGCAGGTGGTAAATGCTGGAAACCAGAAAGAAGGCGGTTAGACAGACATGTCTGGGACATGGCAGTTTCTGTTCTCCTATCTCCCTGCCCAGGAAGAGGAATTTCTAGGATTGCTGGTAGAAGTATGAGGTTGCTTTCTGGCTTTGGACTGTGCGTTTGAACTTGTTTCTGTGGAGAGTTGGGTGAGATGTCTGGGATCTGTGAATCTGTCTGATTCCTGTTTGCAGGATCTGTTTAGCAGTGTCAATAAACCCAGTGCTGATGCTATTGGTCAAAGAAATTGCACAGTATGGAGGAGTAGGGAGTGTGTTGTTTGGCTTGAATGGGAAAAAACAACTGTACAATCCCTGGAGAAGGTGACGCTTTACATGGAGAGATGCAGAATATGGGTATAATTGAAGAAGAGCTAGTAAGAGTGATCGGCTGGTTTAACTTTCAGGAAAACCCTTAGGTTCTGTAGTGATGAGTGCGTTACTTTCCTCTGTGTTAGAAGTCATTAGAATCTGGGGTCCTCGTAACAGATGTCAGATCTGGTGAGACAGCAGGAAGTATACAGCAGAGATACAGGGTCCCTAAATCCAGGCAGAGGCTGAACTGCAGTGGTTTCCAAATAGCTTCTTCTTGTCTCATCCTGTCCTTGGGGTGATGAGCCTTAGCTGGGAGGGCAGCCTGTTGCAGTGAGGCAGTAGGCTCTGCTGTGTCTCTAATTCTTCTGGACTCTTGGGCAAGAAATTTCCAAGGATTTTCTGGGGTTGGAAAGGGAGGGAGTCATTGGGATCTGACTGCATCTCATCCGTTTCTCTGTGACGTGTCTCACTGAATCCAACAATTAATTGCACGCAGGGAAATCCATGCTTTTGTCAGCTATTGGGAAGCGAGAAGTGCCCATCCCAGAACATATTGACATCTATCACCTCACCCGAGAGATGCCTCCCAGTGACAAGACCCCTCTACAGTGTGTGATGGAGGTGGATACAGAGAGGGCCATGTTAGAACGAGAGGCAGAACGTCTGGCTCATGAAGATGGTAAAGCTTCTCAGAGTCCTTGTGGACAAGGGACATTTCCCCCGTTTCCCTCCCTACCAAAGAATAGGTCTTATTTGGGTTCTTTGGCAGAATTTTTACATGTTACAGTACCTGTTTCCTCCAGCTGCCCTGTACTAGTTGAAAAGTCCTGTGGGATTACACTTCTTTGGATGGAATTGTTCCATTGCTTCTTAAAAATTGTCTCAGGCTTGGGATTGGGCGGGGATGAATAGTGGTAAAGCAGATGGACTATGAGTTTTCCCAGCTGTACAGAGGTGCAGCTGAGAGCCCTTTATTGGTAGAAGTGCTGACAAGCAGGCTCTCTTTCAGCGGAGTGTGAGAAACTCTTGGAGTTATATGAACGTCTCGAGGAGCTGGATGCTGACAAGGCAGAAGCACGGGCCTCACGTATCCTTCATGGCTTGGGGTTCACACCAGCCATGCAGAGGAAGAAGCTGAAGGACTTTAGTGGTGGCTGGCGAATGAGGGTGGCTCTTGCTAGGTGAGTGGTGTACTGCCTGCTGCCTCCTGGAAGAATGTCTCCCTGCCCCTGGCTCTACAGAGCCACATACACAGTTCTAAGAACTCGGAGCAGAGCTGAGGGGCTTTGGGTTACCTGTATTTACCTTACGCTGTCATCTCCCCTCTCCTTTCAGAGCCCTCTTCATTCGGCCTTTCATGCTGCTGCTAGATGAGCCCACAAACCACCTTGACCTGGATGCCTGTGTGTGGTTGGAGGAAGAGCTGAAAACGTAAGCACGAAGGAGTTTGCTGCTTCTATGGGTTGTGCTTTTCTGCTGGAACATCTTGTCAGCACATGAGCAAGTGCTACAGCAGTAACTGTTTATAGTTCTTGTAGCTACATAACTATATTGCAGTATCAGTGGCGTGTTCTTGTGCTTGCTGCTACACGAAGGATTCTTGATGCAAGGGTAATGAATGCAAGACAAAACTCCCGTCTTTCCCTCTCTGAAGAAATGGGAAATGCTGGTTTGTACTCCCTGGTTAAGGCTACTTCCTTGAAAGCCAGGAGCAGCCCTGGCAGCTCGTGGGCCAGCATCATGTGATGTACCAGTAGCGTGAGCTTTCCAGACCCAGCTTCCAGCTCACCTTTTTGCATATTGTTCCTCTGTTTTCACAGAACTCTAGTGTCTGAGTGTGTCAGTTTCATCTTGTTCTAGTATGTCCGGTGGCTGTTTTTCGTAAACAAAGGTGAAATGTTAAGGCTTAAGGCAAAAAGCTTAGGAATAGTTACGAAGCTTAGATTAGCTGGGTTCTGCATTAAAAGGACTGTATTGTCAGAAGCGCTTTTCATTTGCAGAGGTTTTTCCATCGGCTTTGCCAGTTGAACCTTTTGCATACTTGCTTTCGGACTCAGATATTTTAGGGAAGTGATTTGAACCTTGCTTTTTTAGGGAGGTTTTACAGATTTTACAGATGCTCATTTTACAGATTTGGAGCAGAGCTAGGCGTAATGTACCTAATGGATGGTAGTCTGTACGAAGGTGAAAGTAAGCAGCAAAAGTTGAAACTTTTTAGAAGTGTGATGCCAGTGGAGTCAGTTGCATCAGTAGCACTAGTCATCTCCCACAGCTCTTGACTCTTTGTGAAGACGGGTGAAGACTGTCTTATGATGAAGAGTGTTTTAGCACAATGAAAGGTGTTTGCAGTATTTGCTTATTGCAGCTAATTGTAGCTGTTTTACTCCAAACTTCCCAAAGCATCTCCATGTCTGTTATCTTTTTGTTCTTAATCTGACCGTAGGCAAGAGAGATCTGGTGCATGTAAATGCTTTGTCACCACTGGGGCCAACGAGCAAGAATTCTTTTCCTAACTTGGTCTCTAATAACTTATGTGGTGCCACAGGTTCAAGCGGATCCTTGTGCTGATATCCCACTCCCAGGACTTCTTGAATGGTGTCTGCACTAACATAATCCACATGCACAACCGGAAACTGAAGTACTACACGGTGAGTAAGTGGTGCCCTGCGCAACTGGCAAAAACAGAGGAACTGTTCTCTGGGGCATGTCTGATGTTTGATGCCCTCTCTTTAGGGAAACTATGATCAGTATGTAAAGACTCGCTTGGAACTAGAAGAAAATCAAATGAAACGATTCCACTGGGAGCAAGATCAGATCGCCCACATGAAGGTATCTGCCTAGCTGCCTGGACATCTTTCTGCCCATGCAGGTGGGCATCCCTGCACCTCCTCAACCTTGTTATCTTGGCTTTCGGCTAAGTCTGTGTTTTGTTGCAGAATTACATTGCACGATTTGGTCACGGTAGTGCAAAGCTGGCCAGGCAAGCTCAGAGCAAGGAGAAGACCCTTCAAAAAATGATGGCGTCTGGCTTGACAGAGAGAGTCGTGAATGATAAGGTAGGATAAGACATGGGATTGAATCTAGATATCAGCATTGGAAACATGGGCTAGATAAGTAGAATGATCTTTATCTGGCAGCAGGAATGGCTGACACAGCTGGGAGCAAGAGTGGTATACCCTTCCTGATGCCAAGGAGGACTGTACTGTAGATACTGTGATGTTGAAAAGGAGGAGTAATTTTATAGGGGAGAGAAGAGGATTTGTCATATCAATAAGGCTATTTTGCAGACACAGAAATCAGAAATGAATGTCTAAGGGTTGGAGAAGATGGGGGAGGATGCTCAGAGCAACTCCTACTTGTTTGAAGAGTATAAGCCCACATTTGTTTCAAGGGGAAAGAGACAGGGACTCATTAGCCAGCAGATGAGCTTGCAAGCGACTAATCAGAATCAATCTGTGAGTGAGTTGCTAGAGGGGCTCATAAAAAGTCGCAGTCTGGTGCCTTGGTCTACAGATGATGTTTGTAGCGAGGCATGGTTATACCAGAGTAGCTGGGTTGTCTCGTGCTCCAGGGTGTCTAACAAGTGGATATTCTGTGTCAACAGACTTTATCATTCTATTTCCCACCCTGTGGGAAAATCCCCCCGCCTGTCATCATGGTGCAGAATGTCAGCTTCAAATACACCAAGGATGGGGTGAGTATGGGGAGTGTGCATGGGTTGTATGGAGATTACTTGTATCCCTGCCTTGTTTGGGACCGTGAGGCTTTTGGATAAGCTTTCTCACCAGGCTTCAGCATATGGCTAGTGGATCAAACTTCTTGGCAGTGTTAACGCTGTGTCTGCTGAGGACGGAGCATTACAGGTGCAGCATGGAGGTTCCTGGGTAGTAGTGGAAAGGCATAACATGCGTCATGATTTTTGTGGTTTGCAGCCATGGATCTATAATAATCTGGAGTTTGGGATTGACCTGGATACCCGTGTAGCTCTTGTCGGACCCAATGGAGCTGGAAAGTCAACACTGCTGAAACTGCTCACAGGAGAGGTATGCTCCCTACCTTGTTTACCCTTTTCTGGACCTTATTCATGGGATAGTCTTCAACAAAGCTGCTGCAAAACTTACTTGCTGCAGCACCCCAATCGGACCTTGGAAATCCTAAGGTCTTGCTGCAATTTAGGGCTTTTTTCTTTCATATTACTTGTTCAGGCTACCTTCTCTGTGCCAGCACAGAGATGGCTGGATTCTGTATTTCTGGCATACAGCAAAGGGACGAATTTCCTGTTGAAATGCTTTTATCTTCCCTTTCTAGCTGCTGCCCACAGATGGGATGATTCGCAAGCACTCACATGTGAAGATCGGTAGATACCACCAGGTACTCCTTACAGCAGCCCCAGGGACATGAAATGCTGAGGAAAAAGCTGTTGGGAATGAGGAATCTTGCCCCTGTATTTCTGCTTCGAAGGCCCCTCCCACTGCTACCTTCTGCGCCTGCAGATGGGGGAAGGAACTGTTCCGTTGGCTGAATGGGCTCTAGCAGATGTGCTTACCCTGAAAAGAGGGTTGCTGTGGTCCTTTCTGTTTAGCCTCTCACCTTTTATGGGAGAGATGGTTGCCTTGTGCTTGTTGGTGGACAAGCCTGCTGTTTGGAAGCTTTTTCCTGAAATGGAGACTCCTTCCATAATAGTTCAGCACACTGGCTATACAGTGAGTGGGGTTTTTTGCTCTTGCGTTCTGCTGCTCAACTGGTACCAGAGGGGCATAAGGGGGGAAGTACTTTTGGCCATGAAGTGGGTGGTCTGCACAGCCTGAAGCTGACTTTTTCTTCTCTGTCAGCACTTGCAAGAGCAGTTGGACTTAGACCTCTCACCCCTGGAGTACATGATGAAGTGCTACCCCGAGATCAAGGAGAAGGAGGAGATGAGAAAAATCATTGGCAGATATGGTCTGACAGGGAAGCAGCAGGTGAGTATGGGGTTTGCCTTTTGATCGCTAGGGAAGTAGAGCTGCTGCATTTTCTGGTGCTCTACTTGTGTCTGACAGTATGATGCAGTATGCAGCATGGCAGAAATGACAAAATGCTTTTTTCATCTCTGCTTTTGAGGTTGGAGAAAAAAATAACTCACGGCTCATAGGAACTTCCTTTGCATTGCAGCAATATGTGGGTTGGAATGGGTGACCCCCTCAGAACCTGGGTGAAGAGAAGACAAGTTGTGGCATAGCGCTAGACTCAAGCCTGTTTCAATTGTAACTTGAACTAGTTTGCTTATCTCTTGTTTCTGAGGTGAATACTAGGCAGAAACGAACGTGTTCTCAACTGGGAGTGGGGACCACTTGCTTCAAGCAAGAAGGCAGGCTCACCAAGGGTGCTCTAAGTCTAAACATGACATGCTCTTATACGTCATACATCACATGTATGACAGGAGCTGTCCTCATCAGTGCAGTTCAGCATTGATTTTTACGTTGTTCTTCCCCATTTGTCACTCCAGAAGTTGAGAAAAGTTTTATGGTTGTGGCAGGATGCAATGAGCACTAATCAGACCTCAATTAACTATCCTTTGGAACCTTTAACACAAGCTGGGTCTTGCCATGGACACTTCTTCAGAAGCCCCTGGAATTCCCTGGTTCTCCTGTCGAGAGAAGCTTAGTCTAGGTGTAAGACTGACTAAACTTTGTCCTCTTGTGTCACATAGCTGCTGGAAACACAGCGTGAGATCTGAATGTTTTGTGATCAAGGTGGTGGTCTTAAGTTTTCCTGCAGAGCTGTGAACAGTCTGTGTTTGTCAGGTGAGCCCCATTAGGAACCTCTCCGATGGGCAGAAGTGCCGCGTGTGCTTTGCCTGGCTGGCCTGGCAGAATCCTCATATGCTTTTCCTGGATGAGCCCACCAACCACTTGGACATAGAAACAATAGATGCTCTGGCAGATGCTATCAATGAATTTGAAGGAGGAATGATGCTCGTCAGCCATGACTTCAGACTTATCCAACAGGTAAGAAAAGTAGTGGATTTTGTCAGAGCAAAAATTACCCTTCTAACACTTTAAGTAATTAAAATAAGGTATTTTCAACTGACTGGCTCTTACTCATTCCAAAAAGATGTATGAGTGAAAAAAATCACTGGATGTGATTCCTTTGCTATATTCATGTGAAACAACTACTGACCTAGCCTAGGAAAACTTCAGGTACTTGAAAGGGAAAAAAAACCAACAACAACACAAAAAAACCCACCACAAAACCCTAGAAGCAAAGAAAAAGTGAAATAGAAATCATGACACACTGTGGAGGCCTTAACTAGATTTTTTTAAATGATACTGGAGTAGTTCTAGCACAATTTTTTATGACTCAGTCGGCACAGGTGAATTGCACCACGTACACACAAATGTCAAATGCTGATTTATCAGCTATAGCTTTGCCTGCAAGATCAAGTATAACTTTATTTTTCAGATCCAAGTAGTTCAGGTCAAGAACTACTTTCTTCAATTCACAATTTATCAGGAAAGGCTTTCCTTCTTAGTCCATATACAAAAAAAATAAATGTTGAGAGGTCAAGGATTTTCAGTTCTAAAATCTTGTATAAATTACGCAGAAAAGACCAGGTAAGATATTTCACTGCAGATATTTTTCTTTGGTAATGAAGTGTGAAAGTTATTAAACTCTTTTCTTACCAGACTTCAGCGAGTAGATGTCGGTTAATTTCATAATTTTGGTACAATTATAAAATGCTGTACTGTAAACCTCTCTTCCTTGTGTGCGTGCTTTCAGGTTGCTCAGGAGATCTGGGTCTGTGAGAAGCAGACAATCACAAAGTGGCAAGGCGACATCCTCGCCTACAAGGAACATCTCAAGTCAAAGCTGGTGGACGAGGATCCTCAGCTCACCAAAAGGACCCACAACGTGTGAGCTCTGGAGTGGTCGGTTGGGTGCTCTTGGTGGAGACTGACGGTGGCCAACATGACTCGCCCACCTGCCGACTGGAATGGGACTTTGCTGCTCTCTCCGTGGCTGTGTTCTAGGATTGCTGCAATACTGCTTCCCCTTGACTTGCCTCGCACCTCTGTATCTGGACAGATCTCTTCTCTCCTGATCTGGCTACATTTGGGCAACCATTGCCGTATTCAGATGGTGTCCCATCTGAGCCAGGCCTTGGCATCTAATGGTCTGGGGTCACGGCAGTGGCAGTTCGGGTGTCTGAGCTGCAGTGACACAGAAGCGGAGACCCCAGCCCAGCTTCTCCCGCCTCTTCCTTCCCAATTTCTGCTTCAGTTTAGATACTTCACTTCAAACTCCTCTGGCCTTGGTTTGTTTTTAACTATTATTTAACAGTGTAATAAACGGATCTGCCTGAGAATCCATCAGTCAATAAAGAGGGAAGAACAGTCTTGTCTTGTTTTGTGAGCTGTAGTAGTTACTGGGGCATGCTGGGGCAAATCAGCTGGTGCTGAGCTTTGAGTAAGGAGACGGAGCCCTTTCTTCTGGGGTGAAGGTTCAGTTCTTCAGTAGTACCCAAGTGATGCCCCGAACTTGTGGGAGACATGAAGTGGTGAGTTCTGAGCTCTGGAGGGGCAGTGAGTAGGATCCTCACCCCGGGGAAACCTCCGTTAATCCAGAGTGAACACTGGGTTTTCCAGTTAGTGACAGAAGGGGGGGCAAGCCACACGTGGTTTTTTATTGTTGAGCGGTACAGCCCTTTCAAGGCTCTGAGGACAGAATGTAGATCTACAAAATACCCGTGTGTGTTCTCTACTACAACAGAGTGGCTTACGTGTATGCTTGTTCCTTTACCTTGGATTTTATGGGTCTAATAATGAGACTCAATGATTTAGGATTTTTAGACTATGAATTAGTTATTTGTTCCTTGCAGGTTTAGCTAAATGAGGCTAATCAGCTAGAGTCAGTTTAACATTTATTTTTGTTCTTAATAACAAATTTTTAGAAAAGATGGTGCTTAAACCTCACCCTGTGTCACAGAAGCTTGAATAAAACATTTTTCATGTATTTTTAAAACAATTAAAAGGTACTAAAGAAAAAGGTAGCAAATCAAACCAAATAGCTTCTTATGGTCATGAGTTACCATTTTAATTACTTCTGGCACATGAGAATGGCTGCACTGGTCACGTGAAATGTTCACATGGCAATAACCTGTTCCAACTGTACCTGTTGACAGGCAAATTGAAGAATAGGACAAATACGTAGCGGTTGTATTTCCTCAGATGCTGCCTGTCTGTGGCTCTGCCTTTGAGTAGAGTATTTCCTTGTTTTTTTCCAAAGGGACCATCCAAGTTGTGACTGCTGCTGTAGAAGCACTGCGTATCGCGTAGGACAAGTGTCTCAGTGGGAGCTGGCTGCAGTAGATAGTGCAGAACGTTCAGGGTTTTTCAGTGTTTTTAGCAATGATCTGAGAGAAATGATCTCCCACTCTGCTCTGCACTGGTGAGGCCACAACTGGAATACTGTGTCCAGTTCTGGGCTCCCCAGTTCAAGAGAGACAGGGAACTGCTGGAGCGAGCCCAACGAAGGGCAACTAAGATAATTGAGGGACTGGAGCACCTCCCTTATGAGGAAAGGCTGAGAGAGCTGGGACTCTTTTGCCTGGAGAAGAGAAGGCTGAGGGGAGACCTTATTATGGCATACAAGTATCTAAAGGGTGCGTTGAAAGGGGATGGAGCCAGACTCTTTTCAATGGTTCCCAGTGACAGGACGAGGGGTAACGGGCACAAGCTGGAACATAGGAAGTTCCGTTCAAATACACGGAAAAACTTCTTTACAGTGAGGGTGACAGAGCACTGGAACAGGCTGCCCAGGGAGGTTGTGGAGTCCCCTTCTCTGGAGGCTTTCAAGACTCGCCTGGATGCAGCCCTGAGTGATGTGCTCTGGGCAGTCCTGCTTTAGCAGGGGAGTGGGACTAGATGATCTCTAGAGGTCACTTCCAACTCTGAAGATTCTGTGAAAAACAGAAGAAAAGTTGTCTTTTCTGAGAAAATAATGCAGATTAGTATAAACACAGTTCAAGTTAGTTCTGCAGAAAAATCTAGATTGCATTGAAAAGTCACTCAAATGAATATCTCACAGTGTAACACTCAGAAGTTAACAGACAGACAGTGACGAAGTAAAAGCAACCCACAGATCAGTAAGCAGTGTACAGGCTCATTGCTGTCACAAAAGTTGAAACAAGAATAGATGAACGCATGTCTCTGTTCCTTCTGTTCCCTAGATTTTAAAAAGATGTTGGTGAGTTGGAAGGGCTGCAAAGTAGCTGGGGGAATGGTGAGGTCAGGAAGTCCTGGAGCTGTTTCTTCCACTCTTCCTTACTCTCAGCAAAGTTTGGCAACAACTCTTACTGCCACATTGCAGATCTGTGTAGCTGACAGCCACAGTGGCAATAATAAATGCAGGATATAATCTTAACACTGAGTGCTTTGGGAATGGTAAATCCTGAGCAGGGCACAGGAACACCGGGGTGACAGCACAATGGATGGTAGTTGGAGAATTCTTGTAGCCGATGTAGCAAGGAGCAGAGCTGCGTTAGCTGCCTGCTGCTGTGAAATGGGAACTTCTCGGCTGCAGACAGGTCTCTGATTTGGCAAACATGGACCACAGGTACAAGTTCAAAGCAAAAGCAGCTGTAACTGCGGTGAGTAGGCCAGGACTTGAGAAACTGAATATGTATACGTGCTTTATCAGTCTGGTATTTCAGCATTTAGACCTGTTCCGTGGTGACGGTGGTTAGACTGCGCTGAAGGAGCTGTGGCGGGTATACATTCTGCAGCACTGGTTTCTGTGACAGACAGACAGAGGCATTTTGAACTGTTTCAGCCAGGGCTTTTCTGATCATGCACAAAAGCAAAACTGTATCTAGATAAATGACGAGAATTGCTCCTTAGTTGCTAGGATGGTCATTTCTGTGAAAGAAGTGGCCTAGAGCCTCTACACCGTTACTCTTGGTTGTGGTCTAAAAGTGAGGTTGGCTCTAACACAGCTACAGCCAGAAGCAGCAGATACTGCATCAAGTGCAGGGTTGTGGGATTCCCTTCTCTTTGTGTTGTGAGTTGATGCATACTCTACAAAAATAGCACGAGGATGAGTCAAGCCCAGTGCACGACTTCCAGAATGGACAGACGGAAGCACATGCAATCTAGGGAAGCAGATGGTAATTCCCCAAATCTGGGAGCTCAAACGTGACTGTACTGCTCAGTGGATGAGCCTCCGCCCTTGCTATATAACGGCTCCCTGTGCTTAGACCAGCCACTGCTCCTCATCCACCACAGGCCTTCCTTCTAACTAAACATTTTGTCAGAAAAACAAGCTGAGTGTGGATAACTGCTGGTGCCAGACATGGCTGCAGCTGTGGAGAGATACAACAGCCAACAGCTCCTTCAGCATGAGAGAGCCTTTGTGAGCTGCGACGGATGGAGAACATACACCAGCTCCATCCGCAGTGAGCGATCTCCCCCAGCACGAAGATCTCGGCTGTTTACAGCTCTGTTCCTCGGTGGGTGGGTGGGATGTTGCCTGCTCCGTATTTCCCGTAAGAGTCATCCACCGACATCTCTTTACGTTCGACATCACAGACTGTGTGCCACTCCCGTTCCCAGAAGGATCCCACTGCCCCATCTCTTCCATGCCCAAGCCCCTTCCCCTTCGCAGATGTGCTGACACGACCATGCCAGCCTGTCCCAACTGACCACTGATGTTCCAGTTCCTGGCTGCAAGAAGCCCTTCTGTGACACTTAGCCCCGGGTTGTCGCTGTGATGTTTATTTGCACAGGGGTGGGTGGGTGGTCAGGTGCCTCCCCATGAGGACAGGCCCAGAATAACACTAAATTCAGTGAAACGCTATAGGCTGTACTAGCACTGGCAGAGCCACTGATGATCAGGTCTCCCAAGCTCAGTCCTTGGAAGATGTGACTTGCTAAGGACGTGGCAGTATAACATGTCCCTGAGCAGGAGACACCAGCGTCTCCCCCAAAGGTCCATACTAGTATTACCCTTTTATGAAATACCTGTTGTGGTGCGGGCTGAGAGAAGGGCTTCCTTTTCTATCTAAAGGACAGAAAACCTTATCTATTTTGTTCACTTCTCTACTGTGTTGCTGCACATATTTTTCCTGGCTTAATTACTGTCACTAGTGTGATCACTGGTTTCCAAGACAGACCAAGTACACACTCAGGTGTCAGCTCTCCCTTCCCGCTGCTCCTTCTGCCCGCCAAGGCCCCGCTGTGTGCAGCGGGCAGGGCTCCCCAGAGCAGGCTGGCTGAGATAGAGGGAGGAAGGTTGGGATGTCTGTAATGCCGTCATTCGGTCGCTAAACCAATGTTTCCCCCAGTTACTATGTCTCCGCTGGCTGCGTTACCTGTTCCATAGCACACGAGTGGTTCCACCATCTGGTTCCGGAAGCAATACCTGGAGTACTCTGATTTACACCCTCCCACCGACACAGGAAACCTCCTTTCACCAAACCCCTGGATGGACCCAGGAATAGCTCTTCTTAGCACTTCTGCCCATGCAAACAAGACACTACTACCCTTGCCCACCTCTTTGCACTCAAACTTTTTTCTCAGGTCTGAAAGTTTAACGGAATCAGTTACTTCCAAGATCCCCTCAGGCCAACTGCCCGTCACGTAGTGCAAAGTGGAATCATCAGTTGCAGCTGTGTGTTTGTCCTGCTCCTCGGGGGCTGCACCTGGGACAGGTGAGGTCCTGCTGCCTTTGCTATATAACCAGCCCCATGGGCCTCCAGTGGTTCTGCTGGGGGCTGAGATGAGTGTAGAGGCTGGGAAGAAGCATGGCCATGGTCCCACCACTGGGGACAGGAAAGCCAAGAGGAAGCCTAAGAGAAAGGAAACCTACTCAGTCTATATCTATAAAGTACTGAAGCAGGTGAGTAAATGTTCCTTTTCTGCTTGAAAATACTTCATCAGTAAAGTTACTTCTGTCTATTGCATGTTAAGCTCTTTATAAAGAGGAAGGAAGGAAAATCTGCTTTTAGTGAGATGACAAGAAGAGTGAGTGGGTACAGGAGAGCCCCAGCTGAGTCTCAGAAGAGTGTGTTGGTTCTTGGGGTAGGAGGCAAGAGATGGATCTAGACCAGAAAGGCTTTCCTGGAGAGAATAAGCTCTAGTGTGTGGCTCTGCCTAAAGCAGTAACGGAATAGAAGTCAATAGGGCAGGAACAGCTGCTGTTGGCCCTATAAGTAAGTATTAAACCTTTCTGGTAAACTCTGTTGAGGGGATGAGAAAAAGAATTTATGGAGGTGTCTGTGAGTTGTCTAGGCCTCAGTCTCTGCATGATCCTGCAGGACTCGGAGGCTGTGGGCATTTCCAACCCTTACAGGGGGTTGTGTGGAGGCTACTGCCAGCGCCATCCCAAAGCCACTGTGGCACCACGGGGCCTCCCCTCAGGCTAATGCCAGTGTCACACAATGCAAGACCCTCAGGGTAGCAGCTGTGGGTCACTTTGGGGTCAGGGTGCCCAGTCTGGGGTGGGAAGTGGGGCCCATTTTTCTGGGGTCCCTGCTCCCTCCAGGGTGGTGGGTGAGACGGTGCTTGATTTACCGCTTGGCAGGTGCACCCAGACACTGGCATCTCCTCCAAGGCCATGAGCATCATGAACTCCTTCGTCAATGACATCTTTGAGCGGCTGGCCTCGGAGGCCTCGCGCCTGGCCCAGTACAACCACCGCTCCACCATCACCAGCCGTGAGGTGCAGACAGCAGTGCGGCTGCTGCTGCCCGGCGAGCTGGCCAAGCACGCCGTCTCTGAGGGCACCAAGGCCGTCACCAAGTACACCAGCAGCAAGTGATTGCCTGGGCCCCAATAAACCCCGCTGCATTGACCGGGCCCGTCTGTCATGGCGCCGACAGCGGCGGGGGAGGGGGCGCGTTCGCCGTCACCGTGGGGCCGGCGCGGTTGCCCTGGCGGCGCGGGGGCTGCATCCACCCGCGGGGCCCGGCCTGGGGCGCGGCTGGCTCGGGCCCGGAGCCGCCGCCGCTCCTCGCAGCCGCGGCGGGGCCTGGGGCTGCCGGCGGGGGATGCCGAGCCAGAGGGTGAGCCCCCCGCCGTCGCTGCGGCCGCTGGAGCCGGGGGCGGTCCTGTGGGGGCCGCTGCGCCGGGCGCCGGCCCATCGGCGCTGACTGCTGCCAGCCCCGCTCCGGCGGGGGCCGGCCCGGCGCGCTGGGACCTCTCCGCCCGGCGTGGCCGCCTCCAGCGGGGCCCGGGGCGAGGTGACGGGTGGTCTCCGCCGCGGGCGCTCTCTCGGCTCCCGCGGCGAGCCCCGGGCGCCGCCGCCGCGGGGGCTGACCAGACGCCGACCCCACCGCGGAAGGACGGCGGGGAGCGGGGGCTGGTGGGACCACGGAGCCGGGCCCGAGCTCCCGGCCGGAGCGGGAGAAGCGGAGGGGCTCCGGATCCGGTCCCGGCCGTCGCCACGGTGGGGGCGGCGGGAGGGGGAAGGACCGCACTGCTCTGCGGAGCCCGGCCCGGGCACGGAGCGACAGGCGGGGGCTCTCGGCGGTGAGAGGGGGCAGCGCGCAGGTCCCGGGCAGTGCCGGGGGTCGCGGGGGGGGCGGCGGCTGGTCCGAGGTCGGGCGGGAGGATGCGGGTGTCGTCGGGGGATGAAGGTGCTGCCGCCCCGGGGCGGTGGATGGGTTTAACCCAGACCCGGGCAGAGGATGGGCCACAAACCTGTGGTGGTTTATCGCACGGTGCTGGTTAAACTGCCTTTCCCCGATCCTCCGTACGGCGGTCACGGGGAGCGCAGGTTGGAAGCTTGATGCCAACTGGGGAAGCTGCTGTGGCACCTAAAGATTCTGCAGTTTTCCAGTGCAACCTTTTGCAGCTCAAATGAGTTTACTGTACTCTTGGCCCCTTACAATGAATAAGGATGAGCTAGCCACTGGACTTTGAAGTTGGCTGCTACTAAGGGCTTGTCCTCATCGTAAGCGCAATGAGCAGATGGGAAACTTCTGTGTTTGTCACACTTCAGAGGAGGAAAGCTGTAAGTAAAGGTTTCTGTCAAATTAGTTTCAAGCAGGTAGGGGGCAAGATAAAATGTTGTTTTCTAAAACCTTTTCAGATGCTGATAGAATTGGGACCTGTTGATGAAGGGAGCTCAAAATTGGGCTGAAAACCAAACCTAGTTCAGAGAAAGCTGCAACTGGGGTGTTGGGGCATGGTGTAACGAAAATGTAGCATCTATGCTACATAGATGGCAAGTGGAAAATACTTGCTGACTTGTAGGCGTAAAGCAGGTTAAAAGCATCTGTAGGTAGCAGAGAAACGACTACAGGATTCTATATATAAACAATAACAAAAAATCTTGGAATAAGTACACAGTAAGTACAGAAATACCATCTGTTTCTGATAGAAAAATGTTTATTTGATTAAAAAATATTATTAAAACAAAAGAAAGCTAATTTGTTGTTCATTTGTCGGTTAAAAAAAAAAGCTGTTAAATAGCAGCTAGATGGGAACATACAATTGTAGAATCATAGAATTGTCAGGGTTGGGAGGGACCTTAAAGATCATCCAGTTCCAACCCCCCTGCCATGGGCAGGGACACCTCCCACTAGATCAGGTTGCTCAGAGCCCCGTCCAGCCTGGCCTTACAAACTTCCAGGGATGGGGCTTCCACCACCTCTCTGGGCAACCTGTTCCAGTGTCTCACCACCCTCATGGTGAAGAACTTCTTCCTAATGTCCAGCCTGAATCGACTCATCTCTAGTTTTAATCCATTCCCTCTAGTCCTACCATTACCCGACATCCTAAAAAGTCCCTCCCCAGCTTTCTTGGAGGCCCCCTTAAGATACTGGTAGGCCACTAGGAGGTCTCCTCGGAGCCTCCTTTTCTCCAGACTGAACAACCCCAACTCTCTCAGTCTGTCCTCATAGGAGAGGTGCTCCAGCCCTCTGATCATCCTCGTGGCCCTTCTCTGGACACATTCCAGCACATCCATATCTCTCTTGTAGTAGGGGCTCCAGAACTGGACGCAGTACTCCAGGTGGGGTCTCACGAGAGTGGAGTAGAGGGGGAGAATCACCTCCCTCGACCTGCTGGCCACGCTTCTCCTGATGCAGCCCAGGATACGATTGGCTTTCTGGGCTGCTAGTGCACACTGACGGCCCATGCTGAGCCTCTCGTCCACCAGTATCCCCAAGTCCTTTTCTTCAGGGCTGCTCTCAAGCCAGTTGCTGCTCAGCCCATACCGGTGCTTGGAATTGCCCCGAACCAGGTGGAGGACCTTGCACTTGGTCTTGTTGAACTTCATGAGGTTGGCATGGGGCCACCTCTCCAGCCTGCCAAGGTCCCTCTGGATGGCATCCCTTCCCTCCAGCATGTCAGCCACCCCACGCAGCTTGGTGTCGTCAGCAAACTTGCTGAGGGTGCACTCTATGCCACTGTCCATGTCGCTGATGAAGATGTTAAACAAGACCGGTCCCAGTACCGGTCCTTGAGGGACTCCACTCGTCACTGGCCTCCACTTGGACATGGACCCATTGACAGCCGCTCTTTGAGTGTGGTCGTCAAGCCAGTTCTTTGTCCACTGAATTGTCAGTCCATCGATCCCGTATTTTATCAGCTTGGAGAGCAGGATGTCATGTGGGACAGTGTCAAAGGTTTGCTCAAGTAAATGATGTCAGCTGCTCTCCCCTTGTCTATTGATGTTGTGACCTTCTCATAGAAGGCCACCAGGTTTCTCAAGCACGATTTGCCGTTGGTGAAGACGTGTTGATTGTACTCAATCACCTCTTTGTTATTCTTCTGCCTCGGCAGTGCCTGCAGGAGGATCTGCTCCATAATCTTACCAGGCATGGAGGTGAGACTGACTGGCCTATAGTTCCCTGGTTCCTCCTTACTTCCCTTTTTGAAAATGGGGATTATGTTTCCCCTTTTCCAGTCAGTGGGGACTTCACCAGACTGCCAGACAGGATCAACCGCTTCAAGGTCAGTTTGCCCAAACTTTTACCTGGGTTTTGAAAAAAAAAAAAATGGGCTGCAGTTCTCTGGACTGCTGACATTTATTTAAAAACAAACAAACCATAAAACTGGAGTAGCAGAAAATCATAAATAAAGGATCGGGGGAAAGATGTTTCTTTCTGGGAAAGGAGGATAGCATGGTTCCGCGTGGGGCCGTTAGCCTGGAATTAAGTCCAGGCAAAATAAAGGAAACCTGATCTAAGACTTAATGATAAATTAAGGGGTTGGAACATAAGTAATTGAAATGGTTTATGTAGAGTATATCTTATTTTACCAAATCACAAGTTTGATTGATAACATCCCAGACCTGTCATTTATAATTTTTAGGAAGATTCACTTTAGCTTTAATTAGCTCTATACGTCAACTATAGAGCACCCAGTAGCAGGCTGATTTCTCTGAGCTATCTAGTTCTCAGCAAGTTGTTAACAGAGATCATAAATGGAGATTTTTCTCCTTGTGGAGTCCTGCAGGAGCTGGTATTCAGTCTTATGCTACTAAAAAAGCAAAACCTCCTGTTGGCTGCCTGCAAATACAGGTCTAAAAATACAGATAATGTCTTTAACCTTTGCATCATAAATCGTGAGGCAGTTTGAGCTGTGGCCATCTGGATTGTTTGGTAGCACTGGATGAACAGATGCTGTTTGAACATACGAGATACCACGAGGAGCAGAGACTACAGGACGCTGCGGAAAGCCACGGTCATTCTGGGAAGTGGGGTGGGTTCTTCCACAGTTCTCCAAACACCTTATTCAGTTTTCAGGTTCCTGAGTGCTAAAAACTTATGTTGTCTTTTGAGTTTCCTGCTATTGTTCCTCAAGTGCTTTCTTACTCTGCTGGGCCTCTTTGTACCAGCCCAGGTTACCAATGTGCTGTTTATCAGTCTCTACCAGTCAGAGCAGAGACTAAATCCCTCTGTGTCAGTGGGGCGCAGTTAGCAGTCAGTAGAGGATTTTTTTTCTTGTGCCTATCAACTGTTTTAAAAGGTGTTTTGGCTTTTCTGGTGGGTTGTGCTTTTTTTTTTTTTGTTTGGGTTTTTTTCCTCTTGGCGAAACATTTCTCACTTTCAGGTTGGGGAGGAAGAAACAGTGCAAAAGGAGCTGGACTGACAGGAGAAACAAGGGGTATTTTCTTTCTAGGACTTGTGGACCTCATCCCTTCTTGCTTCCAGTGACTTCGAAGAGACAATTTTGTCCTGCAGGGCTATAAACTGTGCTAGGACCAAGTGTCCTGTGTTCTGCCTTGGACCATCATGTTAACGACTGGCCCTTGCCTGTTTTTCCTCAGGCTGACTGGGAGGTTCATGTCCCCAGGTGCCTTCTCCGTGGGTGAGCCAGGGCCCTGAAGGGAACCTTGGCAGATTCTGTCCAAGACAGTGGTCCATATGGAGCCTGTGCAGCCCACAGGGCTGAGTGAGTGCTGTGTCCAGAGTGATGTTGGAGGGCTGTGGTGGGACAGCTTGACTGCCTCATGAGTGTAACACCTTCTTGGGGTGTGCAGGGCTGTCCCTGGGTTCCTGCATGGAGGTGCTGCCTCAGGGTCTGTAGTGGAGTGAAGGAAAGATGTGGGATATGCTCTGGGTAGAGATGTGGTGGAGGTTCTTTGCCGGTGTCACTTTGTGACTGGATGCCTGGTTCTAAGGTCAGCAGTGTGCCCAGGTGGCCAAGAAGTCCAACAGCATCCTGGCCTGTATCAGGAATAGTGTGGTTCCTGGAGTGATCCCAAAGAAGGACAATGGAGCTGCTGAGGGGTCTGGAGCAGGAGTCTTGTGAGGGGCGGCTGAGGGAGCTGGGGGTGTTCAGCCTGGAGAAGAGGGGGCTGAGGGGAGACCTTCTCGCTCTCTACAGCTCCCTGAAAGGAGGGGGTAGCCGGGGGGGTCGGGCTCTTCTCCCAAGGAACAGGCGATGGGACAAGAGGAAACGGCCTCAAGTTGCGCCAGGGGAGGTTTAGGGTGGATATGAGGAAAAATTTTTACATGGAAAGGGTTATTAAGCATTGGAACAGGCTGCCCAGGGAAGTGGTGGAGTCACCATCCCTGGAGGCGTTTAACAGACGGGTAGACGTGGTGCTGAGGGACATGGGTTAGTGATCGTTTTTGTCAGTGTTGGGTTGATGGTTGGACTAAATGATCTAAAAGGTCCCTTCCAACCTGGGCAATTCTATGATTCTAAAGTTTTCTGGTGGCAGAAAAAAATCAGGGTAGAAGTGTCAGGAGGAACCAGAGCTGTGGTAGGTCCCAGGTGACAGTATGTGGGGCAATCCTGGATTTCACAAAGCTTGTGAGGTGATGAGTCTCATGAGCTGTGACAGATGCTTGTCCCTGTATGATCAGGGTCAGTATGGCTCAGTAGTGTGGGCCAGACAAGATGTATGTGATGCTCCTAGAGAGAATACAGAGATGGTAGACGTGGGACTGAGCATATCGCCTTCAGTCCCAGCCCTGCTGCTGTGGTGTGGGGCTGGCTGGGGGAGGGAAGGTAGGGGTTGTACTGGGTGCTCTGTTCGCTTTTTGACTGTAGGACAGCACCGAAGAGTGCTCTTTTCTTCATAGTGTCCTGCCTGCAAGCTGGAACTGGTCCTGAGCATGGGTCATGGAGCAGCATCTCACCCAACAGGGCTGTACTTTTATTTCCTCCGGCCCTTGCAGCTGGCTGTGCTGTGGTGAAGGCTGTGTGGGTGGGAGAGCGGCTATGTCAGGGCTGCCTGTGACCAGGTTCATGGGGGACCCGGCCAGACATGGCGTATCAGAGATAGGCCTGGGAGAGCCCAGCCAAAGCGTGGGATTGTGAGCAGGCTGCCGTTTGCATCTTGGAGGTGAGCAGTCTGTCTCCTTGCCCAGCCTGTTCTATTGTTCCAAAGGCCACGGTCTCTATTTACTCCCCCTTTCCAGCAGCACTTCTATTCACGAGCCCTAGGATGTGCATCATGCTTTTTGTGGGATGGAGAGTGCTCATGAATGGCTTGGAACTGCAGTTCTGCTTCTGCCCTGGAGGTGGTTCTCTCTGACTGCCTGATGTCAAATATATTTCTGGTGCTTGGGCAGGAGCCCGGTGCTGCCCAGCTCCAGGCAGGCTGCCTGTGGACCATGCAGCTTCCCTCGCTGGTACCCTGGCTTTCTTAGCAGATAACTCGCCGTCTGTGTGGGTAAGGTGCTGATTTATGGTGAGATGAGCGGCTGTCTCCTGGAAGCATCTGGTAGAGCATCTATCATTGAGTGAGCCCAAGAGGAGCTTTAGTGGTGCAGGTGCTTGAGTCTGCAATTTGTGCATCCTGCTTCATGTCTCTCCCCAACCTCCCCCCAAAGGCTGGAAGAATGGAGCTGGTGATTGGCCTCATATCCCTCTTACTACAACTCTACTTTCCTCACAAATCTAGAAGGGCAGCCTGCAGCACAGATGTACCAAGCTTCAGAGGTAGGAAGAGGTGGTTGCTCTTGAAAAGGTGAGTTCTGCACTGAACATGCCCAATTGCCTTTCTTTTTTTTTTTTGCATTTCCCATGTGGGGGAGGGTTCACCTTTCACTGTGCAGGGGCCATGCTGCTTGTTTCAGTACCTCCCCACGGAGCTGCCCTGGTACACCTGCACAGGATGGAACACTGTGTTTGACTTTTCCGAGGAATCACTCCGTATGCTTAGCACAGATTAGCTTTTTGTGAGGACTGCTCCACAGCTCATCTTCTTCCAGAGTGGGCTTGTGGATCCATGCCCTGTCTGTGCCATGATGCTCTGGTGGATCAGGTGAGATCTGAATCAAGTTGCTTTGGGAGGAGGGGATAGATTGTGCGGACCAGCAGGGATTTACAAGAAATTGATCACTGCGAGAATGACTCAGAAGCACTTGGGTTACACTAAAAGGACACTCTTCCAAGGTGTATTGGAACTGCCTTGGACCATTTGAGTCTCTTTCCAGGTCTGCTTGTGTCCTTGCAAGTCTTCCAGTGAGTTCTTAGTGCTGCATGTCCCTGGCCCCATGTTCATGTCCATCTCATCTGTTCTTACCGAGCTATAAGTGCCCATGGGCTAGAAGCAACCTCTTTTTTTTGCCTTGGTCCACTCTTCAAACCCCTCAAAAAGAAGACTATAGTGTCACAAACTGAATCAAAGTGTTCATAAAAATATCAGTAATGCCTGCATTCTCTATTTTCCTTTTTGTAAGAGAACAGTTACTTAAGAGTATGTGCTCTTTTGTCTCGTAGGGTGGGGGACCATGAGGCAGAGCATCTCACTGGTCTATGAGTGGTGCAGGTTTGAGGGGAGGGAGCTCTTTGGGCAATGCATGCTGGTACCAGTGTGCAGACCTGTGTGCATTTCTCTTCCCATGTTGTTGTGTCCCTTGGCAGCAGTGCTGCCAGGTGGCTGCTCTGGTGCATCATTAGACACTGTTCCAAATAGTATATGCAGGAATGGCTCATCACTCGGAGGAAAATGAGCTGTGATGGATAGCTCTGGTGATGCCAAAGCTGTTAGAATATGAATCTCTGAAGTGCAGCCAGGGTTCCAGCAAGGAGCTCTCATCCTCTGTGTGCTCAGCTGCTGGTGTGTGGGGACAGTGCTGGTCTATGTCCCTTCTCTTGTCTGGTTTGGTCCTTGGGCTGTTGTCTGTGAGTAATGGTAACTCTTGAGTCCATGACTCGTGGTGGCCCAGAATCCCTACCTGGAGAACAGGAGATGAGTGGTGACCAAAGGTCAGAAAGACTCTCCCCCAGGAGCACACACATTACTGTCTGAGATTCTGTTATCCCTGATGTTGCCAGCACTGAAATGGGACTGAGGGTCCATGGTGGCCTTGGAGCTGTTCTCCATTGATGTTCTCCCCAGCAAGGATTGCTGCAAATAGTTTGTTTCCTTGTTTGTGCTCTTTCTTCATACTCTATTTGCCCTGGAGTACTGGATGTAGCCAACAATAATGCTATTTCCTTCATCTCCCCTGCTCAGGATTGTGCAGTGGGAGTGGAGGAGGCATTTACAAGTTAATTATGTGAAAAAGTAAGTCTTACGTGATATCTGTAATTTCCAGGGCCATGTAATAGTGGAGGTCGGAAGGCATCCTTTTTCTAATGTCCTCTCCTTGTATGACCCTGTATTACCTGCTGCCAGACACAGAGGGAGACTGACAGACCTGCTGTCTGGTGAGGTGCTTCCTGACACCTGTGCACGGAGCTGCAGCCAGGGACTGTTAGAGCCCCAGGGACTGACACAGTCACCGATTCCCTGGTGCAGAGAAGCTTGGGAGAGGGCAGAGGGCTTCTCTGGGGTCCGAGGACATAAATGGGATGGGGACAAAAAGTGCATTCTCACCTAAGCAATGTGTATTGGTCTGGGCTCAGGACAGCTACCTGGTGGTACCCTGCGTGGTCTCCAAGTGGGGGGATGATGCTTCCATGTGGCCCCATGCAGGGCATGGGGCTGGAGAAGAGGATGACATGGGCAGAGTGGCCCCATGAGGAATGGCTGCTGCAGGCCACACGCCGTTTTCCCATTAGCGAGTGTTTAGTTCAGCGTTTTAAATAATTGTGTCCTCGGAATGATATTTAAAATCCATTTGGGAGGCAATGAGGCGGGAAAGTGCCTGTGCCATTGTGATGACGCTGCGCAGGCCGTGCCACACATGCATATTACAAACTCGTTACAGGCTCGTTTACACGCACGCTGCTCACTCCCCACACAACCTCTTTCTGATGCTCCTAATGTTTCTTCCCCACCATGGCTGCTTCTGCTTGGCACCAGGGAGAAATTTACTTGGTAAGGCAGGCCTGGAGTCATCTGCAGCACGAGGAGCAAGGGGCATGGCCATGGCAGATGGGTGCTGGCCTTTGGAATGGGGGTGTGTGGGCCGTGCTTGGTGATGGGACTGTCTCTCAGGTGTCCTGTCCTTCACCTGTGCTCCATGCTTAATGCAGCACTGCGTGTACTTTCTGGCAAGCCCTTGCACTTGTTATATTGCAGGCTCCAGACCCTGCAGCCCCAAGGCTTTCAGCTGCTGTGCTATGGGCATGGCTGGGTGAAGAGCTGCAGTGCCTGTGCCAGGCTGACCACGGAGATGAGGACCAGCATGTGCTCTTGAATGTCCACAGGAAGCCACATGAGCTGGAGGGACTAGGCTTGAGGGAGCAGATGGAGCAGCAGCTTCAGTAGCAGTTCCCTGAGTGCTGGTTAGTGGCTGAATGGAGGGTGGGTTTGCTGCTGTCCCTCTGTCCCCATTCCTCCCTGACTGCAAGGGCACCCTCCACTCTCCTCCCAACCTGTGCAAAATAGAAATCCTATGTGTTAGTACGAGGCTCCTGGTGCCACTTCATCCTTGTCCTATTGGCCTTGGTGGCATGAGCAGTATTCAGTCTTCTCCCCTTGCCCTCTCCCTCCTGATCACGTTCAGCCTGTTCTAGCTAGGGTCCTAGCTCTAGTTTTGCTTGGTGCCACTGTGTGACCAAATGTTAGTTGGGCGAGGATCAAGCCTTCAGGTACATGTAAGGGCATGCAGGGTTCTGACATGTCCATCCCTTGCACAGTGACCTTGGTGGCTGTGTTCCTGAACAGGAGATGGATGGCTCTAGCATCCCTTTCTCAGAAAAGACAGCTGAGCAGACAGGAGGGCGGGAGCAAAGCCGGGGTAGAGGCAGAGGTTGTCATATCAGAGGAGGAAGGTCAGGGTATAAAAGGTGGGGCCTATCTGTGGTTGAGGCAGCAAATGTTCTCAGGAGATGGAATTTTCTCCTGTCCCACCCCAGGGCTGGTGAGTCTGAATTTCCAGTGTGTTTGTGAAATGCATGTGGTGGGATGGTCTCTGGATGGAGGGTTTGGGTCCCACAGCCTTATGCTGGAGGGGTGATAACTGATGTCATTTGGGGCAAGGAGGTGTTTTGCACTGGGTCTGTATGTGCTGCCTTCATCCACGTTCTGCCAGCAATCCCTGGAGCATTTGCAACATACTGTCCAGGTAAGGGGACTGCGTGCTGTGGCTCGGAGGGTCTGGACCTGCTGTAAATGCAACACAGATCAAGAAACTAGAAGCTGGTACTTAGTGGTTGGGACTTAGCAAGGTTTAAATGCATGTATTTGTAGGTAGTTTTATGTGGTGTATTGCCCTGATTGTTCCCTCCCTCTACATGTGCCTGTGCCTACTAAGGCTTCAGTTGAACCTTAACCTTGCTTTCAAAGAATAGGACTGTCTGTAGTGGGTTTATTCTTTGAGACACTATATTTCATCTTCTATGCATAGGGCTTTAGGTATCTGCTCTTCATTTGCCACTTCTTGTGGCTACAGCTGTGGTGCAAGAGGCATGAGTCCATGATGGGTTTCCAGTTTCTTGCTTATTAGCACACCTTGGTGTGGATGGTGGGCAATGCCAAATGCAGGCATTTGGGTTTGCATGTGCATGGGATGCTTGGCTTCCCTTGCTGAGACCTTGAGTGTTGTCTGGAGTATTGGAGGTGGGGAGAACCTGGCTGCTCTGTCTGCCAAGCTTTATTTTTCATGTTCTTTGTGGTTCGGCTCGTCCAAGCCAGGCTGCGTTGTGTGTCTGTCAGCTGCCTGTGCAGCTCTGCTCTCCCAGGCTGGTGGCTCAGAGGTGCTGCAGGGAACAGGGTGGACTCTGCTGTGGGGAAGGCGACAGTTCTTCCCTGATGGTGGCAGTGGGCTGAAACGCTAGCAGGGAGGGTGTGACATGACAATGAGTGAGGGAGTGAGAGATGCAATGAGATGTTCTCCTGACAGATGTGGTGTGGAGATAGGGAGGCCTAAGGTAAGAGCTCCAGTGCCTTTGGGAGGTAGTGCAAAATGGAGCTGGAAGAGTGAGTCTGGTGAAGTTCAGCTGCCCCATCTTTGCAGACCCAGTCAAGCACTCTGACCTGAAGCTGACCAAGACACAGAAAGAGGTGGAAAAAGAGATCTGCCTGCAGGTGAGTGGTGAGCGCTCTCATTGTCTTGGATGTGTCTTGTGGACCTTCCTACTTGGCAACTGTGGGTGTTTTTTTTGGAGAGGCTGAAGGGGAAGGGAAAGGCTTCTGTGATTCATGGGGTTTGAGAGCAGAGTTCTTCAGGCTTAGGAAGGTGTTCATGGTTGTTTTATCCTGGAGAAAGCTCAACTTACCACTGCTCTGTGCAGCCTTTGTCTGTGTGCAGGAAGGAGTTAGGCTGGGAATGGCTGACATGTGCTGTGGCCTCTAGGGATCGTGTTCCTGGTTAGAGCCAGAGAACGGTGGGGTGTTAGAGGTGAACCAGGAGTCTGTCAGGTGCTATGTTGAAGTCCTCTCTTATCCAGGTTGATGACGAGCTGTTGAGAGGGGAGCCACAGATACTGAATGGGGCAGTGGACCAAGAAGATGAGAAGCCACACAAGGCAAGGAAGGCAGTAAGGTCAGGAAAAGAGCCCAGTGTTCTGGGCACCATGGCTAGGAATGCCCAGATGCTGAACTATAGTTCAGCAAGGCTGTGGGTAGAGTTGGGGCTGGCTCACCTGGGACTGACTGGGCTAAGTCTCTGCTGGTGTTCCCCACTCAGACCCCTGTATTCTAGCTCTGGTTAAGGCCTCTCACCTCTTCTGACACTGCAGATAGCAACGGTGCTGCAGCTGTCAGTAATCTGGGTTGGGAATGAAGAAAATTAATTTTATAAGAAACCTTCTGGGGAGAAGGAGGTGGGACCTAGAGAGAGAAAGGGGTGGGCTGTCAGCTAGTATATTCAAACTTCCAGCTGGGTTAGAAACACATCAATTTCTAATAATTCAATTTCACAATCCCTGCCAGGTGCTGTCCTTGTCAGGGCCTCTTCCACGAGAAGCTAGCTTGCTTGTATCAGAAGTAAGTGAGCCTGGAAAGCTCTTCTGAATAAATTTTTGCCATAGCATGTTGCTGCTGAGCAGCAGAGAAGGTATTACTGGGGTGGCTACTGCTCCAACCCACGTGCAGCTGTGCGAGAGCAGTCCTGAGGAACGTTTGAAGGACAACCTCCTCTGCCCACAAGAGGGTCTGTAACCTGGTCCCCGTGTCTCATGGCCCTACTTGTGAAGGAGGGCTTCAGCTCAGGAATGTTGTCTTGAGCATCAGGCATATTCTACTTATTCTTTCCATGGAGCCTGGTCTGAAGGTCTGTGAGGTCTCTCTCTGCTTACCGGAGGGACTCCTCGGGCTTGCTGGAGTAAAGGCTTTCCCCAAACAGCAGCAGCTACCACAGTTATTGCGTTAACCTTTTGCAGACTAGCAGGATCCAGCTGCTGGTCCCCCCTCTTACGCTCAGAGTGCAAGTTCTTTTGGATTGCTCCTTCCTTTTGTATACTGTATTGTAGAGGTGTGTACTTTGCTTTTCGGCTTCAATCCAGCACAGCAGCTTCTATATACCCAGCAGGTTTGACAGTAAAACAAAACCACAGTTTATTAATGCTTAAGGTAGAAAATTAAGAGCTAATAGTTCAAGACTTGAAAACAAAGTGCACAGTATGGGCTCCAGTAGCTTACTGTGTGTCATCAGGACCTTTTGAAGGCGGCAGCATTTAATACATCATGTTAGTGTATATGACCAGCCAATATCTGCATAAAATGGTGGTTCCTTGCGTAGTCCCTGACCCGATAGGGCCAGAAGCTACATCTTTAACTTAGTAGCTTACACAGATGACTCTGCCAGTAACAAGATACTCTCCCTAAATCTGTCTTTTTTTGGCAGACATGCTCTATCATGCACATGAGCATGTGTAAATGGACAGATTTACGTTACTGTTGGGCTAGGGATTCCAGCTCCAACACCCTTGCTCTGTCCCACATCATGGGCAGATTTACACCTTATCTCGCTATACCAATTTGGGCAGCTACTGCGTGGCTGGGTGCCTCGGTTTTATTTTAACATCTCTGTCTCTCATGGGGAGATAGATGAAGTTTTCTGCTCAACCCTGTTCTCCTTGTTTTGTCCTTAATTACTGCTGCTTGTGGGGAAGATATGATGTCTGGATATACCAACAGTAGGTGGTCCCTGCTTCTAGCAGGGGTGCGTGGGTTGGGGGTGGCTGCCTGGGCACACTCTAGGGAGTTCTGTCCCAAAAGCCAGTGACCGTCAGCCTCTGACCCCACGCAAACCTGCAGACAGGACTTGATCCTCTGAGCTCCTCTGATGTCTCTGAGTATGAGACATTCCAGTGTTTCTCTCATGCTCTGTTATACAAGAAAAACCCTGTAACCTTTCTGATTTCACCCTATTCACCTTGGCCCCTGACACAGGCAGGTGTAATCGTAAAACAAATAGATGATTTAGTAAGAGATAAAACAAATCTCTTGCAATAAGAGCAACAATGTTTAGGAGCAGGCCGATCACTTAAAAAAAAAAAAAAATTGCAGCCCTTTTTTTTTTTTTTTTTTTTTTTTTCTTCCCCAAGGATGTACATCCTCTTCCCTGTGGTCAGCCTTGGGTCGTGGGATTGCATATGATCCACTTCACTCTGACCTTTAAGGACCTCCTCCTTCTTCACAGATCCAAAGCATCTGTGGAAGGACTTACTAAAGGCCCTGAAATCACTGGGGCCAGAGGACTGGGTGCTGCTGACTTGTGTGTCAGACGTGCTGTGCGCCCCTGACGTGAAGGTATTAAGCAAAACCGGTGAGGAGGAGCCTGCTTTTTTTTTTTCCCCACCCAGACTGTGTGTCCCACTATGGAGTGTGCAGCGAGCGGGCTCAGTCAACTGGGTTTGAAGGTAAAGCCTTGTGCCAGTAGCTGAACAAGTCCTGCCAGATGACAGTGCTGAGGGGACAGATGGTCCCAACTTCCCTCCTGTGACCTGTCAGGCAGAGCAAGCAAAGGACCTCTCTTGCTGTGGGGCCAGGGCAGATGCTAGAGCCCTGTCAAACACGAAGGAAAGGCTCTGCTGTGAGCAGGGAGGGCGTGTGTGGTTCGTTGTGGTTTTGTGTTTTTTTTTTTGTGGTGGGGTGTGTTTGGGCTTTTTGTTGTTAGCCATGGGAATAGGAGGAAATCTCAGGGTAGCTGGTGCAAAGGCAGGAATGCACACCCACTCAGCCCAAGGTCTGTGAAACTGCCTGAGTGCGAGAGCACTGCTTGCCCTCTGCCAGTGTTCCAGGTGTGATGGGGAGGGACCCAGCCTCAGCCCCACAGTCAGGGTGTTCTTCCTAGATCCCTTTCCTGGATGGTTGTTGGGCGCATGAATAGTGCTGTGTGTGAAGGACTAGGTTTGGGTTCTGTGCCCAAGCCCATGCCTGGGGGAAGCATGGCGCCATTGGCTCCAGTGGCAGGAGCAGCAGGAGGTGGAAAGACAAGTTGGAAAGAAACTGAGTTCCTCCTTAGTTTCTCCTATTCCTCATCTCTAAGAGAATCCAGCCTTCTCTGTATACAAGTTACTCAGGTTGGGGCTGTTGCACTGAGCCCCTCATCCTGCCCAGAGGAGACTGGCTATTTGTCATGCTCTCTCCACCTCTCCTGCTGTGTATCTTCTCATGTGCTCTCTGTTTTCTTCAGAGACCTGGCAGTGACTGATCCAAAAGCAAATGGGGCATTCTTACCAGCAGGGTGGGCGACCGTGTGGGTCCTGGTGTCAGATGGCTACAGCCAGGGCCACACGTGTGCTTTGGTGCTGATGGTGTGACGTCCCGCAGCCGGCCAAGAAGCACGTACTGCAAGTATGTGAGATCCTGCACTGCTGAGCAAGATGGCTCCCATCTACAGGGAGGGGAGCCCAGTGGAGTCTGTGGTTAATTCAACCTGTCCCCTCTACCTTCTCCTACTTGACTGTTCCTCTCCCAGTTGATTTCATCCTGATTGTCCCCTTTCCTTTGCGCTTGGGACAAATGGCCAGCCCTTCCTTGTGCACCAAGCCTGTTTCTATCTTCTGTGCTGCAGACCTCCTTTGTAGCCTTTTTTCACCCCCTGCATACTTGTTCTCTCTGCAGGACTGGTAAATGAAGACAGTCCTGGATAAAATGTGGCCTGTGACAGCAGAAGTGAAGAACATGCAAGGGGAAGACAAGAAAGGGGGAGGGGGGGGGGCGGGAAGAAATAAACATAATAAATAGTTTTGATGAGCTTTGTACATGCTGTCTTGGGACAGGACAGCTGTTTGTTAGTTTTGGCCACTGTCTGTGTGAAGGGGGACAAACCACCGAGTGGGGAGAGGGTTTGGAAGGGGGGTGTGTACAGAAGAAAACCAAGGCCACTGGGCACATGTGTACAGATATACATGTGTGGGGTTCTGTGGTGTGATGAGCACATCTGGGGTCTCTAGGTGTGTTTGGACTCTGGCTCAGTCTGGGGCCAGAGCTTATGTGAAAAGCCTTACAGTAGTGGCATCTATTGCCATTCTTAGTGCCTACATCAGGAGCTTTTGGGTCTGTCAGCTCTTCACTGATCACGCTGTACAAACGGGACAGGGAAGAGGAGCACAGGGAGGAACTGCCGAGCGCCTCTTCTGACAGGTCCTTCTGCCAGGGTGTTCTAGATGTGCCCTCCTATCACACCTGTGCCTGAGCATTCACTTTGTTAAGCTTGAATGTGGATTCCAAAGGGGGGGGCTGGAGATAAGGCCACTGCATCCTTCTGGAGAACAAGGGTGCCCGTGACCCCAGTGCTGCACCAGTGAGATGCTGCAAGCTGCTCATGGGCACAGAGTATCTGTGGGTGGGAATGGGGAGTGTGTCTGGCAGCTCCTGAAGGAGCATGCACCCTTTTGGGCTTCCCAATTCTTGCATTGTTCTTCTCTGCACTGGAAAGGGCTACCAAAAGGAACACAAGCAAAGCCCAGCTCTCTGATCAGCACCTGCAGTCACACCAGAAAGATCTCTGTCATGGTTTGTAACTAAGTCGATAGGGTAAATACTAAATGGGCTCAGATTTAACACAAACCAAACAACTCCCCCCAAACAAACTAAAAAAACCAACAACCCCTCCTCCCCAAAACCAAAAGAAAACCCCTACCCCAAAAACCTTCTAGTTGCCTATATATTTAATATTAACAAGTAGCACAATTTGCCTGTTTTGCAGGCCAGATAGTGCAGTCCAGGAGATAAGTCAGGTGGCCAAAGGGATGGCTTCTAACAAAGCCTCACTGTGCAGTGGGACAGCATGCTCCAGGAGAACGTCAGTGGGTCAGTGCAGCTATTCCAGGTAGAGGTACGTGGTCTCGGCCACCCCCGTTAGCCTTCAGGCACTCTTGCAGTGTCTCCTGTGTCACCCCAGTGACGCCAGACGCTCTGTTGTAGGACTGGGTAGAGGATACTGGCTGAAATTCCCACAGCAGCTAGTGAGTCCCTGTTGCTGACACTCACAGCCTGCCCAGCTGGAAGGTTCTCATGTTGGCAGGGACACAGCAGTTACCAGGTTAGTTACAGGAGAGTAATGTGAGAATAAACAAAGTTTAACTAGTCCCAAACCTGTGTCAAGCTATCAAAGCATCCACGGGTATATAATGGGATCCACTCTGTGTTCCAGAGTGAGCTGCAATAACTGGAGCAGGGCAGGGAGCTTCGGTGTCTTTCACGCCCCCACACGTGACCCACTATGGCTGGAGGGGTGGATGGCATAGCTGGGCGTACCTGCCTCCGAAGCCTGAAAGCACTTGCCAGCCTCTTGAGGTTTGCATGGGAGACTGTCTTCCTTATTGCCAGGAAACTCGGTTCATGTCACACAAGCTGCTTTTCCCAGGCCTTGCCCACATGCCCTCCTTCATTCTGCTCAGCCTTGTCCAGGCAGCCCGCCTGGCTGCCCTGCTGAAGGTGCTGGGTTCCCATAAGCAGCGTGTGGGGCTTCTTGAGGGGTCTTCTAGTCCCTGGAGGGGAGGCCTCTAGACTTGGTTCCTTGTGACTTCAGACACTGCCTCTGCTGCAGACCTTTCCGTAGCAACCCCCACCACGATGGCCCCCACCTTGCTCCACTTCTTTCCAAGTGGGAGCACGGTGCAGAGCAGAGGCTTTGCAGAGCAAACTAGCAAGGACATAGTGTTTCCCAACTGCCTGCTACCCCTCTCCTGTGCCTGATCCGTGCTGGGGATTGTGTCCAGCAGCTGAAAATAAGCTTTTGGAAGGAAGGGAGGTGGTGAATGGGAGCTGCCAAGCAGCACTATTTATACTTGGTGAGTCAGGCCTGTGGCTGAATACAGCCAGACACTGGGGAGCTGGAACCCAGGAGCAACCTGCAAAGGACGTAGCCTTGGATAAGAGGCTCTTGCCTGCAGCAGCTTGTTTACTGTAAGGTCCAGACTTGTCCTGTTTGTTCCCCGTGATGGACTGCACCTTTCCCTGCAGCTCTGCCACACAACGCTTGCTGCGGCGGGATGAGGAGCAGCAGGATCAGTGGAAGTACACTCGACGTAGAAGGTCCAGGTACCATCACAATGAGCACAGCCTGAGCCCGATTGCCCAGGGATGCCAGAACAGCCGCTTGGAGCCACTGGAGTGCCGGGATCTGCTGATCCAGAATGCGCTCTTCACCGGGGACCTGGAGATGGTGCAGAAGTACTTCACCAAGAGTGCAGCCATCAATCTCATCATTGAGACCAAGGGCGATGAGCTGCGCTGGACTAGTAGGAAATTTGGTGCGTGTGCAGGGCAGGGACATGGGGGGGATGGGAATTGCCCAGGATGGGGACCAGAAAAAGAGCCCAGATACCTGAGAAAAGTGTTGAGAGGAATCCCTGGTGGTGGAGACAGGGTGGTTGAAGAGGGTCTTGGGAAGAAAGGGTTTTGGATGAGGAAGGACGACTCTAGGGCTGTAGACCAAATGGTAGGAGGCTTGTTGAAGGTGGCCAGAGGCAGATCTACTGTGAAATGGTGAGAAGAGGGCCCTTGGAAGGGCTGCTGGAAAGGAACAACATCAGGACTGTCCTGTTAGAGGTTGCTGGGATAGATATGAAATACGTGTGAGGAGGAGGAGGTGAGGCTTGGGTAAGAAAGCATCAGATGGCAAGGATGCTTTTCCTGCCTAATCTCTTAAGTTGGGTCTGTTACTTCAGTTCATTAGAAAGTGGAGGCTGTGTCATGCTTTGGGAAGAGCAGAGATGTCTTGGTGGTGCCCTTTGTGCAGAGCTTAGCCCATTGCCTGAGGAAGAGGCACTTGTAGGCAGCTGCTTGGGGACCGAGCCACAATTGCCCTGTGTCTACCTGTTCCTGCTGCTCTGGTGAAATCCAGGTGCGAAGCAAAGCCATTGTGATCCCTGCTCCAAACACTGACTTTGGGAAGCTGCAGGGGGGTTAATGTGGGAGGGTTAGCAGCGATCAGCTGGAGGGGGGCTTTGCTCCAGAACTGAAGTATTTGCTGTTTTGCATTTTCACACGTAGTGTTCTATTCTGTAAGATGGATTCTGCAAGCTGTTCTATTCTGTAAGGTGGATTGGGCAAGGGGAGCCAAAATCTAGTCTACCAGAGGTTAGAAGCAAGGTTGTCCTGAGTGACAGGAGGTAGAAGCTGGTCATCCTTGGTGTTTCCTCCCATCTGTACACCTCACTGTACCTGCCCAGATACATCTTGGGGCTCCCACACCCCCTGGTCCCTTTTGCTTACCTTCTCATTGATGTCATCGATGAACTTTTTGGTAGGCAGCATAGCTGGTGTGTTAAAGGGAGAGATGTGCTTAGCAATCTGGAAGTGCACATGTCCTTGCTGCTGTCTGCTGGTAGCGTGGTGCAAGCAAACTCCCAGAATTTAGGACGGGGAGTGTCAGGTGTGGAGGGGCCATAATTGCACCCCTCTTTTCCAGAGAGGTTGGTGGCAAAAGCCCCCCCTGTGCCAGAATGGAAGAGCTGTTGATGAAAAGAAGTCACACCTCTGGGAAAGTGACCTTCAGGTGTCCTGGCGCAAAGCTATGGAGCACACTGATAAAGCTTAGCCATGACTGAGTGTTTTGGGGGGGATCCACACTAGCAAGAGACAAACAGACAGAATGGACTTGCAGATACAAGTGCTGCTGCTTGTGAGTGGTGAAGATTATTTACTGAGGTCTAAGATTTGTACAGCCCAGGTTTGGAATTTGTTACGGTCTACTTAGGAATAAAAATACAAAAGATATTATCCTTTGTGTAACTGAGACCACTTGTCAGAAAAATATTAATTGCACATTTTAACTTCTGTCTTACACTGGGCTAGCAGACACTTGAACAGCAAGTCAGTCTGCTTGTAAAGATGCGTGCCCTGAAGAAAACAGAAGAGCTGATGCAAAACAACTTCACGCAGAAATTGCTCTTATCACCAAAGTTTCAAGATGTGAAAAACTCAACCAACTAAGATGATTCGTCAAGCACAGACCAAAAAACGTACTGCAAAATTTATCATATAAGGGTATAGAACAAAACCCAAAAGCAAACTTTCGTGCTACCTAAGGCTTTGGTTATGTATCTCACTGGCCTGTAGGGACAATTTCTTAAATCTTACCCAGCCAGCAACCTTAAAAGTAGATTCTAGTGACTTGGTCTTTCCCAAGTCATTCCCGTTGATATTTTAAGAAGACCAGAGGAAAAGTAAATTGTATGGTGTTACTGACACTACCTGACACAGCCTTTTGCCTCTCTGGTGATGCTTTTGTGATTGGGGAACCTCAGGCTCTCTGTGGGATACCTGCTGATACCTCTGGGGAAGCAGAGGATCCCATGAGGTGAGAATGTCTGCTGGGTGCTTCCCTCTTTTTACCCTTCCATGCATTATGTCTTTAGCTAGACAAGGTGGTGAAGTCTGCACAGACAGAGAATGCTGGAGACTGTCAGTACAGAACTTGGTCATTTATTTTCATTACTGAGAAAGGTAAAGTTCCCTATCTTACAGTCTTCTGTGATCCCCCAGGTAATCGTTGCTTGGTGTTCTATTGGGTCACTTAACTTGTTTTCAGATGCATGATCTGAATAGTTCCACGACACAAAACTAATATGAACACTAGCAGTCTTCCATGCCATTTGATGTGACCTTTAGAACACGTGGTCTGAACAACACACACACGATGCCAACAAACTGAGCAAAGGGTGCTGTTCTATAACCAGTGTAGGGGCAGGGTGGGTTTATACAACTAAGTAGGGACAGGGAAAAACGCCGTCTCAGGGGAAAGGACAGCAGTGAGGAACCCCGAGTGAGGGGACTGTCAGAAGGTGGAAAGGGAGTACTAAAACCATGCAGGAGCTCTCTGCAAGGCTGAATTTCAAGGAACATACCTTCTATGTTTTTACTTCACTTGTAATGCACTGTTTACCATCCTTGTACCTATTTCTACCTGTTCTTTGGCTTTAAGCTTTGATTAAAAAGAACTTTCCTATGCCTTGTTTAAAAACCTGTTTAGTGCCAAGGGTTCGGGTGGCACTAGCGAGTGGAGGTGCAGTGCTGGAGATGTGCAAGGAGCTGAGGGCTGGACAAAGGTGTGCTGGTGGTGTACGGGGGCAGCTGGGTTGTGCTGTGGTGCTCTGGGCAGCAGCTGGATGACAGCAGCAAGATGGGCACGAGACCACTTCCCTCTCTGTTTTCTTAGTGGTGTCCTGTCTCCATTTCTACCCTTCGGGCTACTCCTCTGCCCTGCCTGGGGCTTTCCGTTCACCGCCAGTGATGGCAGAGGTACTGCTGCCTGGCAGAAGTGTCCTTATCAGCCTCTTGGCCCAAACTTTTGGTCACGAGGTTTCCCAGAATAGAACAGCTGAGACCTGAGCTGTTCCCAGCCTGGGCCAGCAGCGATGCGACATGTCCTCCCTCCCTGCGGAGCGGCTGGCGACGGCGGGCAGCCCGCAGCCAGAGCACAGGGCGCTGGTGAGGCTGTGCCCGCAGGCTCAGAGCCTGGCCGGTGGGGCAGCAGCGGGTCCTGCCCTGGTTTCTGCCGAGGGTCTGGGTACGGCGTCATGGGTAGCATCACAGGCGGAGGAGACAAGAGTCGGGAGCCCATTTGCACACGGAAGGTGGATGGTCCCGCCCAGGCCTACTGGCAGGCCCTGCTGGCTGGGGATCAGGGCACTGTGGCCCAGATCCTCAGCGACCCTCACAACAACCTGAGTCCCGATGCTGTGTTTGACACAAGCGACCTGGAGGAGTGGAAGAACTACCGCTTCAACTTCCGCGGGCTGAGTATGTGGGGGGCAGCGGGCGGGCGAGAACCATGGCCTGGCTGAGCAGGGGCTCGGAGCCCTCTGCCTGTGCCGCAGGGCGCTGCTACTGCTGGGGTCGGGTGCTGTGGGTGCTGTTTGGGTCACTGAGGAGTGGGGGTGGGAGTGAGAGGGCTGGCATGTGGTCGGGTTCCCCTGTGCTGCTTGTGGAGTGTGCCTGGTCCGTGGGCCTGAGCTCTGTCCGGGTACCAGGCCCTTCGAGCAGGGGTTGTGCAAGTGCTTGGAAATTGCCCAGGTTCCCCTGTGGGGCAGGGGAGAGTCAAGCTCCAGGCTGTGCCCCCTCTGTCACCGGCCCTGCAGCCTGACTCTGCGTGCCTGCTCCGTCCGTGCGGGGCTGTGGGGTCTTTCTGTGGCTTCTGCTGGGCAAGGAATTGCCACAGCCCCACGTTAGGCCCTCGAGAGGGTTCAGTCTGAACCTGGCCCTGGGAAACACAGTTGACCGCACGCTGCTTCTGCAGGAAAGAGGTGAGAGGGATGGAGTACTGAACATGTCATGCAGGCTAGGATGTGGTCCTCCAGCCCAGCCTGGACGGGCAGCAAGAAGCATGATTTCAGGAGCCCTTATCATGTAACAGCAGCAGGCTGTTTGCCAGCAGGTGGAACCAGCTCAGCAATGGTTCCAGCTGGGTCAGCATAGAATCATAGAATTTTTAGGGTTGGAAGGGACCTTAAGGATTATTTAGTTCCAACCCCCTGCCATGGGCAGGGACACCTCCCACTAGATCAGGTTGCTCAGAGCCCCGTCCAGCCTGGCCTTACAAACTTCCAGGGATGGGGCTTCCACCACCTCTCTGGGCAACCTGTTCCAGTGTCTCACCACCCTCATGGTGAAGAACTTCTTCCTAACGTCCAGCCTGAATCGACCCATCTCTAGTTTTAATCCATTCCCTCTAGTCCTACCATTACCCGACATCCTAAAAAGTCCCTCCCCAGCTTTCTTGGAGGCCCCCTTAAGATACTGGTAGGCCACTAGGAGGTCTCCTCGGAGCCTTTTTTTCTCCAGACTGAACAACCCCAACTCTCTCAGTCTCTCCTCATAGGAGAGGTGCTTCAGCCCTCGGATCATCCTCGTGGCCCTTCTCTGGACACGTTCCAGCACATCCATATCTCTCTTGTAGTAGGGGCTCCAGAACTGGACGCAGTACTCCAGGTGGGATCTCACGAGCATCTTTGAGAGTTGGCAGGTTTCAAACCCTTGCTCTCTCCTAGGCTCTAAATGTCCCTCTCTTCTGAAGATGTTTGCTTGCACCACGCTCAGGGCTTGTCTGAATCTCCTGTTTGAATGGCAGCCTGCTCCAGCACCTCTTTGTTTTTCTGTGGTGATTTGTACATGGTGCTCTTCCCAGCCACCTTGCTGCTGTCAGCCCTGCCCGTGCCTGATCCCCTCCATCCGCTCTCCTCCTGTCAACAGAAGCCCTATGCTGTGTGACTGAGCTGCACATGAAAAGCACAATTTCTGGGAACAGCCTCTGCCCTGTGGCTCCTGCTCCATTGAGCTCCTGGTCAGTATGGCAGTGCAGTCTGAGAGCCATCCCCAGAGCTTTGCCTTTGGCAGGCCAGTCCAAAGGCAGGGACTGTCAGGAAGAGGCAGTCCCTCAAGGGGCACCCGGGTCTCTCAAGGGGGGATGTACATCAGGTACCCTGGGGGAAGGGGCAGGACTGGATGCTCTTGGGCACTGTGGCTGGGTGTGGTTCCCTGACCTCTCTTTCCCTGCAGGACTGTGGTCTCTGAGCTACGAGCAGGAGCTCACCACGCCGCTGCACATCACGGCCAGCCGGGGCTACACAGAGTGCCTGCGGCTCCTGCTGCTCCGGGGTGCCGCCGTCAACTTTGCACCAGGGGGTAAGACTGCCCTGCATGAGGCTTGTGCAGCGGCCAGTAGAGACTGTGTGCGACTGCTGCTCAGCTTTGGTGCCGACCCTGAAGCTGTCTCTGAAGATGGCTACAAGCCCCTGCATCTCTGCAAGAGCCCAGACTCCATCGAGTGAGTTCTACCTGGGGAGCACGGTGGGCCTCCCTCCCCATTGAGCCCTGTCCTGTCTAGAAGGGGTCCCTACTCATCCCTGGAGGCGGGAGGCTGTCCTGCAGTGATGGTTGCTGAGTGTTCCTGGTCCAGGGTCACCTCTGAAGCCCGAGATGGTGGAGTCACCATCCCTGAATGTGTTTAAGACTCGTTTAGATGTGGTGTTAAGGGATATGACGTAGGGGAGAACTTTGTAGAGTGGAGTTGATGGTTGGACTTGATGATCCCCCAAGGGTCTTTTCCAACCTAAATGATTCTATGATTCTAAGATAGGACTGCAAGCTCTAGTCCTCAGCTGATGTGGCTGAGCACAGTGCTGCTGTCGTGCTGCCCACCGGTGGTGCCCGGCTGATGGTTCACACTGTGAAGCGCAGGGCGTGCGCGGTGCAGACAGGCCTCTGTGGGGGTGTGGGAGCAGACTCTGGGTGTGATGACGCTTTGTTAGAGATCTGTGGAGAATTAGCTAGAATTAGGATGACAGCATCTCTGCTCACCAGTCATCCTGGCTTAAAACTACTGCTCCTCAGGGCATGAGGAGCCAGGGATTTTTGGACTCTTGGGAAAAGTGAAAGCTGTGGGATGAGGAGACATGGGGTGGTTGTGTGTAGGATAGGAGCTGCAGCGGAAAACCTGTCACTGAGTCATCTTGGCCCACGCAGGTGTGTCCAGCAGCTGCTGCAGCATGGTGCCAGCGTGAACAGTCGGACAGAGGAGGAAGACGACACAGCACTGCACGTAGCAGCACGCCATGGCCTAACAGACCACGTCCAGCTGCTTCTGCTCTATGGGGCAGAGCTGGAGGCAAGGAATAAGGAGGAGCAGACACCACTGAACGCTGGCTGTGCTCAGCCCCATCAGCCTCAGGACATGGACCGCTACTACCGTGTCTGCCAGCTGCTGGTGGAGAGCGGTGCCAACATCGATGCTGCAGACAGGGACCGTCAGCACCCCCTTCACCTGGCCTGCAAGAATGCCAATGCTCAAATAGTGGAGTTACTGCTGGCCCGGGGTGCAAATGTCAACGTCATGAACTACAGCGGCAACACGGCACTGCATAATATCCTGCAAGCAACTGCCTACAAGCTGGAGCACCACCCAGAGCTGGTGGTGCGAGCCCTGCTCAACCACGGTGCCGTTCGCATCTGGCCTGGCTCCCTCCTCAAGGTGCGGGGCTCAGGCCTGTGTTGGCGGCATGGTGGGAAGGGAAAGCAGTGAACATCAGGGCCCCAGTGAGAGCAAGGGTGTTTCTGTCGCAGCAGGGCTTGTTCCATGCCAGCTTCTTGCTGTCCTGCTTGTCTCCTCCCAGGGGCTGGGGAGGGGGAACTGGCATTACTGGTCAGCGATTCCCTGAATTTTTCTCCTGGGATATGTTCCCTGGTAGGAGTCGCCTCCTTCTGTCTGCTGAGCTGTGTGGATGGTACTTGCCCAGTTTCCAAAATCGCTTGCCCCGGAAAGCATTGGCCCTTTTCCTCTCGGGGGATGTGTTTCCTCTTTGGGGCATACCCTCCAGCTCTGCTGTCTCTGTAAGACACCAGCCAACAAAGGGTTAATTTCCTGTCTTAATTCCTGAGCAGTGCAATAATTACCCAGCCCGGAGATCAGCAGATTGCTCTCCCCTTTGGGAAAATACAGGAAAATCAACAATTAACACTAATTAATCTCCTATTAACGCCAGATAATGAGGATCACTCGTACAGCCGGAATAGACTCTGACAGCTACTGCTGGCCTGGGCCATGGGGAGTGGGAGCCAAGAGCCGGGGGGATCTGCCTCTGCGGCTCTGCATGGTGGGGTGTGCTCCAAAGGCCACGCTGGTGTATAAGATACGCAGCACCCGTGGGTCGCCTGCACCTGCGTGGATGTGGCACGCACCAGGGATGTGTTGCACGAAATATGTATGATGTCTTCCTGGGGCTCTGCATAGCAGCTAACGTGGGTGCAGTACTTAGGATGCCCGTCGTGTACCCCACAGATACGGGGTGTCTCTGCGGCCCCACTCCCAACAGGCAAAATGCATCCCTGAAACCCCTGTGTACCCCTCAGCAGAGGCATGGTGTGCCTTAGTCTTGCGGCACGCAAAATGGGTGTCAGTCCTTGCCCCAGAACGGCTCATGCTCTAACTAGAAAGACGTGAGGAAAAGAGCCTGGCATAAAGCAGAGTGGTGGTTGCTTACGAGCTGCTCGCAGCAGTGGGGCGGATGAAGGAGATCTGCACCCCAGCCAAGTGTGTTAGTCCCTGTATCTGAGGAGAGGCTGTGGGAACCCAGTTGTCCTGAATGCAGCCATGCTGTGGGTGTTTGGCTCAGTCACCCTCTGCAGGAGCGGTGCTTGGGCATTTCCCACCATCGGGACCTCCTCCTGGGACAGCAGGAGGGAAGGACGGTAGTTTTCTAGATTTAGCGGGGCTGGTTTTGAGCACGTGCAGCTTCTCAGGAGGTGAAGATGGGGCTTGCAGGACCTTGCCCAAAGCTCATCTGCTCTCTCCTCGGCGCAGGTGCTGAGGTACTGCCATCCCTGCCCGCGTGTCATCGAGGCCCTGATGAATAGCTACGATCATGTGCGCGTCTCTGAGGACTGGGTGGAAGCGGTTCCAGCAGAGGTTGTACAGGTGAGGGAATACATGCTGGTGGCTGGATAATGTGCAGTGGGCTACGGTGGCCGGGTGCCAGGGGAGGCTTGGGGCTGAGGTGGGGTTTGGAGCCGGGCAGGGCTGGGGCGACACTTGCAGGATGCACCGTAGTGACTAAGGTAAAGGGATGTCTGCTTCTACCTCTGCTCCCAGGGTGATATCTTCAGCTTTATCTGCCTCTGGTCCTCTCTTCTCTCTCTGTAGAAATACCCACGTTTCTACCAGTCGCTCTTCTCCCTGGAGCAGAGACCTCGCTCCTTGCAGCACTTGGCTCGCTGCACCCTCAGGACCTTCCTGGAGGGACGGTTGCTTCAGGTCTTGCCTCATCTGCACCTGCCAAGTGCCTTGCACTGTTTTCTGCTGCTTGGCTTCGAGGACGTTCTTTACTAAGGGCTGTGGTTCCAGGCCCATGGTGCCTTTCATTGCAGATGCTCCGTCCCTGCCAGTGTGGTCTGTGCCTTCCCAGCTGCCTCCCTCCCCTTGCGCCCCTCCTGCCAGGCCACCTGAGCCCCCTGTGCCAAACCTTGCCGTGTCCCTGTCCCAGCCAGCCTTCTGCTTCACCTCGTGCACCTATTTTGGAGCATTCTCTTTACCCATACTCATCATGACAAACTCCAGACTTAGTAAGAAAAGCAAGATATGGGGATTAGTGCATTTTGTGGGACAAGGAGCAAATATACTGCACTGATCACAGTTTTAGTTGTGGGATATCAGTCTCACTGTCCCAAATCTACAAACTGCAGCCTGGTTGAGGCAGCTCTGGTGCCCCGGGCATTTGTTGGGCTCTTGTCTTTAGTCAAGTTGTTTACAGTTTGTGCCCAAAGCTGTTTGGAATAAAACCTAGTCTTTCTCTATACCTACCAGAGGGCAACTTCTGCCGTGCCTTGAAGACTGTCTGACGTATCTTGAACTGACATATCTCGTCCATGTGACGTGCCATGCATAGTGCACTCTCAGACCTATGCATCCATCTGCTTCTCGGAAGACCCAGGGAAACGTGTGGTGGGTGTGGGGCTGAGGTCTCCCAAACAAACACCTTGCAGGTTCAATGTCTGGGGTTGCCTGGCTTCGCAGCTTGGGGCCAGACAGCTGCGCTTGTGCCAGCACTGAGGACTTTGGTGTGGGGCAAGGAGGAATTGTGCCCTGAGAACACCAGTCCCCTGGGTGCAGAGGAGCCAGCCCCTGTGACAGCCGAGCCAGCACCTGCCAGAGCACAGTGCAGGCCACATGCTGCTGCCGGGGCTGCGCCGTGCTCTAGAGAAGGTAAAGGGTAACGTTTGTTCCTGTGATTTAAAGACACAGTTGTAAAGAAATCAAAGCACTAACCATCCTTTTTAACCATCCTTTAACTTCCTCATCTCAAGTAGTCCTGAACTGACGCTGGCTGGCAGAGGGTGCGCTGGGGCGGCATGGCGGGTGCCACCTCCTGGTGCACTGGTCTTTCAGGGCCTCTGTTAACGTCCACATCAGCGCCAGGGCATGGGAACACATGGATATGAAGACTAAGCAGTTTGGCAGACCCAATGCTTCTGGTTTTTTCTGCCTCTGTTGGGACACAGGGTGTAGCTCTGCTCCGCTAATTATCACCACCTTACACAACTAGACTGTGTTGCTCTGAGGCAGCAAGCCTGAAAGAACTATGAGGTTCACTCTGACATTCCTGATGCGCTCGCAGCCGTGGTGCACCACAGCATGAATGCTAATAGCGTGAAATAGAAATGAGTTTACATGTTACAGGCTTACAAAAGGTGTCAGGGAACCCGTTGTGGCAGCCTGTGTGTGTAGGTACTGCTATTGCAGTATAGAGATGGCATATCTCAGAAAGGTTTAACAACGTGCTTTATGATGTCCATGGGCAGAGAGGTGCGGTGTTGGCTTGAGGTGATGTACCAAAACGACCTGCAAAATGGGGATGGGATGAAGGGAGCAGGGGAGCCAAAGCTTTTAAAATACGTGGACAATGGTCCATACTCTTACTACGGATTGGTAATGCATTTCCCTTGGACCAGAGCAGGAACCCAGCCTGAAGTCACCACCGTCCTGCTGGCTGAGCTCGCGTATCTGCTCAGGGGGATCTGTTTATGGGAGCAGGTCCTGTAGTCTTATTCCCAAATTCTAATCACCACTTTAGTGTCTGTTGTTAGCCAGATCACGTCTGTGACTGGAGGAAGAGCAGGAAAAGGAGGGGCTGTCCCTTTTGGTGGCAGCACGGTCTGGGATTGCCTTATCCTGAAGAGGTGTCTTTGGTATGAAGACAGTCTGCAGAGCAGTGCGCGTGGGGCTGGTTTGCTGGTCCTCCTTCTTCCCAGCACTGTCCATAGGCCTGCAATAATGTATGTTCAGTAATGTGTACTCAGCCGCTAAGATAATATCACCTTAAGGACAGGGGAGGATTGGATTTAATGGTTTGCTTTATTTTGTAATTGTTTCTTGCAGCTGTCAGACTTAAAGCTGCGCATCAAGTCTTGCTGATCACTTTTGCTAGCTCTGAAATTATCTCTGCATTTGGGTGACGAGGGCAGCTCGGGTTGGAAGAGGTTGAACCTACAGCATTTCGTTTCTGCAAATGCAGGAGTGTGCAGTGCCGCTGTGCGCGAGGGCAGGCCACCTCCTGGCACTGCCAGCTTCTCCTTGGACAATGGCGTGCTGGCATAGACGGGAACCTGTTGTAATGAAGGACCCGTGCTGGGGCTGCTGGTGAACGTCCGGGGTCCCTTTCAGAGCTACCAGGTTTGCAGAGAGGGGGGTCCCGGCGTAAGTGGGAGGGCTGAGGTCAGGCAGGCGGCTGAGGGGGACATCCCTGGGCACGGGTCTTCATAGGCTTCATCTATGTTCTCGCTGAAATTAAAAGGGCAGGATGTCATTGTGTGTAAGGACACCACCGAGTAACCATTTTCAAGGAATGTGAGGCTAGTAGGAAAAGGGGAGTAGCTTTTACAGATTGACTGATTTAACTGGGGGGAAACCCCAAACCAAAAAAACCCACCAGAAAATCTTTGGGGCACCTAAACCCTTTTTCAGAACTGAAACAATCAGAAAAGTTCAAGCTAAGTGCAGGCTGAGAACAAATGCTCTGAGTTTAACTCAGCTATGCTAATCAATTAGGAATTGATTTTTAAAAGCATTTACAAGAACAGAAATAAAAAGGTTTGATGTTCTAGAGCACATTTTGGCGATATAACCAGCTGTGCTACTTTTTCTCAGGTTTCTAAAGGGGAAATTTCTAATGCAGCATTGAATGTACTCGCTGGGACAGGAGTTATGCCAGGGAAATTTAGCTGTCCTGGGCGCGAGGGCTGCGGTCTCCACCGAGGACAGCAAGCATGTGACAGTATTAGCGCAGGGGCACATGGTTCTGATGTGTTTTTACCAACCGCAACAGGCACAGGCAGTTGCTGGTTGTGTCCCAGGTTCACTGGAATGTCTCGTGGGCACATGCTGCTGTGCCTGCTTTGCATCCGCCTTGGTTTTCTGGCAGAGCAGTTGGCAAGAGACGCCTCCTGAGTGCCCGAATAACGTGAGTCCGCTGCCACCGTCTCGGTGCGGCCGTGCCAGTGATGGGCTCAGGGAAAAAATTCATCCCCTTTCTAGACAGAAGTTTCCACCCAAGCTGCAGCCTCTGGGTCTTACCCTGACCCTCTCTGTGCAGTCAAAGCATTGCCTGTGCCTAGAATCCCCTTCCTTTAACTGAAAGATCAGCTGAATCAGCATCTCCCTGTAGGCTTCCCAGCCTCCAACATCTGCTTGACTCTTACCTGGTCTCTCCTGTTCCTCAGGAGCGTGACCTGCCGTAATGGGTGGACTAGGAAACTATTATGGTACTTACAGAAGGGTACAAGGACAAAGCAAGTATAGAAAAGCCCTTCCCTAGGATGTCCGTCAGCGCCCCCTGCCCCGCCCCGGGGCTCTGTAAATTGCATTTCGGGTACTTTTGAGTCAAAAGGGCATCTTTGTATTCAGCAGTTGTAGAGGATATTTTTTTTTCTTCCATAAGTTTTACCAGTCATTTTATGGACCCTTGTATATTTAAGTATTCTGATATCTTGTGGCAAGGATAACTTAATTGCACATTATGTTGATCATCTCCCTTTATTTGTCTTTACACTGTCACCTTCTTGTTTCGTTTGATGCCCTTTAACTCTTGTATTCTAAGAGTATGTGGGCAACTATAGTCTGTTCCTCTTCGTTGTATTATTCAAAACTACATGGATACCTGTCATTTCTCTCCTTACTCCGGCTGTAATTCTATTCAACTATGTCGCTCCCTGCATGGAAGCCATCACCCAGCCCTGAACCACGAGCAAGGGCTTTCCCTGTCTCTTTACTGATCCCAGCGCATCACTTTGAGATGAAGGGACTGCAACTGCGCACAAATCTAAAAATGTGGCTGCGCTATGATTTTGTAAGTGTTATTCTTAGCCATGTGGATGTGAGACCTACACAAATGCCTCAGGAACCTTAGATTCATATTTGACAGTACTTGATTATTTACGCGGTCCAGGAGGAAGATGGCCTTGGCAGCGCTGCCCTCCCGTTCAGCACGTTTTGTGTTCAGATGGCGTATGTCACAACCTCTAAATGTTTTTCAGGCCATCCCTGTTTTAAAATGAAGCCCATGTGCTTCTTTCCTATACATTGCACCTTATACTTAGATGTAACAAACCAGGTTTTCCATGAACCTGGTGTTTCGAGCAATCCAGGTTAGGTTGTCTTGGGCAAGTGCCACCTGTTACTTTTACCATCCCAACAATTCGTTTTTAACCATCCCAATAATTTTACCAGCAATTGTTTTTTTTATTTTCTCCCTAATTGCTAATAACATACAGCATTGATATATGTTACATAGAATACCACTAGAAATACATCTGTCAAATGGCTATATAGGATAAGTCTTCTCAGTTGCCCAATTCTTTCAAATCTGTTAATACTGATCACACTGACTGTAGCATACAGCTGATTTTTCGTATTAGAATGTCATGCAGAACTAAGTCAAATGACTTACAGGACTCTAAGCATGCCGTATCTATCTAGTTAGCTCTATCAGACTTGTAGGCTTACAAAAAAATACATAAAGCTATTTGAAAGTACCTCTTTCAAATGACATTGATTTGAATGACATTAATTTGAGTTCTAGCTTTTAGTAATTTACCCAGGACATCCTTTGGCTGCTTGTTGGTGATGGCTTGGGATGTGTGTTGAACTACCTGCTCTGTAGTTTCTTGGATATCCATGTGAGCACATTTAAATACTGGCAAGACACTGGATTTTGTTTTTCCCCCCCGGTTACCATAAGTTCCCCAGTGTGCCACGATTTGTTATAAATAAAAAAAATCAATGGTTCAGTGAACTCATTAGCCAATTAAATAATCTTGGATATAAGTTATCCTTCTGCAGATTATAAAAATTGTTACTTAAACAGTTTATCATCTTCCTTAATTACTTATGGAATAGAAAGTATTTCATTACCACTGTAAAATATGAATATTATCCATTGTTGTTTCAAATACAGAGCAGAAATATTTATTGAGTTCTTGGTTTTCACTATGCAGAATATATGCTTACAGGCAGAAACCTGGGGCAGGTGACCAGTAACTACAATTCTTTGGATTTTCTGCTGCTGGGGCATCCTGCTCTGGGGTCGACATTTCCAAAAAATTGAGAAATTGGAGAGGGTTCAGAGAAAAGTCGTGAGTGAGTTATGGATTGCTAGTGATTCCTGGCAGGGGGGACCTCGGAGGGGTGGTTGGACACACCATGGTCGATCCTTGGAGTTTTGTGTGCAGTTGTAGGCGCCTGTTGTTCGGATTTACAGGGCAGGAGGGGGGTGACAGCAGCCGTCTGCAGAGCACCGTGGGCATAGGGGCCACACACCCCCCTCCCCACGCTGACACCCATCACGGGTCTCTGCCTCCCCAAACCTTCGGAGGGGCAGGACCCAGTGTTTATTCGGCATTGCCAGTTCTTCTGAGCAGTGCTTAGAGGCAACACCAGATCCAGCGGCTGCAAATCGAAGCTGGGCAAACACGTATTAGAAATGAGACACATTTTTAATAGCAGGGTAATTAATCTACTAATTAATTTTGTCTTAGAATAGCTTATCGTGGTGGATGTAGATTTGTCATCTCTGGCTTTTTAAAAATCACCGGAAGATCTGCCCTAGCCCAGACCAGAATTCATCCTGCCCGAGTCCCGGAGAGATCAGACTGCTTAATTACAGATCTGTGACCCACAGTCTTGTCACTCTTCCACACACCTGTCACTACCACTGGCCTCTGTCACCCCTGGGACTGTGTTTGGCCCCAGGGTAATGAAACAGTTTCATGTTTCCCTTAACAGTGCCACTCGCTTCCTTCATTGATAAAGTCTCTGACTTTCCCTTCGTTTCCTTCGTTTGTGACTCCTGGTCTGCACTGGCTCTGTCAGCTTCCTTGCTCTGAGTCTGCTGGCTGCGCTGGTTTCTGAAAAAGACATTCTGAAATAAACAGTGATGCTACTTTATAACTTTATTTAAGTATTTTCTCTTATTCAATGTCTCTGACAAGCTTTAGATTTGAGACTTCACTGAGCAGGTTTCACCCTGCGGGACTGGCAGCATTTGTGGGTTGCCGAAGGACCTTGGGGCTGGATGTGACACACGAAGGCAAACTCCGTCCTGCCGCCACGTGAGGCCCTCGGGGGCTGCTCTGGGACCTCGCAGTGGTCCCAGCTGAGGAGACGCTCCAAGGATCGCTGACGTGGGGCAGTAGGAGCCTCAGTGTCTGCCCTAAACTGCAATCCCACACAGCAACGCAGCCCTTCTTGGAGCACCCCCTTGCAGAGCTCTGCTGCGTTTACTCCCGTGGCTGGTTTGGCCCCGCAGCAGCTCTCCCTGTGCTGAGTGTTCCTGTACTTCACTGTTAGGAGCAGGACTCCAAATGCTTCCCGCACTCCTGTTTCCACCCAGAGGCTCTGCAGCAGACGCTGATGCTCCTGCAGTACGTGCTCGTGGGCGAAACGCGGGTGAACCCACCGCGTTGTACACAGGGTCTCTCGGAGTGTCTCAGCCCCGCTCCATTCCTCCGGCTCATCACCAGATGTCAGCAACGCCGCTCACATCCCTCCCTCCTGCATCCTCACTCCAAGCCTCTCCCTCGGGATTCTGGGACACATGGGCTTGGGCCAAACGCAAGCACATGCTTGATAGTAGCCTGTGACTTCTTAAATTTGGTCCTATGCCTGGCCAGCCTTACTTGACTCCTGGAAAATACTACAGCAAATAACGAAACAATTTGTAAGTGCCTGGACATGTGCAAAGTTGGTCAGACCAATCCTGCTTCCTTCTGTATCAGGCCAAAGGGGAAAGGGGCAGAAGGAACAGATGTTAACATGTCTTAAAGGTCTTAATTTCATGCTCTTTCACATAAGATTCTCAGAATGAAATGAAGAAAAGACAATATAGAGTGAGCTACTATTAGATGAGAGCATAACTAGTCAGAAGATCTTATTCAGAGCCATTTACCAGTAATCAAACAGCAGTGATACACAGAGGGTGTTACCTGGAGGTCCATCCTGCGTCTGGCTCTGTTCTAGAGTTGTTAAACTCTTGCATGAAGGAACAGGCATTAGGCTTATTTAATCTGCAGAAGACACTGTGCTGGTTGGGGCTCCAGCACAGTAGACAAATACCAAGTTCTGCCCTAGAACCAGCAGAACCCAGCTGCAAAAGCCTTAGTAGGGCCTGACCTACCAGAGATGGTGCAAGCTGAGATGTGCAGGAGCAAACATGCCATGTGCTGCCCGTGAGCAGCCACACGCTGCACAGAACACGCACATCTGTCGTGGCATGCACCGACCAGAGCCCGGTCTGTACAGGAGCAGCTACACTGGTCCTCTCTTCTGGAGGTACAGTGACCACAGCGTAGTGGGTGTGGTGACAAAACAACAATACCTAAACATGGAACAATGGCCTGAGCATCTGTCCTGTGAGGAAAAGCTGAGAGAGCTGGGACTGTTCAGCCTGGAGAGGAGAAGGCTCAGGGGGATCTCACCAGTGTATATAAATACCTGAAGGGAGGGCACCAAGAGGACGGAGCCAGGCTGTTTTCAGTGGTGCCCAGCGATGGGACCAGAGGTAATGGTCACAAACTGAAAAACAGGAGGCTCCATCTGAACATCGGGAAACAGGTTTTTCACTATGAGGGAGACTGAGCACTGTCACGTGTTGCCCAGAGAGTTTGTTGAAGCTTCCTCCTTGGAGATATGCACAAGCTGTCTGGACATGGTCCTGGGCAACTGGCCGTAGATGGCCCTGCTTGAGCAGGAGGTTGGACAAGAACACCTCCAGAGGTCTCTTCCAGCCTCCACCAGTCATTCGGGGATGCTGTGACTGAGTGAAGAGAGCCCTCTCCTTCATAATGCAGGACGCAGGACTAGCAGGACTGTTCTTATACACTGACTCCACACTAGGTGATGGTGCTGTAGAAATGAGGGCCACTGCACCTTGTGATAAGCCAGTGCCCTACCAGCTGAAGACAGGCATATCAGCCTTATTCATGTACCAGCCTGCATTGGGAATGGTGGTGTTTAACCCATTTTGCTCTGAATCCTGCATCCTGCACTCTGAGAACATCACCTTTTCCTATAGGCTCTCTGCTTCTGTCAGATAGCTGTGAAACACATGTCCATACAGTGACCTGCGAATGATGGATGTCACCTGAATGAAAGCATGCAGAGTGCCATGCTCGCACAACTGCTGGGACAGAGCAGTGTGTGTGGCGAGCTGCTTCTACGCTAGAAGTGCAGGCGGTATCAGGCCTGGCTGCCGGGAGAGACCTGCTTGTGGGCCAGATATACCGATGTTGGCTGAAGGCAACGTGCCCAACCCTAGTGCCTGGGGGCACCTGTCCTCTGCCATCCCTCCCTTGCGAAGGCTCCTTGGTAACCACCAAAGGGCACATTATGCAGTGATACTCCTGTCCCCTCACCGCTTGCATGCAGCCAGGGGCTGACAACGTGCCAGGTAAGCACATTGTCTTACAAGCTGGGTCCCATGTTGCCAGCTGAGGAAAGGCTGAGCTCCCCCGGGTACAGCTGTGCCCCACTCTGGGACAAGGTCTGGGGTAGGGTGTGCTTCTGGCTCAATAGACCTGCTGGCTGGTAAGGGTGCTTCACACCTGCATCGCCTGCGGTTTGTGCCTGGGCTGTGGGACCTGGGGATGAAGGGTAAGGGGAGATGGTGCAGGGGTGCCTGCCTCGGCTGCTGCCACCTGGGACCCTGTTGGTTTTGGTTCGTGTCTTAGATGGCCTGTGTGCCCTCAGCAAACCCAACAGCCTGCAGCCACCAGCTCTCAGAAGGTATTCCTTTGCTAACACTGTGCAGGAGCTGTGCCCAGTGGGCAACTGGCAGCCACCATGGGTCCTGCCAGGAGGCCTTGTGGCTGGGAAGAAACCCTTTGCTTGTCAGTGTGGGAAAACAAGCGGTTTTTGGATCAGGAAGACCCAGCTTGGGGGCTGTTTCTAGGCCCTCTGCTGAACCACAGAGGCTGGTACACAGGATGGGCCACTCTTACTGCTGGCCTTGTGCAAGGCTTATCAAAAAGACGGGTATGTGGTATTGCTCTAGAATGCTAGCTCCGCCCTTAAGTCCTAAGATGGACCACTCCAAGTTTTCCTCTCTCTGTAAGTTATAGTCGTTCCCTATTTCTGAAACCCTGGCTCAGGACAGGTCCTTGGAAGTAGCCTTTTTCTGCTCTGAGATCTTGTCAGCAGCAAAACTGTGCGCCTGGGAATGCTTTTTCTACTATTAATGAGGATATCCCGGATTCTTACTGCTCCAGCTACAGCTCTGCCAGGGCTAGTTCTAAAATACGTTCCGTGGGCATGAGAGGGTGCCTCCTCAGCCACTGCAGACAAGTTTTGCTGCAGGAGGCTGAACCACCTGGGAGCTCCTTGCACCCAGGGTGCCTGCTGGGGCAGGACCGCCAGGCTGAGCGTGCCTACAAAGCCTGATGGCTCAAGCCAGGGGTGGTTGATTTTGGACCACTCAATGGGTGTAGGCCAAGAGCAGAGCTTGTGCCTGACATCAGCCTAGCTTCTGTTATCACACCATCACAGCCAGCCCATTCTCTAGACTTTCCAAACTTTGAGTAAATAATTTTGCAACATTACCCTGGCTTTTAATATGTTTAGTAGCTATATTGCAGGAATGCCCAGAGGCCATGACTAGATTTAGTCCTGTTGTGCTAGATTCTGTGTAGAGATCGTAAGTGGAGCAGGTAGAGGCATAAAGTTAAGGTTGCATAGCAGTTTCCATTAGAAAGACCTGCTTTCATTTGCCAGTCAGTTATTAAACTTTAACTGTTGCAGTTGTGGTTTGCCATGCTGTGTGCCTCTCTCAGACTGAACTCTTCCCATTACAGCTACAGCAAAAATTAATTGGCCTCTACTTGGCCAACAGCCTGTGTACCAGGAATACGCTCCAGACTCCCCCGCTTACAGGAGCAGGTTGCAGTGCAGGAAGGAGAGCTGGTCTGGATGTTTCTTCTTCTGCCCAATAGCACGGGATCAACTTTTCTTAAATTACCGGCCTCTGAGGATCCCATTTTGCATGTACCAAGCAAGGACAGTTTTAGAGGCTGATAGTTTTCTCCCAGGAAGCCTCTGCCTATGCTGAGCATCCTGACGTTATGCCAGATCCTCTGTGCTGATCAGACAGGTCATGTACCATCTTCAGAACAGACACTGTGTCCAAAGCATCAAGTGTTGAGCAGGACACGTTCCAGTCTTGCCTACTGACTCCGGAAATGCAGGCAAACTGACTTTTCCATGCCCATTTCTCCGCAGCAAGGAACAGAGAAGAGGAAGAAGAAGCCTCAGCAGTTCTAATGCAGAAAACAGACAAGAGGGGTGGGAAGCAAAGGTGGACTGAGGAAGGTGAGCCATTTCGGGCAGTGACGTGATGGAGGAGATGGGACAGGCCGGTCTGTAATTGCTTAAGGGCACTGCTTGCAGAGACTGGACTTGGATTCAGTACTCAGGGCCCAGCCTGGGGGGACTCGGGCCCAAGTGCTGAGGCTGCTAAACATGGGGCTATGACCCAGAAACCCCAAAAGAGAAGGGAGAGAGCAGGCCTCCTCCTGAGACTCTCTTTTAGCTCAATGTCTGAAAACATATCCAGCAAGGTCCTGAGAGGTCTCTTTCAACAGCTGAGAGTGCAATGAGACCAGGGACTTTACAAATTGCACGTGTAATTAATATTTCTCATGTACCTGGTGTGTTGGACGGTGTCTCTTCAGGCACATTATGGGAACAGACCAACTGCTTGCGAGTGGGGGATGGAGCAGGATAAAATGGAATAGAGTGGGTCCCCGTGGAGAAGGCGTGTTGGGAGGGAGAAATGCCCGGGGAGCAGCGTAGAGAACAGTGGAGGTCTGAGCCTCAAGTGGAAGCCATGGAAACTGCATTTCCACTAGGCAGTGAGAAACTGTGGAAGATCGGATATAGGATACAGAAACTGGGAAAGCCGCTGGAGGTCTAAGGGGTGGTAGAGTTGTTACGCGCAACCTGGACCCTCACCCTTCCCGTCTGGCTCACCCGGAAGGATGGTGGACGTGGGACCTCTCAAGCTGTGTCTTGTTCAATGTATGTGCTAGAATGCCATAGCATAATATTTGTTTTATTGTGCTTGCAATCCTTTTTTTTTTTTCTTTTTTTCTTTCACCAGTCCTTCAAGCTTTTCCTCTCTGGATCTTTGCTTTACAATTTGGCAAATGAATTTCTACCTTACTTTACAGCAAAGTCTCATGAGACAAAGTAAACCAGAGTGGAGTACGTTGTCAGGGCCTGAGTACGTTCCCCCCCTCCCGGGGGTTTGCTCTCCAGGGTCAGGGCCAACTCAGACGATGGAGCTGTGTGTCCTTGGGGAACCTCAGCAAGAGCCTGCCCCTCTTTGGCTGAGGAGCTGCTTTTAAGCTCAGGCTCTCACCCTTAGTCTCTGCCTGGCCCAAGCTGGAGGTACACCTGATCTTGTACCTCCCTGCTGCTGACAATGATCCCGACCTACTGACTTGATTTTCGGGCTTGGCCTTGGACCTGCCTCACCACTTGGAGAGTGGGATTTGCTGGGTGATCACTGGACTGTTGGTGACCCTGGGTACTGTCACCAGACCTGCTCTGCTTGCCTTCCTTGAGTCCCGTGGGACTGCACCCCTGTTAGTGAAGCTGCTGCCCTGCCTGCCTTGCTGCAAGTCTTGCTGCCCAGCTTCCCTTCCCTGTTGGAGCAGCCTGCCCTTGCCGCTCCTGGCATTGAACCGAGAGCCAGCGTTTGGCAAGAGACAGGGGCTGCAGGTAATGCAAGTGTATGAGCAGGAAAGCAGAACCTTAATTTGGAGACATGCGTAGGGACTGCAGGGTGCAAGCTATTGATTTGCCGGGGACAGTATGGGAGCCTGTGTTATTGGCTTCAGGAAGGACCTGCTGCTTTGGGCACAGTCAGTCGTCCTTCTGTGTGGGAGCTGTAGTTCTTTTCCCACCTTTCTCAGTTTCCTCAGCAAGGTTGCTGAAGGTGCTTCCTATTGCTCTCAAATACCTTGCTAACTTACATGAGGGTGTGAGATGTGGGCTGAAGCTTACGCAGAAAAGGTTCATTGAACAACTGATCAAATTGCAATTGCTCAGGAGTTAGGAAGTTGCTTGCATAGCCTTGATTTGGACCCTTTTGAGTACAGGTCTTGAGATCCAGTAATTATACATAGCTATGCTTTCATTTTCTCCATGGTCTAACATGCTTTGATAACGGTAAAATGAACCCAAGCTGCGTGCATGAAGATGACTCCAACCTGAAGATTCCTTTCCCACAGGGACATTTGGTGGATAAGACAGGAGATCTGGGCCAAGGACAGATAGAACAGGATCCCACCTGCAGATCTGGAGTGTGTCCCTTACCATGTCACAGCTGATCCCTCAGGTGGGATTCATCCAAATGCTAGTCACTGCCAACCTCCCTCCCAGCCTGAAATCTGGGTCCTCATCTTAGACGAGGGACCAAATGGCCTGTGCCCTACAAACACGCTCGTCTCTTCCTCAGTGATCTGAGGGCCATCAGTTAGCGGGAGGTGTCTGCATCAGAGTGGTGAGAGGGATCCCTCTTGCTGAGCCTCTGTTTTATGATTCAATATTTGAGTCTGGATGATTATTTTAAGATTAACTTCTCCACACCTCTGTTTCCCTGGCTGGGGGTAAGGTAGCTCTCGCCATGAAGGGACATTTCCTTGATACTGCAAGGATATGCCATAGAGAAAAGCATACAAGACGTGAAAGAAAGAGGAGGCTCTGTGCAGGCCCTTGGTACTGATGTTACAGCAGACCCTGGGGATTCAGATTGTGCCTGTTTGGTGGAGGAAGGCTGCGTACCACACCGCCAGCCTGGTGGGCCTGTTTGGCCTCGTTTACATGCTCTACACAGGAGTCAATTGTCCAGCTCCATGGTTGGACTGTCATGTCCCACGCAAAATATTTGATTCAAGGCAGCAGCAAAGCGGTGCCTCAGACCTCGCTGGGGACAGAGGGTGGTGGCATGTGTTCACGTAGATGTCAATGCCACCAGGGAGCCTGGGTTGCCAAGCTCCCTGGTGTACCTCCCTCACAGAGGTACGGCATCCCTGGGCAAAGGGTGAGTGAGGCAGGAACACGCAGGGGTCCTGAGAAGAGGACTACGCCTAGGTGAGAGCTGGCATGTAGCTGTGCCACTGAAAATGCAGCCAGAATCAGCTTAGACACGCCTCCAGCTCTGGCATTTCTCAGCTTCTGAGGGCTTAACATGCTAATCCTGATGCTCTCCTGAAGCAGGGCTTTAGTTTGCTTAAATTTCGGCACGTTACAGGCCGGGCAAGAATCTCCCTGTGGACAGGAACACAACATAAGAGCCACGCTGAGGGGGAGAAGTACTCTGAGCGTGGGACTCCCCACACGGGGCCAGGCCACGCTCCCCAGGACACACAGCAGGACCAGGCAGAGCTGTGGAGCTCCTGCCGCAGCTCAGGAGCATACGGCTCGCACTGGTCTCACCTGCTCTGTAGATGGAGTGATGTGCAGAAGGGCCCATGAGCAGCCGGTCCCGGGCACCTGTCTGACACACGAGTGTGCGGGCGGGAGGGGCAGTGCCCAGGGGCTTCGTACGGTTGCAGCGCGGGCGGGCTACCGAGCCACGGCCGGGCTACCGAGCCACGGCCGGCCTAGGGGCACCCTGCCGGGCAGGTCCGGGCGGGCTGCAGCCGCCCGGGCAGGCGCTCCTCGGCGCCCCGCAGCGCCAGCGCCTGCCCCGACGAAGCCGGACACCAGGAGCTCCCCGCGATGCACGGCGCCGGGGCCGCGGGGGAGCAGCGAGGGGTCCGGGGCACCCTCGTTCCGCGCTCGGGCTCCAGCCCCCCCCGTTCCCGCTCTGCCCGAGCGCGTCTTTGGGCGGCCCTGCGGCCTCCCCCGGCCCCGCGGCGCCCTCGCCCCTCCGAGACCCCGCTCCGAGCCCGCCTCCGAGGCTCCGGGGTCGGGAAAGGGACAGGCCGGACCGTCCCCAGCGGCCCCCCCGCGCCCCGGACGGAGGCGGCCGGTCCGGCACAGCACGGTGGCCCCGGAGCGGCCGGTCGCCCGGCAAGGGCCGGTCCGTCGGGGCGCTCTATCCCACCCGGCCCCCACGTCCCCGGGCCGCTCCGCGCCGGGCTCGGCTGTCAGGAGCGTCGGCTGGACCGGCTCCGGGGGGCGGCAGGACCAGGGCAGGGCGGGCCCCGCTCGGCCCGTCCGTTGTGCCGGGCCCGGGAGCGGCCCGAGGAAGGATGTGCCGAGCGGCGCGGCCCCGTCCCGTCCCCACAAAAGCGCCCTTGTGCTGGCCCCGTAATTGCTAATCATCAATCACCATTAATAACAGCTGATGAGGCGGGAGGGGGAGGCGCCTTCCCAGGGGCCGGCCGCGCCGGGGGAGCGGGGAGCCTTGCCCCGCCGGAGCGGGCGCTGAAGGAGGAACTCGACCGTGATGTGCGGAAGATGGATGAGAGCAGAGGGCGACACCCCCGCCCGCCTCCCCTCCCCTCCCCTCCGCGGCCCGGCCCGGCCCCCCCGCGGCGGGGCGGGCGGGCGGCTCCGAGCGCGCCTCCACTCCGCCGCGCCGAGCCAGCGAGCGGGCGGGCGGGCGGCAGATCTCGCCGGGCGCCGGAGCCCTCGGGAGGCGGCGGGCGCGGGCCGGGGGCCGGGGCCGGGGCCGCGGCGGCGGCGCGGCGAGTTGGCGACGGCCCGAGTTCGCCGGAAAGTTGGTGCCGGCTGAGCCGGCGGCGCCCGCTCGCCATGCAGAGACCCAGCGGCCAGGGGACCGCCTTCTCCATCGACTCGCTCATCGGGACGCCGCCGCCGCGCTCCGGGCACCTGCTCTACACTGGGTACCCCATGTTCATGCCGTACCGGCCGCTGGTGCTGCCGCAGGCGCTGTCCCACGCACCCCTGCAGTCGGGGCTGCCGCCGCTGGCGCCGCTGGCCTCCTTCGCCGGCCGCCTCACCAACACCTTCTGCGCCAGCCTGGGCCAGGCCGTGCCCTCCATGGTGGCGCTCACCACGGCCCTGCCCAGCTTCTCCGAGCCCCCCGACGGCTTCTACCCGCCGCAGGAGCTGCCCCCGCCCCGCGCCAACCCCGACGCCGGCTGCCGGCGGGGCAACGAGGGCCTGGAGGCGGAGGAGCTGCCCGCGGGGCGCGACAAGGGGCCGCCCGAGCCGCCGCTGCACTTCCCGGACCCCTTCCCCGGCCTGGCAGGTAAGAGCGGCGCGGGCCAGCCCGGCCCGGCGGAGAGCGGCCCTCCGCCGGCCCGCCTCGCCCAGGGCTCCCGCAGCCCCGAGGGGCCCCGCCGCGGGCAGCGCCGTCCGTCCGTCCTCTGTCCGGGCTCCCCCTGCCGCCCCCACGGCGGCTGCGGGCGGGCGGGCGGCACCGCGGGCCCCCGAGATCGCCCGGGCAGGAGCCGGCGGCGCTGGGGACCGGGGGGCGGCGGGCAGGACGGCGGGGCCGCCGTGGGTCGTGGCGGCGGGACCTGCCCGCGGCTGCGCTCCCGGTCTGTCCCGTCGGGCCGAGCCGGGAGGACCGGGCCGGTTCCCCTCCGTTCCGTGACGGCTCCGCAGCGCCCGCAACTTTCGCGGGTGGGAGACAAACTCCTCTCGCCGCGCCCGGGCTGCGGGGCGGGAGAGCGGCCGGCGGCGGGACCGGAGCGGCGCGGGGCCCCGGGGCCGCGGTCGGCGGAGCTCTCCGAGGTCCTGGCACCCGGCCCGGGGCGGGCGGGGGGAGGCAGCGCCGTGCCGGGTCGCCGGGAGCCCTCCCCGCCCGTCCCGGTCCCGGTCGGTGCGGCTGCGGCGCGGGGCTGCGCCTTGTCCCCGGCACGGTGCCGCGGGGCTAGGGGCTCACTCCCTCGCCCCGGGCCGGGCTCCGCCGCTCTCCCGGCATGGTCCTGCTGCGGCTACCGGCGCTCCGAGCCCGCTCAGCGCCGGGCAGCTCCCGTGCTCAGGCGGCCGCCCCGCTCCCCGCGCCCCCGGAGCCCCGCTCCCCTTCTTCTCGGTCCGCGGCACCGGCTCTGCCCGACGGCGCGGGCAGGCGGCGGCTCTGCTCCCGGGACCCCGCTCGGCGCTGGCCGGGGGCGGCTGCCGCTGCCGTGGCGGGGCCGCGGGGCCCTCGCCTTTGTGAGCCTCCGCCGCCGGTCCCCCGGGTGTGCCGGCATCAGCACCGGTGACTTGTTGCTCTGTATTTCTCAGCCAGCTCCAGCTCGTGCTCTCTTCTACCTCAGCTCCTGCAGCACAGGGCTCCGGGTGTCCCTTCTGCAGTGAGACTGAGACAAACCAACTGCTGGCTTTCTCGGATGTGTCCTGTCCCGAGAGCTGTCTCCGCTGTTCACCCCTGAGATCCACCTTTGTCTCACAGGCTTCCTGGCATGGGTGCGTGCTGAGAAGTCTCTGCTGCTTCTTGCAGTGCTTGTCTGCTTGTTCTCCATCCTCTCTTTAGCCTCTCCTGGGTAAGCCCGGGTCTGTTCCTTGCCCTGCCTTGTTCTTCCCTCAGAAGACTGTTTCCCTCACTCGGGTACCCCTCGAACCTCATTCCTCAGCAGGAGAACGAGAGCGTTTTGCCTCCCTGCTGCTGTTGTGGGTTCCTGGGGCTTTGGTGCTCCTCTTGTGCTCCCAGGCCTCTGTGCTGAGTCAAAAGCCCGGTGCGATGTCACTTCTGTTGTGAAACTCTCCTCGGGGACAGAACTGCCCTGGCCAAGACCAGCTATCCATATGACCGCATCTTCCCAGTCTACAGGGAAATGAACTGCATTGTGCTTGATCTCCCTCCCTGGCTCCTCCATAGCTAAGCCCAACATGTTCTGTCTTCCTGAGGGACCCAGGTGAACAGTAGCCATTTCTGATACCAAGAAATCATATCCTAAGACTTGCCCTGTTGTGACTGGCTCAGATGATGGAAGGAAATATGTCTTGCTACCGTTGTTCATTCACTGCTGCCTATTAACTGTCTCTCAGCACTGTGCTTGCTCTGGAGCCGTGAAGGATGCTTGTTCTTCCACACAAGCATGTGCCCATGTGGACCTCACTCTGTGGGCTGCTCTGCCCAGGTCCAAGAGGATTTGTCAGGTCAAATGGCACCACCTTCTCCTTTACCTAATGGCTGGTACAGTCAGGAGAAACAAGACCCTTGCAGATGGACAGTAGGGTTTGTTTTACCAACTAGGTGAAAGCCAGGATGGTTGCTGTGGGCTTTTTCTGCAATTAAGGAAGAGGAAGATGATTCGTGTCAAAAGGAGGCATCATAAACTATCTACAATGATGTTTGCACTAGCATCCCATCGGTGGCCCTATCCAAAAACAGTTGTCCAGGGAAGAGGAAGAGTACAACCTGTACGATACTTTCTAAAATTACACTTCCCTAGCATCCAACCACCTGCACTGCAGGGGCTTCCTGAGCCGGGGGTTGTTTCTGTATATTTAGTAGCCTTTGGCCAATTCCTCTTCTGTGACCTTATCTACAAAGGTCCACTACAAAGGAGAGAGACACCTGGCATCAGGCACATCCTGGGGCAAGGCGTTCCACAGATCTCCATGCGAAGAAGTGGTGCCTCCTTTTGTCTGTTTTGCTGACATCAAGTGAATTATAGCCTAAAGTGACTATTTCTGTCCCTGGGCTCCATTCGTATCTCCATCACGCAGGTGTCTATGGAGACAAGATCAGTTGCTTGCTGGATCAGCCAAAGGAGTCAATGCTCTATTTTGGGGCCTCTTTCTGCATCTAATGTGTTTCAAACTTGCTTCCAGCCATTGTCACAGATGAGGGCGGAGAGGCATGTGGGGAAACTGGTGGTAAGAAGCAGCAAAGCTTGGTGTTTGGTTTGTTACTACAGCTGCAAAAAAGAGTATGGCCCCCAGCACAAATGCACTCAACACCCCCAGCTCTCCACACCTCTCCTGAGAGCATGCTTGTTCTGTAGAAGTCTCCACCGAGACCCAGGCGGTGGTCTGAGACTGTCTCTTGGGTTGATGTAGTAACTGCACATTCAGTCAGGGACAGGGTGAAGCTTTGTGTTATTCCTTATGAACGTAACAAAGAGCTCTTGTGTGCTCACGACACGGAGCTCTTCTGGCTGTTATGACACCCATTCTTGACCCAGGTCCCTCTGATCCTGCTTGAATAACTTTGTCACCTGTGACACCGAGCTCTCCTCACCATGTCCATAATAAGATCAAGGAACAGCTGTGACTTTGTGAAGAGCAAAGCAATGGGTCAATCTTGTTCTTCATCTACTGCCTTCTTGTTGATTTTTCAAAGTCACAATACTTTGCTTCGTGACAGCTTCAATTCCTGTTCAAAGGCCTCTGAAAGTCTCAGTATCTCTCCCACCAAATGGGTGGGTTCCCCTGGCTCCAGTACTTCCTCGATGGGGACATATTAGGTAACTAACAGACCAATATACCAATTTTCCTTGTGAAAACCTCTGGTTTAGACTCTATCATCATATCATATAGATGATGATAGAGTCTAAACTCCCTTGCTGCTTCTGAGTTTTGTACTGCAAACACAGCCCTTCTATAAGACACAAATGTGAGACATTAGTCTGGTAGAGAACGTTTAAAATTTGGGGTCTGGTTAAGAAGAGTGAATCCAGAGATCGTACCTGTTTTACAAATGACATGTTGCAGTTGGTAGTGCGGCCTTCTTCCAGTCTCTTGGGGCACAGTCTGGGCCTACAAGAGCAAACTGCTAGATCTGCACTGTTTGATGGTGTGGCTGCTGGGATGGCGTCCCCCATCCCTGGGGAAGGGCAGGACCTGTGAGTGTTCTTGGTGAAGACACAGACATCCTCGTAAGAGCTCTCTTGTCTTGTCAGGCTTTGTGCTCCGATGGACAGAGGTGGTACACAGAACCACTCTCAGGAAGCCACAGACTTGCTGCAGGACCGGCAAGGGATGTGGGAGCTCCACAGCAGCCAGGCTCCTGGGAACGTCTCCTGGGCTCAAGCAGTTTCTTGCAGTTGCTGCTTCTGTATTTGCAACCCTGCACCTTTGGGCATCTGAGGGCTGTTCTGCCTTTCCCACTGAGGTGAGGTGAGCTGGACGGAGATCCAGTGGCCCAGGGTGCACGTGCCAGTACCTGGACACTGCTTAGAAGCTTGGAGAGCTGCTGCTGCTGCTTCTGCATGTAGGATTACATTGAGAGTGGCAGTGCTTCTGGACTAGCTCCTTCCAGCAGTGATCCCTGCTGTTGGGTCAGACTTGGAGAGTTTGCTGGTCTCTTCTAGTCTCAGCATGTCAGAAAAGCTTGTGCACAGCTGTGGGTCCTCTCCCTCCATGACTCCTGGCTATGGCTGGCAGCATCTTCTTGCTCACTCTCCTGTGAGACCTTTGAGTCCTTCTACCAAGGAACTGACTGGCTTCCAGGCCTTTCCTCCCCACTGCCTCCCATCCATGTCCTCCCTTGCTCCATGGCTATTTAATCATTCAGGCAGCAGTTTGGAACACAAGAAGCTGGCAAGAAGAAGATTCATACCCCTATACCCTATCAATATCCTTGCAGACAACGTAACAGAGGTGTCTGCGGTGGTCCGAGTGCTGTCTCCTGGGTGGCCTGGGATGAGGTCCTGTCTGTGAGTGATCTTGGCAGCCTCTAGCCTGCCCCTCTGCATGGACTGGTGGGGGGAGCTAAGCCTTGAGCATCAGCTGCCGAAGCACCTTGTTCCCTGGATGCACAGCTCTGCTGTAGGGCATCGTGGGGTCAGGGAGGGAGAGCTGGCAGCAGGACACCCCGTGTCCTGTAAAACTCAGCATAGAGGTTTGCTGAGCTGGAACCGGCTCAGGCTGCTGTTTCCAGGACAGTCCTTCAGGTCCTCTTGGCCGGCTTCTTTCGGGGTGAACAACATCGATGGTCTGATGCAGTGGGATGGGAGAGAGGGAGGGCTGAGCTGAGGAGCAAGGTACAGACTTTCTTTCCGGATGCGGGGGTCCGGAGCAGCCCTGGCAGGGTGGCAGCGTGCTCTGCTGGAACGAGGTGGTCATGCTGGCTTGTGGGATGGGGGTGGTGGCTCGTAGCCCGGCGTGCCTGTGCACGCGCCGGGTTTGTGGGTGCAGCCCCACCGAGCCGTCCAGGCTGCGGGCAGTGCGGAGCAGACCCCAGCGATGGGGTCCGGGACCGCAGCACCGGCGGGGACCGCAGCGGGGCCGGGAGAGCTGCTTCTCCCGCCGGGGGCGGCGCGGGCGGCCCCAGGGCTGCGGGGACGCGGCGGTGGCGAGGCCCAGCCGCCGCAGGGGGAGCCGCGGGGGCGGCGGGGGCTCGGCGGGCGCGGGGGACGCTCGGGCGGGGCGGGGGGCGGCGGGGGGCCCCGCCGTCGGGCGCTGACGCTGTGTGCCCCGCAGACGGGAAGGCGTACAGCTCGGACGAGGAGAAGCTGGAGGTGAAGTCGGCGGCGACGCCGTGCAGCGAGCGGGAGGAGGAGAGCTCGGCGGGCGACAGCGAGGAGGAGCCCTTCCTGGACGGGGCGGCCGCCGCCGCGCTGGGCAACAAGGGCAAGGGCAAGGGCGGCCCCGCGGCCGAGCAGCCCCCGCCGGGCTCCGGGGCCGGCAAGAGCCGCCGGCGGCGCACGGCCTTCACCAGCGAGCAGCTGCTGGAGCTGGAGAAAGAGTTCCACTGCAAGAAGTACCTGAGCCTGACGGAGCGCTCGCAGATCGCGCACGCCCTGAAGCTGAGCGAGGTGCAGGTGAAGATCTGGTTCCAGAACCGCCGCGCCAAGTGGAAACGCATCAAGGCGGGCAACGTCAGCAACCGCTCGGGCGAGCCCGTCCGCAACCCCAAGATCGTGGTGCCCATCCCGGTGCACGTCAACCGCTTCGCCGTGCGCAGCCAGCACCAGCAGATCGAGCAGGGCGCCCGGCCCTGAGCGCCCCCGGGGCGCCCGGACCCTGGGGCGGGCGGGACGCCGGCAGCGGGGGGTCCCCGCCGCGGCGGGGGCGCGGCCCGGGCGTCCGCCCGCACTCCTCTGTACATGTCCCTTATTTATTCCGTGTAAACTCTGTACATACGGCAGCGTGTCCGTCTGTCCGTGCCGCGGGGAACGCGGCCGCCTGGCCCCCGCGGGCCCCATCCGCCAGCGGCGCCGCGCCGGGCCGGGGCCGGGTCTGGGGCCGCGCTGCCCGCGGGCGCCCGCCCATGTATAGCTGTGATTTCAATAAATTATTTTCTATGGAGCGAGGCGACGTTCTTCCGCGGTGCTGCCCACCCCGCCGCGCTGCAGACACGGGCGGCCGCGGCCAGAGGCGCCCCGCGGCCCCCGGCCCGGCAGGGACAGGGACGGGGACAGGGACAGGGACTGGGGCAGAGACGGGAGCAAGGGCAGGGGCAGGGGGCTGCTGCGCCAACCCCGAGGAACAGCCGCGGAAGCCGGGTCGTGCATGCAGCCGGGGACGGCGGGAGGGTCCGGGACTCGCCCGCCCCTCGGCCGGTACCGGCGCCTGCGGACCCGGCGGCTGTGCGGGGAGCAGCGGTGGCCTTGCGGGATCCATCGGACCCGCCCGGTGCTGAGAGACGGGAGGGGGCAGAGAAGGGGAGGGGCTGGGAAGCGCCCGGGAGCATCCCCGGGTCCGCCTTCCCGCCGGCGGGGCCGTGCCGGGGCCGTCCGTCCTCGCCCCCCGCAGCCCCTGCCGCCACAGCCCTCCCCAGCCCCGCAGCGCTGCCCCGGGCGGAGGGGGACGTGTGCCCTGCCCCCGGCGTCCCTGGTGCCGTGCCCCGGGCCGTGGGACAGGAGCGACCCTCCCCGAGATCCACCACGGACGATAGCAGGTTGTCACCCTCCCTGGAGGCAAAGCCCTGCCCGTCCCATGAGCCTTGTGCCAGGAGCTGGCCTCTGCTGGCCGTGGGGTGACGAGGTGTCCGTGCCCGCAGCCCCCCGGCCCCTGCTGTCCCCAGGGCTGCCCCGGCGCCCTGTGCCGGCTCTGGGCATGCTCAGCCCCACACGCCTCCACACGCCAGTGATGCAATGCCCTCAACTCGTCAGGGCTGCTCTGTCTGCTAGAAAAGTCCTGCCTTGAAGCCTTTCCTCCTCCCTCAGCCCTTAGGAGCCCATGGGGAATGAACGGAGAAATCCTCCTGAGCTCACGTGCATTATTGCCACTGAATCCTGGGGCAGCGCTGGCTGCCAGGGCTGCCTGTCCCATGGCTGGGCGGAGGGGAAGGTGAGGGTCTTGCCCTTCCTTGGACACCTCAGCCTGTCTCACCAGCACCAGCTGCTGCTCTTCTTGCTACATTGCCGAGGCTCCACAGCAGGGAGCAGGGCCGGGGTGGGTTAGGCACTGCTGGCACCAACACTGTGTCCCCTCGCCCCAGCAGCTGACGGCTCTCACTGCGCTGGTGCAGGAGAAGGGTCTCAGAGGACTGAGCCCAACCCTAGAACCTGATGAAGATCCAGTTTTGCATGGGGCACAGCTACGTGCACAGTCCCTCATCAACAGTGTAGAGGACCATGAGATTCCACCGCTAACTGGGTGTCCAGCTACAAAAGCCTCTATCGCTGACTTGACAACCATCAGCCCACGCAGCCCATGGCACAAGGGAGCTCATGGGTCTGTGCTGCAGTAGCAACACCCATTGCAATCTCACCAGAGGTTCCTGGACAGGGAGAAGGCCCTCTCCAAGGGCGTGGGACATGGTGCTGCTGGGACACCAATTTTTTTTGAGGTTTGATATGGAGTTTGGGTCACACAGGGTCCAGTTAGCTGTTGGCACCCTTCCCCAGGAGACACGGCTTATGAGTGGGCAACATCCCTGACAGATGGAGCTGACTTCACCTTCCTGGGTGCCCTCCCTGAAGCCACAGCAAGGGCTGGCCCATCCCCATGCTGCCTGGGGGCGGGTGCTCCCTCCCCACGGCCCTTCCCTCTTCAGCAGGTGCATTCTGTTAACATGGAATGATGGCGATGGCCCGTGCTCAGCCTGTGCAGCTGAGTCCTCCTGCAGAGCCCTTGTCAGGGCTCAGAGCACTGGTGGGGGCTCAGTAGCCTCAGAGCACCGGTGGGGGCTCTCCCTGCCCACCGGCTGCTGGGTCTGGCTGCTCTGTGTGGGGGCAGCCACAGCTTAGAGCAGAGTAACTGTTAGGACAAAGCCGTGCTCCTGGGTGTCCAAGTGGGTGCTTCTTTCCACAGAGATGTTTCTTGCAGGTCCCAAGACAGTTCTGCAGGATCCTTTCATGACCTGGATTTCTGAGCAGCTGCTGGGGCAGCAGAGCACAGCTGGCTTCCTGCAGCTGCGGCAGGACAGTTCTGTCTCTGTCCCCTGCACTGCTGGCCCAGAAAGGAGAAAGCATCCTCAGGAACTGCCTGGCCTGGTGTTGCTCACAGCATCCCCAGCATGGGTTTGGCCTGCTCAGGTAGCAACATCTGCTGGCGTTCTCTCTGGATCAGGGGAAGGAAATGTCCTCTGGCAGCTGCCCCCGGCTGCCCTGCCCTCAGGGGAGCTGGATGTTCCTTCGACACACAGTGGCAGAGCCGCCTGCACCTGAAAACCACAGCTCAGGTATGTCCTGCTGCTCCCGCCTTGGGTCTGCGCTGGTCTGAGGCAGAGACTGTTGACTTGTCCATGCTACGTGGCTGCGAGCGGGGACCACACGACATTTGCACCAATTGCAATAGCTCCTGCACATGAATTGATGCATCTACATCTGGGCCAGCTTTGGGGAGGGGGAGGCAGGATAAAGCAATTGTGCAGCTATAAACAGTGCTCTGTCACTATAAATGTGTCCACATGAGGGGTCTGTGTCACTGTAACCCAGCACGGCACAGCAAGATTAACCACAGCACTCTGAAAAATGTCCACAGCTCCAGGGTTGGGGCAGTGACACTGAAAGGCACTAAATTTTATTTTAGGGTCCACGAACCCCCTTAATCTCACTTGGCATTTCCAGCTGACGCTGTGGTTTGGTATGTCCTGCCCCAGTGACAGCATCAGTTTATTGTGTTCTTAACCCGTCACCCCCCAGCTGTGCACGCCATCGCCAACCTGGACTCTGTCTGCAAAACATCCCCCTGCTCCGGCTGCACAGTCCATCGACCACTGGTGGAGTGGGCTGGAGATCTGGAGCTTCCAGCGGCTTAGAAGTTATTTGGGGTTTGGCTTTTTTTGTTGCTGTGTTAGCTCAGCCCCAGAGCCAGCGCACAACGCAACCCTACAGACAGTGGTGTTAACAGACCTGCAAGTGCTGCAGCGAGGTGCAGCGCAGTCTGGTGCTGATGGACGTGACAGACTCGCTGCTGTCACCGTGGGTGTTGGAGAGAGCTGCAGCCGCAGAGTCCTCCTCACGCTGTGCAGAACAGAGCTCCCCGGTGCACTCTGTGCGCTGCGATGGCTCTGGTGCCTCCTGCACAGCAAAGCGCTGCAGCATCACGGCCCCGAATGCAGTGACCGGCACTGCCCGCGCCGCGTGAAGTGTCTCCAGCACCTCCCCAGAGAGAAGAGCTGCTGGGGCAGAGGGGGCTGCCGGCCCCACAAACTGGAGCTATAGGTGCTCTACCATCGGGGTGGGTGGGAGAGCAACAATGAAAAACTGGGCAATAAAGACAGACCCTGGCATGGCAGAGCCTCGCAGATGGGAAGGGACCTCGGGAGGTCTCTGGTCCAACATCTGCTCAAAGCTGGTCCTGTTAGATCAGGATGCTGAAGAACTTGTCCAGCTGACTTCGATTATCTCCAAGGGTGGCAATCCCACCTCTTTGGGCCGCTGTTCCAGCGTCTGACCACCTTCCTAGTATTTTTCCCCTTGCATCTATTTGGAATTTCCCACCCACTGCCTTCTGTCTGTTGTCTCGTGTCCTGGAGTAGGAGCCAGGGCAGGAAGTAACTCTTACGCGGATGCCCAAATGCACACATTTGTGCACATGTTCTCAGGCATGTTCATGCACACAAACAGAGAGTAAAAGGTAGATGTAGACACAGAGACATGCATTTATTTATGCATATGTTTATACACATATATATATATATATAAACACATATGTATTTTGTCCTCATGAAGACACTTCCATAATTTAGAAGGAAATTCTCTCTACCCAGGCCTGCCAACTCATTTACCTGCACAATGGTTCTTAAAGAACTGGGAAAGGAGTAGTGATTCCATCCCACAGGGTATTTATTCATTCAGTGGTCCCCTCTCAGGGAAAAGTTTGCGGTTCAGCAAAGCTGGTTCACAGTATTCTCTAACAACGGGCTTGTATGAAGAGCTGATGGGCTGCACCATGGGGCTGGTGCTGCTGTTGCTCATTCATCAGCCTCTCCAGGACTTGCTGGGCTGCTTAGCTGATCTGCTCGTGGCTCACAGAGCGGTTGCCCAGGAGGCCACGCTGGGCTTTTTATTCCAAAGCTGGCGTGCGGCGGTGGCTGTGACAGGCCCTCTGACCCCGGTTTGAGCAGACTCAAAGCAGGGCAGAGGGACGCTGTGCTCTGCTGTGCTGCCCTGTGGAGGAATCCGTGCTGCTGCGGGTTGTCTTTAGGGAGCGGCTCACCGTACTCCTGGCCTTGGCTAGGAGTAGCACGTGGGTGTCACCACTGCAGGAGTCCTGCGATGCAACGAACCTATACCCTGGTGGGGAGAAATTGGCTCTGACGGCACGTGGGCAGGAGAGCAACAATTTCCCCACTGGCCTGGCAACTGGGAAGGGTTGTGAGGTCCCCTCGACCACCTCCAATTCCTTTAAAGCCATCTCCACCGCAGCACACAGAGTTCGGGGTGCAGCTGCAGAGGCCATTCAGTAGCTGGTCTGGTCATGGCGGCCTCAGCAGCAGAGTGCAAACTCCCAGCGGGTGCATCTTCAGTGTCAAAGGAAAATGACCCAAGACCTGAAAGAAGTTGTCAAGGGCATGCTGGAACTGGGGCTTGGGAGGAGAGAGAGACTGTAGCCACACTCTGCGGTGCTGCTTCCCACTCAGGTGCTGGGCAAGTCATGAAGCAGTTGACGGGACTGCAGTGCTTGATGCCCAGCTCGCAAAACCCCTTCCCAAGCAGGGGGTCCCACCCGCCTGCCCATGCTGGGCGTTTCACTGCCTACCAGCGTGTGCCTCAGCTGCCAGGCTGGTCTCCTCCAGAGGGCTTTGCCAGGACCTATGCTGCCCTTCTGCGCCCACAGGCAGGCCAGATACCGAGACATGGATGGGCACAGGGCGCAGGTGCCGTAGAGGACCCTATTGGTGCCGTATCCAGGTAAGCACAGGCCAGGGGGGCTGGGACATTGTGTCACATCTCTGCCCTCTCTTTTGCAGAGGCAGGGCTGATTGGAAACGCAAAAATGCAGAGTAATAGCATGATCTCTGCTCTGGACATCTCTTGTAAAAGCACCTCTGCCTGTACCCAGTGTGTGGTCCCAGTGCCCCAGGGCTGGGTTGTACTGCCCCATGCCATGGCTGCTGCCCACCTACAGACCCCCCAGGAGGCTGTGCCAGCTCAGCTACAGCTATGAGGGGGACCATGGGGCTGTTTGCGAGTTGTGCCCCATGGAGCTTGTCCTGGTGCGGTCTGCTGTGCCCAGGCTCTCTGGGAAGTGGTGCAGACCTGTGGCATGGCTGGTTTCCAGCCTGCGTCTGCACACCCTGGATGTGCTGGTGGCATGGGTCTGCATCCCTTGCTCCCACCCTGCAGCACCCGCACTGTCCTGCAGCCACTGCTTCAGCTCCGTGGCGCGAGTGGTGCTGGCTGGCTGCGGCAGAGTGCCTGTGGTGCTGCCAAGGAGCTGGTGTGGTCATCGCTGTTGCTGGGGGCTGTGTCACGCGGGGACAGCCCTGCTGTGCTGCTGCCCTGGCACACTCCTGTGGTGTACAGAGCAGAACCGGGGGGGGTCCGCCTGTGCCCTCCCTGGCACCAGCCTAAACATGGACACAGCAGCTCCTGCCCCTAAACATAGACACAGCAGCTCCTGCCTCAGCTTGCTCTGGCCCGGGACAACGTGAAGCCAAGTGGGCCACCTTGGCGCTGAGCTGTGTTCAAACAATGGGCTAATGGTGGTCTGGGGCCAGTCAGGGCAGGACGGGAGTGCTGCTGTGGGGGCCTGGCCCCACTGCCAGATGGGGTCACGCTCTTTTTAACAGGGACAGTGTTGTTCAGGGCAAAACCCTTCCTGATGGGGACGGGACCGATGTGCCACGGCCCAGAGGCTGCCCGTGCCCAGCACAGGCCCTTGCTGGGGCAGCACCCTGGTACGGGGTGGCCTCCCTTAAGGAAGGGCCGCTGTGGTGCCAGCAGCCCACGATGGGTGTCCTTGCCTGCCCGCTCATGGCCTGGAGAAAAGGGCTTTTGTCCTGGCTCTCCAGGGCCATGTCAGAGCCCACGGGGAAGCTGCTGGGTGCAAGCAGAGGGGCAGCCCCTGCATTGCCAGCCCCTGTTTGCAAGATGTGGCCAACAGCAGGGCACCGGCTCTGTCTCCACGAGGCTGTGTGCTGGCACTGGTGCCACCACCAGCAGGACCTGGCCAGGGCTGTGGGTGTCCCAGGGGGCTGCACGCCCCCACAGGCACCGGGTGGCCCAGGAGGGGTGGCTCAGGGCCGTGTGGCCCCAGGGCTGTCCTCAGCAGCTCCCAGCCCTGGCCCTGAAGGCAGAGCGTGGGGCAGGTGAGGGGACTTGCTGGGCTGGCTCTGAGGCCGTGTCCCAGCTGTGCCACTGGCCAGGGTTTGGCTTGAGCCCCCAGCCCGGGGGTGGCTCCAGGGCCACGTCCCGGCTGTGCTGTGGGCCAGGGTGGCCATCGGGCCAGGGCAGGGGTCTGGCTGGAGCCCTCGGCTCGGGGGTGGCTCCGGGGCCATCTCCCAGCCGTGCCGCAGGCCAGGGCAGCCATCGGGCCAGGGCAGGGCTGGGATGGGAAGGGAGGCGCCGGGGCTGGGCCGGGCGGGATCCCGCGCACTAGATGATGTATGGGCAGATGTATCAGATCGCACAAGATAAACAAGCAGTGAATTTCATCAGGGCCCATCATGGCTTTAATTTGGCTGCCTAATGAGTCAGATCCAGCCGCGCAGATAAAAGTTGTCAGAGCCGCAGCCCTAATGAATTTCTTGCCACTTGTAATCAAGGCAGCTTGTCTGAGGGGGATGATTAATGGGCCCCAGAGGAGCTGCCGTCCCTCGGCTTCCATTCCCGCTAATGCAGTCGCCAGGAAATTAACCAAACCCAGCACCGGGCCGGGGCTGGGGCCGGTGCGGGGGCACCGACGTGCACGGCGAGGGAGAGGGGGGACGGGGAGTGAGGGGGGACACGGGCAGGGGCGGGCGGGCTGGGGCCAGGACCAGGACTGGGACCACGACGCCGGCACATGCAGCCGGCACACAGAGATGAGTTAAGGGGCCGGCGAGGAGCTGGGGCCACCATCTGCAGCCACCCACGTGTCAGCCCTCTGCCATGGGAGGGGCATGGGGGGCTGCTGGGGGGTACCTGTGGCCGTCAGGGTGCCAGGGGGACAGCGGGGTGTCTTGGTGACTCCCTTACGGCATCACCATGCAGGTTTGGGGACCCCGAGCCGTGCCCAGCCCCAGCGCAGCACAGAGCCTGCACCTGGGCATGGCACGAGGGGACGCTGGAGCCCCAGAGAGTATCCTGCGGTGTGGCCTTGGGCGCAGCCAGCTGAGACCTGGCAGTGCTGGGGCCTGGCTCTGCCAAAAGCTGGAGAAGCCTGTGGGGGTCAGGGATGGTGGAGCAGAGCCCCGCAGCTCCCTTGGCTCTCTGTGCCTTGGGAATAGATGACCCCTGGTCCTCTGCAGCAACCTTTCTGCCACAGCAAACCACGCAGGGTCCTTGCCTGCCGGGACGGCCCGCCATTTCCTGCCCATCTCTGCCTCCCCTCCCAGCTTCAAACTCACCCTGTTGCGCACAGGCACCAGCTGGCCCCAGCGCTTCCGACCCACATGTCCCCTGCCCAGCACCCACCCCCTGCTGTGCCCAGCTCTGATCCCGCCAGAGCCGTGCATCCCGCTGGGGCCGTGTCCCTGCGTTGTCCCACAGCACCCGCGGTCGACACGTCTCCCCTCCCCATCACAGCACTCTGCCACATCCACCAAGGCGGGGGGGCTGGTTCAGCACAGCACTGCTGTTACGAACTCCCAAGCTGCAGAAGAAAGGGTTGAATGTTCGTCGGTGCGGGATGGAAACCCACCAGACCCCTCAGTGTGGGCAAGAAACAGGCCAGAGGCTGCACCGGAGGCCCAGAAGGCAGCACACGGAAAAGCTGGGCTGGCAGGAGGTGGGTTGCTTTATTGGCCTTTATCTCCTTGGCTGCAGATAACACACACAGGGCAACTCATGGCAAAGAAACAGTATATACAGAGTGTCCATATAAATATTTTCAATGTACATTTTATACACAAGTGACAGAGACGTTCCACAGCAGCGTCCAAAGCCTTGGGGTTTCAGCGCTCGGCTGCAGGCTTGGCCCAAAACCAAAGGGAGACGCTCATCTCCTCTCTCCTCTTGCTCAGCCGGAGACCAGCCCCACCTGGGCAGCAGCGGGAGCCGTCGGGGATGCTCTGACGGAGACACCGTGTATGGCTTTGGGGCTTGAACCTGGAAGGACAGTGACTCTACAGACAGACAGACACAGCTGGGGATCCCGGGGTGACCACCCTCTTCCCCCTCTCAGTCACCAGGGAGGCTGGAGGGGCCTTTGTCCAGGGGCTGCGTGGGAGAAAAGCTCCCCTTGCATGTGGGGAGCGGTACCAGAGAGGAGATCCCCCCCTGCACTGGCCAAAAGCAGAGAGAAGCGTGGGGATGCAGTGGAGAAGCATGCACCTCCCGCTGCCCCCCGTCTCCCCGCTGCACCGGGGGTGCACAGCCAGGCCGAGACGGGAGCGGGGGCAGGGGGGAAGTGCCCAAACTGCCCTTCGGTTTGGGAGAGCGGGGGCAGCCATCGCCCTCCCCGGTACCAGCTGTGCGGGGGGGGCACACACCTGAACTGCCTCCGGCCCCTCTATTATCTACATGTGGGTGCGATGGGGGGCACACAGAAGTGCCTCTCCTCCCCTTGTACCAGTCATGAGAACAGGGAGTACTGGAGCCCCCACCCCAGTGACTATGGGGGGCCCTTCTGCAAGCTGACCGCGCTGGGTCTGCATGGCCCCATCCCAGGTGCGTGGGGAGAGTCCACAGGAACCGCGCGGAGGAGCGAGCTGCTGGCTCTCAGCCTCCCCCCCGCCAGAACGGGGGTCCTGGGGGGAGACGAGCACGGCAAGCGCTCTGGCTGTGCTGCTCTCGGACCCGCTCCTGCACCCCGCTGCCCCGGTGGGGCTGGAAGGCGGCCGTGCAGTGAGCGGAGGGCCCGTGGGATGCTAGATGGCGCTGGGGCTGGCGCCGAGCTCAGCTGGCACCACGGTGCAGGCGTTGTTGTTGGCGTTGGTGTTGCGGCGGGGCAGGCTGGGGGTCAGCGTGGTGACGGCGCTGTCGCTGGGGCATCCGTGCTGCAGCAGGATGTCGATGCACTCCTGGCTGCCGGCGCGCCGGGCGTAGGCCAGCGGGGTCAGGCCCCGAGCGTCCCGGCTCTTCACATCCACCCCGTACTGTGCAGGAGAGAAAGCAGCCGGTCAGCGGCACCCGGGCGCCACGCGGCCCATGGGCACAGGGCTGGTGCAGCGGCACAGGCAGGGCGGCTCTGTGGCACTGGGGTGGGCAGGGAGAGGGGAGGGTGGGCAGCGCCAGCAAGCACACGGGGAACCCGCGGGAGGGGGATGGACGAGGGGTGTCTTGAGCCCTGGGAGCGGGGAGGTGCTGCAGAAGGGAAGCACTGGGGCAGGGCCAGATGTGCCGCGGTGCAGGCTGCGGGGTCCTGCCTTACCCAGATGAGCAGCTGCGTGAAGACTACGTTGGCCATGGCGCAGGAGAGATGCAGCGCTGTGCGCCCGTCTCCGTCCCCATAGGTCTCGTTCACTTCCTCCTTGGTGCCATGGGCCAGGAGCGTCACCACGAGGCGCAGGTCGTCCTCCACCACCGCCCGCAGCAGCTGCTGCCCCAGCGGGATGTCCGACTGCGGCAGCGGAGCCAGGAAGAGCTTCTGCTCGTACTTGGCCCGGATCCAGCGCTCCTTCTCCTCCCTGCCAGATGAGACACTGTCACTGTCACAGGTGGGCCAACCTGCCCAGGCCCCATGTGCAAAGGGACATGCGTACCAGTGCTGCCACCCTGAATGTGCCCTGTTAGCAGCGCGGGTTTGTCACACGCAGGCGCCCCTTGCAGAGCCCCTGCTGCTGTCACCTCCCCTGCTGTCCCCGCCACGTACAGCTGTCACTGGGGCTCTGTCACACTGCTCTGGACACAGTTGTCTCACAGCACCTCCTTGTAGCTCCTTATGTACGCTGTGCGCTCACATCCAGCAGCAGCAACCCACAACCAGACCCCAGACCTGTCACCGTGCAAAGGGACACCCGCACCTCCATGCTAATGCCCCGTACACTCTCCTGCGTGCCCATTACGTGGCAGCGTGGGGGACCGTCTCTGTTCCGTGCCTGTACGTGGGCCGTGGCCAGCGGCAAGAAAAGGTTAGCTGCCGCACATGACAGCCCGGTGCCACGGGAGGCACGTTATCACTGCTGCCGTCTCGCCTGGTGCAAACAAAGGCTGCAGCAGCGTCCGTCCCGCCTGGGGCTGCGGGGCCGGGCAGATCGATGTGTGCCGTGCCGCCGCTATCTGCTGCCATTCTATCCATCTGCATCTGGCGGACGGCCATCAATGCCCCGCACGGAGCATGCTCACTCCTACCACCCCCTGACCTGCTCTTATCCGTTGATAAGCCGCAGAATGGGCTCTTGTTGGGATGAGTGACAGGAGAGTCGCTCCGATAGGGACAGACAAGGGCCTGAAAGGGACGCACCCTTGAGACCCACACAACGCTGCCAAGCCATCTCTGTTAACCCCTTCTGCTTTGCAGCCAGCCACGGCTCCAGCAGTCACCGCATGGCCATGGCCAGCCATGAAGCCCTGCTGGCCCATCAGGACAGTGGGAGAGGGCCTCCAGTGCCCAGAGAGCAGGCAGGACCCCCGACACTGGAGAGCCTTGAGGATTCCTGCCCACCTCTCTGTTTGACTGGATGGCTGCATCCAACTTCCGAGGTGCCCTCAAGCCTCCTGGTGTGGTTGTCTGAGAAGCATCTCTGCGGTTCCCCATCTCCCTTACCGACTGCTCTCGGGGGTGGGCTTGGGGTAGCCTTCCACTGCTCCTTCCCACACAGCGTTGGCCAGGGCATTGCCGATGGCCGTCATGACCATGAGAAGCTCGCTAGGCCAGTCGTCCAGGTCCAAGGAGCGTACGCGGGACAGGTGGGTGCCCAGGTTGCGATGGATCCCGGAGCACTCAATACACATGAGGGAGCCCAGGTTCAGACTTGCCCAGTCCGGATCTGAGGGCAGCAAGATCAGTGGGGGAGAGTTAATACCAGCATGGACTCACCAGCCTGTCTCCTGTGATCCAGGAGACCCACATGTGCAGGCGCCTGCCCAGCAGATCCATTCCAAGCCCAGTGCCCCAGCAGCACAGAGAGGCAAGGACTCCAGGCTGGTCAGTAAGGGGTCACGGACCAGTGTGGCAGGTGGGTCAGTCCCCCATCCCTGAAGAACAATTCCACTGCAGGAGAGGACGAGACAGCCCCACAGAGCAGGGTCCCCTGGGGTAAGGGGAGGTGGCTGGTGTGGAGTCCCCTGCCCTCCCTGGGTGCACGGACCCACCTCCAGTGCAGCGTTTCTTACTTGGTGCATCGCAGTCCACGCAGAAGCTGTTCCCACGTGCGGTGCGGACGGCCTGCATGGCCTGTGCATCGCTCTGGCTGCCCAGCCGAGCCTGAAACACAACGCGCGGGAACCCTGTTTACTCCAGGCCAACTGCCCCACCACGTGTCCTCTCATCACCACCCCACGAGCCCCTCGGTGAGCCGCCAGCGCCCCGCTCCAGCGGGGACCCTGCAGGCTCTGCTGCGGGGGCTCAGAGAACAGGGTCCAGAGTGACCATGGATTCGTAGCCAGGTGTGTGCTGGGGGAGCAAAAAGGCAGAGCGGTCCAAGGAGGGAGCGAACAGCCTGGGATCCAGCCCTGGCAGGATGCAGAGAGCTCCGTGGGCCAGAGACAGGCTGGGGAGAGGACGGGGAGCTCAGGGAGGTGACAGGAAACCCATTGGGGAGCAGCACAGTCCCAGGGATGGGACTGAACCCTGAGTGGGAGCGGAGGAATCGGTACGGGATCCAGCCTGGACAGAGGGAAGCCTGGGACAGGGATGGATACAGCAAAGCAGATGACAGAGAGAAGGGAAGAAAGCAGAACTCAGGCGAGGCCTCTTACCTTATTTTTGCTGCTCTCACAGCCCTGCAGGCTGGCCAGGATCTGGCTCTCGATGGCCTGGACCCAAAGCTCTCGCTCCTCTGACGTTGAGGCCTCAAAGAGCCACGTCTGGCCCGTCAGGGACACGATAATGAACTCAAATGGCTCATCTGGTTCTGGAAAAGAAAGGTGTGCCATGACATGGGTCAGGGAAGGAGGGGGTCTGCCTGCCTCGTGGGGTGCGAGCACACAGGGAGGTCCCTGTGGCCACTGCGGTGCCCGCGCACGGGCAGGATGCCCAGCAGCGGTCCCCAGGAGGCTGGGACAGAGATGCGCAGGCACTGAGTGCCAGAGCTCTGCACCAGCCTGTCCCTCCCGCTGCTTGCACAGCTCCACTGGCATGGGAGCTCCACTCCTTCCTTCTGCATGCAAACACCCGCAGCCTCCATCGCCCACTGTCCCAGGCCGGGAAGCCCAGGAGGCTGTGGCACCGGGCTTCTGGAAGCTGCTCGCGCCCTGCTCTCCATGCCCTGCAGGTCCCACCCTCAGAGAAAGCTGCTGACCTCCTGAGCAGTGGCATCAGCTCCTCCGCAGAGCTGGAGCCCCCCAAAACAGCCCCGTCACCCCCGAAGTGTGCACAGAGCGCTTGTTGCCTGCCAATGAGTGGCTTTAGAGGGGCAGAGCCCTGCACGCTGCATCAGGAGATGCAAGGAGGGCCCTTCAGTGGGCTCAAAGGCAGCTCTTCACAGTCCTGTGCATTGAGAAGGGGCATCATCGCCAGCTGAGGAGCACAGCAGAGAAGGGACCCCACCTGGGACGCCCTCAGTGCCTGGGCACTCCACGGCCCCACACGACAGGGCACAGCTGCTGTTTCCCCATAGAGAAGCACAAAGTCACAGAGACTGGGGCAGGAGCTATGAAGAGGCAGGAGTGATGCCATCCTTGGCTCAGGCACCCCTCAGTGCCCTGCCAGGCAGGTGGCCTCCGGCTCCCAAACCTGGGAAGCGGAAGCTGGTGGCCATGGCGGTCCCTGGAAGCCGGCCAAGTGGAGCTGCTTCCATGAGGCACGTGGAAGGCAGCAGGGATGGCAGTAGGGACGGCAGCAGGGACGGCAGTAGGGACAGCAGCAGGGACACATGCAGGGCAAAGCGCCCCAGAGGACGGCCAGGCGACCTGCTCCTCAGGCACCTCAGCCACTCCTCTGCACAGCACCAGCATCTGCACCCCACAAGCAAACCCAGCAGATACAGAGTCAATATTAAAGCACTTCTCTGGCTGTGAAACACACGAGGACAAATTCCTGACTTCACGTCTTCAGGGAGGACAGTTTTGGTGAGCCCCAAGGGTCGCTCAGACCAGCAGAGGCTGGGCACAAATGGAAGCGTTAGCATCCCTGCAGATGCAGGCTGCCTAGTGGGTTCCCAGGGGGGTGTCAGACACAGGCACCTCTGCGCTGGGTGGCAGAGCAGGCAGCAGAGACGGGGACAGCGAGAATGTGAGAAAGCGCCTCAGGCCCCCCGGCTCTAAGAAAACAGCCCCAAAACAGCCAAGACTGCTGAAAAGCAAGGCTGACAAGGTGGTCCCCGCTCTGGCTACCGCTCTGACTGCTGTGGGGCTGGGTCTGCCCTGTCCGCCCACCCCACCGGCTGCGCCGAGCGGGCCCTTGGGCCGGGACTTACACCGGGTGCCCCGTCTCAGCTTTACACCCGAGCACCAGCATTTACCTTTTATTGCCAACTTCAGTAGTTAGTGCAGTAAATGACTTAACTAAGCGGGGCCTGAATGGAATGACTAATAAACGTTATGTCACAGCACACGCTTCAGCTCATAGCAAAATGATTTGTAATTACCTAATTAGCGTTATGCAAATAACACCCTCATCTCCATAATGTGCCTTCCCAGCTCTCTATTAAAAGCAGGGAGTCAACTGCACAGCTCCAGAGACGGCGAGGAGGCCGAGGGGCCCAGCCCGGTCCAGCCTGGCAGGGTCTGTGCCCGCGGGGCAGATGGGGAGGAGACCCGGGGGTCTGCAGGGGACCCTCTCCTCTGCCCAACCCCCCTGCAACCTGAGTCTCTCACTGCGGGAGGGCAATGACCGAGGAACCTGCTGCAGCCCACAGCAGCCCAGCAGAGCTAACGAACAGGTCCCACCAAGGGCACGGCAGCCTCGGTTGCTGCTGGGCCGCCTGGCACCGGCTGAGCCAGGCTGTGCCCACAAACACTCTCAGAAAAGCCGTGCAGCCCCGGGAAGTCTCTCCGCGGAGACAGCTCTGATGGGGTGGTGGGAGGGCACAGCCCTTCCTCTCGTCCAGGCTCTCGCTTCCCCTGGAGGCACCGCCACCGGCACTAACAAGCACTGGGCACAGCACCGAACTCTCTACCTCTTTCCATCACGCACAGCTGCTTACCCCAGAACAACCCGAGGGTAAAATGTGGCTCCTGCTACTGCGCCGTGGTGGATCGTGTCACGCTACTCACACAGCAGACTCAGGCTCTTGCATTTCATGGGGGCTAAAAGTGTGAGCGACATCTGGTTGGGAAGATGCCTGCCCTTTGCCGTTGCTGAGAGCACGCCACGGTGTGTCCTGCACAGACCCAGCAGCAGCCACAGGGGCTTGTAGATTATCAGCACTGACGAAATCAACTGGTGCAGGGATGCAAGGCTTGGTCTCCACACCAGGAGACCCCTGAGAGGATCGAATGACTCCAGGAGGAAGGGGTCTCCAGGGGAAGTGCCAACTGGCTTGCCTTTCCCAGATAGAAAGGTGAGACTGTTTCAATCGTTTCACCCTGGAATCAGCTTGGGACTCATCCTCTGGGGAAAGATGTCTGCAATTGCCTTTCTCCTGCTGGGAATGAGAACCTCTGGGGCATCAGGAGGAGGACAAGACCGCAGGGTGCTGGCAGTCAGTCATGCTGACGGACTCTTCCCCTCTCTGTGCTGCACTTGTCTAACCGAGACAACAAGCTTGCCCAGCGCTTTGCCCTTTGCTCCAGCTCTGTCACAGAAAGGACCCCAGAGCCCCTGCTCTGGGGAGTTCCCTGCAGGCAACGTGCCACCTACCCTAAGGACGTTGGCTGTGGAAGCTCCAAGGGCACCAAGTGCCACCTCAAAAACAAGAGTCTAGGAAAATACACAGCTGATAACTTCTGAATACTGGAGAAGAAATGACCAGAGAGCAGCCAGGCCAATAGCCACTGCCCCATCCTCTCTGTGAGCACCACCATCCCTGGACACGGCAGGGAGCACCCAACAGCCAGCGGTCTGGCGAGACAGGACCCCCTGCCACGGCACTTGGCTGGATGTCCCCAGCCCCTGCTCAGCTCCAGCCTGCTCAAGAGCCAGCAGCTGCCCCCACCTCTTCCACTGTCCCAGCCGTGACTGGGATCTGCAGCCCAGGGACCTGAGAGCTCCAGCTGCTCGTAGAGACGCTCCGTTTACCTTGGCAGGAGGCCACACAAGAGCAGGGATCAGGCCCCTGGCAGCTGCAGGACTGATTGCTGCCCAGAGCGAGACATTAATAGCCAGGAAGGAGAGAGTGGCATTTCTTCCTGGGGGACAGCAAATGCCCAAGTGCCTGAGAGAGTGTCTGCAGTTCCCAGATCTCAGATCTGGCCACACTGCTGGAGCAGAGAGCAATAAAGCCACCTGTGGGGCACCCCTATTTATCAGAATGGGCCCCGTTCTCCGTAAATCTCTCCCATCCTTGGTCTGATGGGAGAGACCCACACACTGTGGCTGCTGTCAGTGTGTTGCAGAGCCCTGGCCAGCTGCTCGGACCTGAGAAGTACTGGATGGACTCCCAGTGCTCCTGGCTGCTGAGCCGCTTCTGCTGCCACTGGAACAGTAGCACGCAGGTCGGCACCGTCCCTGGGACTCGGTCAGGATTCCTGACACAGGCTCACAGGACGCCATCATCCTTGTTCCTTCCCCTCGCTTGCTCAGTATCTCCCCCCCAGCACGCAGGCAGGAATCCCAGCCCAAGCCTCCCTGTCCCAGTACCCGTCCCAGCAGAGATGCCAGCAAACGCCTGCCCTGCGGCGCTTGCCGGCCCCGGACTCCCACCAGCCCCTCTGCTCAGGTGCTGCACTGGGTGCCCTGCGTCTCCCAGACCCTGCTGCCAGGGTCTCTGTCGGGCTGCCCACACCCCACCATGGGCAAACAGTGAGATTTCTGGGGCTCCAACCCCACGGACAGACTGTTCCACAGCTCAGTGGCATCCTGGGGCTGCCCGGTCCCAGCGCTGGCAGTGGTCCCAGTCAGACCAAACCCCAGCACCGGCTTCGCAAGCCGCAGGACCTCCATTCCCCTTCCTCCTTTGTGCCTCACGGATTCCAGCTTTACTCCGAACAAAGGGCCTGTTGCTCTCAGCAGAGCCCGGGAAGAGCTAACAAAGGACGACAGCTTTTCTTCCACACCAAGGCTTCTCTCACAAGCAAAACCACTACCTCTGTTTCCCTGCAGCAAGGCAGGACGGCATGGCAGGGCCAGACCTCTCTGGAGGCTTGGCTATGACAGGAGCTGCGGGATCACACCCTGGGCACCGCACGCAGGGCTTGGCAGCGCTGGGAAGGGAATCGAGGGCTCAGAGCAGCTTTAAGCGCTGTGCAGACCCAGCGTCTCGGGCAGTCTGGGACGAGCCCCTGAGCTCCCTGGGGGGCCCATACAAGTCAAATCAGGCTCAAGTCATGGCTTCAGGGAAAGTATGGGTCTTTCTCAGATTTTCTGGGGAGAGGCATAGATTTCTGATGTGGCATGGGCACTTCTGGCCAGGTGAACAGACAGCACAAAGCAGATGACACGGGCAGAAGGGTTCTGACTACCTCTGTTGAAGCACAGCCTGCAGAACACCCTTCCCTGCGCCACGCACAGGGCACAGGCTCCTTCCTGGTGGCCAGAAGAGCCCCAGATCTCACCAGCTAGGACTTGAAAAGGCTACGGTACCGGTGGAAGCCGCTCCTTGCAGGAGTGGGCAGCCCCTTCCAGCCACCTCGGGATAGGGGGGCTATCCCAGGGCCAGAAGGCAGAGCCCGTCTCCCTGGCCCTGCGGCTGCCTGCAGGCACGCTGGTGGGAGTCCATTACGCCAGCTCCATTAGAATTAGTGGGCAGTGGAAATGAACGTGCTTGTCTCTCTCTCTCTCTTGATGATTTTTTGATGATGTTTTAAAGACTGAGCTCCGTGAAGAGTTGCTGAGCAGAGTTCGGTGCGAGCCGGCTCTGCTAATGGGCGTTAACCCCATGACCCAGCTCCAACGCCGCCCAGCAATGAGTGCTCCAAATGAGAGCAAAATTAGCGAGGGCGCTGCACAGCGGCCAGGACGGGCTGGGGCCATGCAGCTCTCGGACCCGACCAGCAACTGAGTCACCCAGCTGAGTGGGCTTGAGGACTTCTGCAGCCACCGCAGCGAGGTGGCCGGCCCTCGCGGAGCTGCCCGAGATGGGGGAAGCCAGCAACCCCCACCGCCAACACGCCAGCCCTGGGAGGAAGCATCTCCTCTGGGCCAGCAGAGGAGCACTGGGAAGAAATGGGGAAAGAGAAATCCTGCAAGCCCTGCCAGGAACCAGCACAAAGTGAAACAAAGAGGGTAAGGGGAGAGCCCCGCTGAGAAGCCAGGATGGGCCAGAGCTCTGCTGCGCAAAGGTGGCCCAGAGCCAAGATGCCCAGCAGACCGGTGGACCTGTTGCTGTCACCTGCAGAAGCAGCAGGGGATGCCGGAGGGGAGAAGCAGCACAGGGAGAAAGGGAAGCAGTGGCATCCCGGGAGCGTTGCCCTTACAGCTCATGCCGAGGCCCTTCTCTCCACTCTCTGTGGCAGGAAGCACAGCTTTGAGAAGCGGTCCATCTGGGTGACTAAAAACACCTCAGCTTCAGCACAGGGCTGGGCGCAGGGATCTGTCCTGCCTTGTGAAGGGCTCAGACTACACCCTGCAACAACGCAAAGAGCCCAGTCCATCCCGGAGACCCCACTGCAGGGACCTTGCCGTGGAGTCCCCCATGGACACCCTGCTTCTCCCCAGGGTGCGGGATGAAACCCCAGGCCAGTGTCCCTCCCCAGGGAGCTGCAGTGGGACAGGCTGGCCACATCCCTCACACATACCCAAGGTGCTCCCACGCGGGGTTGGGGCAACACCCTCAGAGCACAAGCGGCAACATGGGGCTCCCCTGTCCCTCCGCATCAGGACACAAAGCAGCTCCGCAGGGAGGACACAGAAGATGGAGCAATGCCCCTCTGGTCACAGCGGGAGGATGCAGCACGATGCTCCTCACCCCGCGCGGCAGGACCGTGCTTCTCCCAGCACTCGGGGCCACAGTTCTCTCCCCCAGCAAGGCACTGGATGGAGCTCCTGGACACCAGCCCACAAGACTCAGGGCAGCACTTCCCACCCCAGCAGGCTGGGCAGAAGGGAGCTCAGCACAGGGAGGGGTGGGAGCCCTTCCATGCCAGCACCCCAGGCATGGAGAGCCCTCCTTGCTGGCCGGCTCCTTCCCTGAGCAGACGGGACGCAGCCCCTGCCCTGCATGCAGGACGGTGCGGGACGCTTCCCCCCGCATCCCAGCAGGTCCAGGAAGGAGGAGCAGGATCCCACTCAAGTTCAGCAAAACAAGAAGCAGAGCTCATGCTGAGCCTTGCCTTGCTCCCGAAGCAGGAGGTCCTCTTTCGCCTCCGCTCTCCCCCGGCTCCCATCACATCCAGCCTCTCCCTTCGCACTGCCCTTCTCCTGCTCCTGTCCTGTCTCCCACCTGGAGCTGACATAGCAGAGGTGCCTCTGGATGCCCTGGCAAGTGGGTGCTCATACAGGGGGGACATGGGGGGACACCTCCAGCTTGTGGGGTGCATGGCAGAGACATGAGGGCTGGTCCTGCCTTTGGTGTGGGGAGTCCCTGGCCCACAGCTCTGCTCTCTTGCTGCCAAGTCCATGCAGAGTGTCCAGGAGCGGGGCAGCCAGCAGGCCCCCCAGCCTCGGGATGCTTGTTTGCAAGCTGCCACTGTACCACATCATTATGAGGTGTTTGGGATATCAACAAATTAGCAGGCGTCTGGGAAGAGAAGGATGCAGCACCATTCGTAAATGTCAGCTCGCTGCCTCCTCATTTTGCAGATCATTAAACCCAATATTCCTAACCTGTATTAGTGCAACGGGGACAGGCCCCCTCCACAGCGACAAGCCGCCAGGAGAGCCGCAGCGAGAACATTGCTATGGAGACCCCGCAGCGCAGTGGGCTCTGTCCCAGTGCCCCCAGACCCCCGAGTGCCCTGGGCTGAACTGGCACGCTCCCGCTGCCCCGGCTCGGTGGAAGCGGAGGTAACCCCCAGGGACACCACAGGGTACCTGGTGATGTGGGGGGGGGGGGGTCACCGCAAGGGACCAGGAGTGTCATTTCTGTGTATATGGCGGGAGGCGGACGCCATACAGGGTGCAGTGTGGCAGTGGGGCACAGTGGGGCTGGGAGGCACCGAGGGGCCATGTGGGGTGCAGGCACTGGGGCGGGGGGGGTCATGCTGCGGTAACAGGAGGGAGCGCAGGGACAGTGTGGGCTCCACGGTGAGAGGGGAGGATCGTTGCAAGACACACCGGGGGGGATACGGGTGTGCACAGGAGGGTCTCTCAGATGGCCGCACGGAGCTATACGAGGAGCTGCACAACACGGCGCTGTACGAGGTCCCCCCCGGGAACCACAGAAGGAGGGGGGTAAGGAGCTGATGGAGACGGGGGTTCAGCCACGGTGTGGCGATGCCCTGGCACAGGCTGCCTTCCTCCCGCCAGGATGGAGCAGGGAGCTCACGGGGTCTGTAATGAGCAGGAGTGACTCGTTAGCACTGAATTAAGAGGCTTGGCGGAAGGGAGTGCACGGGTGACACAAGCTGCGTGGGGCAGGCGGGAGCTGAGCAACAGCAGCTGGAATCCCCAGCAATCTGGTAAGCGCAGCTCAGCCCCGCGCGCCCAGCTCGCCGAGATCAGGTTCCAACAGCCCCTGACAGTTGGTATTAATCACGCACATCGCCCCAACACAACTCTTTACTGGCCATCAATTTCCCGTGGGTTTTAAAACTAAAAAACAAAGACAAAACCGCGTCGTTTGGCCGCCACTGAGAAGCACATTAAGGGGCTGTCAGCTTCTCGCCATGCACCCTGCATCACTCTTTAAGCACATGAGAAGTTCATTATCCCTGGAGCTCTGGCAGCCATGGGGATGCTGGCGCAGGGAGCGTCGCGAAGGTGCTCCCGCTGTCAGACATGGCTGGTGGCTCCCCGGGGCCCTCCTGGCTGCCCCAAACGGGAGCCAGAGGTGCCGGGCAGGGGGGAGGCATGGCTGCAGTGGGGGCTCTGGGCTCGCCCGCGGCAGGACAGGGCACTCCTGGCCACGGCACTTTGCTGGGCTTTGAGCTCAAGCAGACTTTCTTGACGGTGCTTGCGAGCTGACGCTGCAACCCCGCTGTGGTGATGAGCTCTTCTCTTCCCGGGGTGGCTGCGACATCCCCTGACAGCCTGACACCACGTTTGCCAACCTGTGGGTGCTCCCTGACAGCCTGAGCCGCACTCTGCTTTGGTGACATCCCCGGCAGCCCAATACCACGCTTGCCATAGTTTGCTGATGCTCCCTAGCAACCTGACACTGCGCTCTCTTTAACATGCGACCATGTAAAAAAGCAACAGCTCGTTTGATTTATGATACTTCAGAACAACTAAGATTCAATTGCTCCGCACGTCCCTGGCTCTGATTACCTCCTAAATGAGATAAACTGATGGCAATTTATCCCCAGACCTCACCAACTTTCCCAGGATGCTAACCTGAGACGCTCGTGCCCTGCACACGCAGGCATCGCGCTGGGATCTTCCCAAGGCAGCCTGGCCCCAGCCCAAGCCGGGCTCCTCCGCGCTCCCCGGCTGCTGCTTGTGTCTGGGAGAGACGCCGCGACGGAGAGCTGAGCCCGACACCATGCCCGGCCCGACGCGGCTGCTGAGATCTCCCAGCAGGAGGCTCTGGGGGTCCTGGCTGCGGCGCTCCCCACACTGGCGCAGCCACGCTGGCGTGGGCCCTTGGAGAGCGGAGCCAGTCACTGGGCTGTCCCCCACGCTCCTCCCGGGACGGCGTGCCCTCATGGTGGGATGAGTACCGCGAGGGAGGGCAGCTCTGCCACGGAGCACGGCAGCCCTGCTCTCTGCACAGCCCTTTTTACACTTTCACCGTGTTGACTATGTGAAAGCAAAAAGCTCAGATTATCCTGCTGTGAAAAAACTGCTGGTAACTGTTCAAAAGCAGCTAAAAAAGATTCAAGGAAGAATCAGACATACTTATGGACACCAGGCCATGACACAAGTCATCAGTCATGCCCATGATGTGGGGCAACGCTCAGCCCCGGGTTCACAGCTGGAACCAATCGCTGACCATTAAGACACAGGGATGGGACCTCACATGGAAGGTCATTATCTCTTATTTGCTTGCTGCCAGTTTCCATCTCTAACGCAGGCTGCCAGGCAGGACAGGGGCCTGGGTGTGACTCCAGCCTTGTGCTCCTGAGCGTCTAGGAAGCAGAGAACCCAGGCATCACTCCCGGAGTCACTCCTCTGCGTCTGCCCTGCGCTGCCTGGTCCTGGCGCCGGGGAGCAGTGCCAGTGCTGGGGACAGGAGAGGCACGAAACGAGTCGCCCAAGGAGGGTACCACAGGCAGGGAGACCCAGCACCAGCTGGACATGCAGCAGGCGGGGGATCGATCGTCTGCCTGAAAAGGAGCGTGGGATTCAGCTCCACAATCCGTACTGAGCACAGGGATGTACGAGGACCCTTTCTCTCCCCAAACCGGGGTAGACAGCTGTTCGCTACTGAAACATCAGGCTGGCTGCAGCAGGACCAAGCTGTGACCCTCCAAGTGTGAGCTGCCTCCACACAGCACCAGCGTTAGGCTCCCGCGGACACGGGGCACAGCGCCGCTGGCACCGGTGCTGCCTGCCAGCCCCGGACCCGCAGCGCACGCAGCCTGGCCTCCCCGGCGAGGCGACTCGTGAGGATGACAGAAATGACCTGGCCTTTGGAAGCCCAACTTTTCACCTGGATAAGTTTTCTAATATGGTAGATTACATAAAAAAATAAATACAAGGTAAGTTTTTGAAAAGCCAACCAGAAAGTCAGAAAACCCACCACGTAATACCCCACGTGGAAGACATTCTGACCCAGCGCGTGCCTGGGAGCAGCAGGGTCTCTGTGTCTGACAGCAGCGTGGGCCAGTGGATACTGCACTCACCGACCGAGGGGACTCGGAAAGACCGGATTCACGCTGGAGACACAGAGGTCGGCTTGCTCGCGAGATTGCTCTGCTCTGCCGTGCTCTCCAGCTCCTCACATGGTGTCCTCACCACCCCCTTCCCACCAGAGCGGGCCAAGCGCCCGCTGCCGCGTGTCCCAGCGGCGGCAGGACTGCGGAGCACCAGGGGGGTATGTTTCCTGCTCCTGGTTCTGGTGCCAGAGGCTTCTGGCAGCAGGAGGAGCAACTGTGTGCAAGGTCTGCGCCGTGACAAATGAAGTTTGGTAACCGACACTTCACTGGCAAATGAAGTTCCATGTTGATAAACGCGAAGTAATGCACATTGCAGGAAAAAATTACATTACTCCATCACCCGACAGGGCTCTAAATTAACTGTATCAACCCAAGACAGGGCCTGGATATCCTTGCAAATAGCACAAGACCTCTGCCCAGCACACCACCGTGGTCAAGGCCCAGGGCAGGGAATACCAGAAAACATTCTGATGCCCTTGTACACATCACGTGTCACCACATCGTCACTTTGTGCAGCCTCGGTCACCGCACCTTCCAAGGATACTGTCAAACAGGGAAAGGCAGCAGGAGTGAGCACGTGTCCGATAAAACTCCTCATGAAATGACAGAAAAACTGGGCTGGCTCAAAGACCCATGGACTGGGCATCCAAGGAGGAGCGTGACACCTGGATGCAGAGGGCAGGGAATTCTGCCAGGGAGGGATCACACACGCTTTGTGAAAAAGTAACTTATTTAATTTTATGACTTTGAGCAGTGGTCAGTCCGCATTACTGCTTCATAAAAGTGTTCCCACACTTAATTACCTTTTCCACTAAGAAATTATATTCAGTTTTGTGCAACTTGAGATCCTCTGCACCTCCTCACGCACCCCCAAATGTGCGGAACAGCCTTGCAGGACCAGACTTCTTTCTCTCTAAGCACTGAAAACACCAGCCCTCTGCTTCTCAGTCTTCATTCGGGCAAGCTGAACACCTTAATGCCCATATCATAAATACGTTCATCAGACCCAAGTCAGTTTTGGGACCTTCTTTACAACTCTCTCCAGTATTTCCATGATCTCTTGGAGTATTATTTACAGGATGGGACACAGTACTCCAGCACACGCTTTCTTAGTTTCATGTGTAGGTGCAAAGTCATTCTACTCTTTGGTATCCCACTTTTCAGATATACAGAGAATACGTCTCTCTTTTTTGCCAAAGCACTGGACTAAGAACTGCAAACCGAGAGCTGACGTGGGGAAGGGCAGTAACGCGTCTGAAGAGTCAACACATACCCATAGCTAAGAACGCACCAGTTGTTTAACAAAAAATTTAAATACAGATAATAGTTCTTGCTTTCCACGAGACATCCAGTGTATATTATAGACACAAATGATGCTCAAGATGCCTGAATCAACCGCCGCAAAGGGGAAGTATTTCCTGAACTCAGTGGCTTCCAGGTGAAGGTAACTACAACAGAAAGGAATGAACGACAGAACTGCCGACCTCCTGCGGAGATTGTCACCACAATGATTCTGAGACAGGGAGCTTAGGAAGAGTTGTTCTGCCACGGGAAGCCTGGGCTGCTGATCTGCAGGCTGACCTGTGATTCGGAGCACGACGCCAGCACAGCCGCAGCACGCTTTGTCAGGTACAGCCTAACAAATATACAGGATAAAACCTTCCCGTTTGTTTTGCAGTAGCCATGAGTTTCAAACACTTGTACTTAACCCCTCTCCCCCTGCCTTTAGCCATCAGAATTAAATCTTTATTTTGGTTTACTACAAAAGCTTATTGAGCGCTGTGGGACAGGATGACCTAGGACAAAGTCAAATCTTACAGCCTGAGGATCACTTTTCCCACAGAGGCTAACCATGGATGCAGGCTTTGGAGAACGCGTTTGCCAAGCTAATCCCTACCTGGACAAACCTGCATGGCTTTTCACAGCAAAACACCCCCCTGGATGCACCTCGACCCTGCCACCTTGCAGGCTCCCTGCCGAGCTTTGGGTCCTTCTTCAGAAACCGCAGAGACACCAAAGTCTCAACAGAAAAACCATCAGTACTTTTAGCACAGGCAAACCCACGTATACACCTTCAACTGGTTTCATAGAATCATAGAATCATTTAGGTTGGAAAAGACCCTTGGGATCATCGAGTCCAACCATCATCTCCACTCTACAAAGTTCTCCCTTACACCATATCCCTTAACACCACATCTGGAGTAGATAAATTTTTCCAAAAAACGCTCACCTTTGGGCAGATGGCTAGGAAAGGTCTTTTAAATACTGAAAGTTTGGCAAATCTACAAGCGAACAGAAATATAGCTTCTTTCTTGTGGTAGAAAGCGTCTGCACACCGTAAGCGCAGCTAAGCACACCTTCACTGTGCGGTGTGCTCTCACCTCTGCTAATACAGTTAGTGATTATTATTACCACTAATAGTATGTGCAGTCACGGGCATGACGGCAGCCCTGCTTCCACCGCAGGTGAGAAATCAAGGGCAGAGCGAGAGGCGTGTTGTTTCTTTCTGCCCAAGCACCAGCCGGCTCGGAGGGGGAGCACTCCAAGCCCCAGGTCCCCGGCGAGCCCTGGCAGGACTCCTGGGCTCGCGCTGCAATGCGCCGGCAGAGCTGCCCCAGGCAGCAGACCTTTCCTACCTTCTGCTGCCGTGCTGGGGCCATCAGGCCGAGTCGTCCCTGTGCTCTTTTTCCTGCGATGCTTCTTCCTGTTTGCGTGTGGTGACGGAGGCGGCTCCAGCTTCGGGCTGGCAGCACTGGAAATGTTCGGGCTGGAGCTGAGAGAGTCGGCAGTACCGTTAGCTGGGAACAAAGATAAAGACAGCAATGTATAGCAAGACAGTGACAGTCTGCTCTTTCTAGAGACAACCAAGCACCCTGGAGACAGCCCTGGTGCTCAGAAGGCACAGCCCCACGAGACGGGACAGTACCCACACTCAGCCCCATTTCACGGGGCCGCACGACACTGGCTCCAGCTCAGGATCCTTAGGCAGGGTCTGGCTGGACGCGCTCTGCACTGGGATTCACCCAGGACGATCGCACAGAGACAGCGCTGGCATCTACATGGCCGGGACAAGCGTAGAGACATCAGCGGGGGCAGCCCGACATGCCAGCCCTGCCGCGCGTGTCCCCATCCGTACTGCTCAGCTCAGCCTCCCCACGGGGCGACACGCACGCTTGGGGAAGGGACGGGCCTGGGAAGGGCTCTCGGGCCCCCCGGGTGCAGATCTGGGTCCCAGGATCCGTGGTGCTGCTGCAGAAGCCCGGATCCCCCCCGGCACCGCTCTGCCAGACGAGGTGACTGGGGTTGCCACACTCAGGAACCTAAGCATGATGGTCTCAATAGGCTTCCGATACGGAGCTGAAGAAGCTGCATCCCCAGCAGCAACGCACCAAATTTATCCTCAATCATACTGTTCCTTACAATTAATAGCAGAATTAGAAACAATCAGGGAGCTGCCTAATTACTGTCAATTAGAGCGCGCTAATCAAGCTCCGATCACACACACACACGCTGCCGCTGCACTCACCATTAAATGTCAAATTTCATTAGAGACCAGCAACAAAATCAAAAGCCTGACATTCAATTTCAGCAGCACACACAGCGCAGGCTTCCAATCAGCATAAAAATGCAGACTCCGGGGAAGGCAACGAGGCGCAGGAGCCCTCGCTGCACTGTTAACCCTCTCCGAAATGCGCTCCTGCCTCTCCGCTGTCCACCCACCCTCAGGGCACCTTTGGAAGCTCCGCTCCCAGCCCGCTTCTCTCCCGGGCAGCTCACCGTCCTCTTTGCAACAACCCAGTGTCTCCCATCAAGTCCTAACCTCCAATTCCCACGTTTCCTGGCACCTGAAATTAAGAAAGCAATCACAGCATCTAACAAGGGCAGCGCCCTCCAGCAGCAGGGACTGCCCGTGACTTGGCAAACCCTCCCTCCTCCCGCTCCGGCCTGGCCTCTACCCTCCCTTCTCAGCCCGGTCGGTCAGACTGGCTCTCCGGGGCTTGGTCTGTCCCTGTGTGGCGAGACAAACAGCCAACATGGGAGGAGAGGGCTACCAGCAGCGGCCAGGAGCTGCCCCGGGCAGAAGTCAGGCGTGCAGCCGGTGCATCCCTCGCTCGGCTGGGAGAGGATGCGGCGTCGTAGCTCTTCCACCTCTGATTTCTACTACACTTGACACACGCTAGCAGGGTGTTTCTGCTGCTATTTATCCACAGGGAAATAGCTCACCCTTGACAATTAAGAGAGATAAATCTAATAAATTCAGACTCCATTTTTATAAATATAAATTACTGGCGTCGTTCAACAGGACTACGCTTAGAGCAGGTGTGAGGCACCTTCATCTCCAAGCCTGGGTGTCGCAGGGGACCTGAACTTTCTCGTTGGAGGCTACACGTGATGCATCCAGCCTTCCTCTGCTGCCCAGCTGCTCCCCAGGACACCCCCGGGGCCCAACCAGGCATCCTGCCCCCGCTCCAGGCTCAGCGTGAGGGTTCGTGCCCTTCTGCAGCTCCCAACAAGTGCCCGCAGGCTGCGGGGAGCCTGACACCTCCCGCTCCGCGGAGCAGAGATGGCCCATGTCCCCACGCTTCTTACTGCCCATGAGCTAAAGCCACAGAGCTGGGGGCTTCCAGGGCCCTCAGCGGGATGGGGATGGGACTGCAATGGGGTGGGGGCAGAATGTGAAACATGCTTCCTCTCCAAGATGAGGTATTGCTTGCTCTCCCTCTTTTTCTCCAGCAGGACAGAAGACAGCTCCTCTGACCCACCCAGGGACTTCCAGGTCCCCGGCTCACCACGGGAACCTTCCACAGGCACACATGGGACCTCCTGCTTCCTCCCTCCAAACCAGCTGGCCTTTCGGGCAGCCCCGGGGGCCCCACGGGTGGGCTGTGGAGGTCCTCCCATAAAGGACAAACACAAAATGTGCTGGAGCATGTTTACCCGACCTGTACGGCCCGTCCCACCCCTCTTCCGTGTGCTCTCCAGAGCACAGCTGGAGGAAGCTTCCCAGGATCCGTGGGGGCAGCCTGCACCCTCTGCGCATGCTGCAGGTCTGCTCTGGGCAGAGAAATATCCCCCACCCTGCCCCGCCACGTAGAGCCGCAAACCCAGCAGAGAGCTCAGACCTGGGCTGCCCGGACGCGGCAGCACAGCCGGGGTTCAGGTGTGGGAGCGAGGGATGCCGGCGTCGGCTCCGCTCAGCCCTGCAGCGGAGGGGCGGACCTGCTGCGCATGGGAAGCACTGCCTGCACCCCAAGAGCCCTCTCCCTCCTCACACCGAGAGCCCACTTCTCCTGCCGGCCGCCGGCCGTGCAGGCACGCAGAGCCCGGTCTGCTCCAGCCGACGGGGACGGCAGTGCAGGGAGCCGCTCACCGACCCCCTGGGGCCAGGGGTTTGCTCCAGGGGCTCTGCCTGCCCTGGCCCTTTCTCGACAGCCCCGAGCGGTTCTGCGATGGGAGACGGGTCGGACATCACTGCTGTCCCTGCCAGCGCAGTGGTGAACGCGCCGTCAGCTGTGAGCTGGGCGATGGACTGTGAGGCTGCTCCAGGAGGCCACCAGGCCAGCCGGGCTGGTGGCCCCCCACATGCCATGGACCCTTCAGCACAGCTGGGCAGTGACATGTCTCTGGAGCACTAACATGGGTCAGGGCAAGGCAGGGCTGACCCACCGGGCTCGGCATCCAGCACGGTGCAGCAGGACCCGGGCAAGGGGACGAGCGGCCATCAGCGCTCGAGACACACAATTAGCGGTGAGTCGTCATCTCACCCCTCCACGTCACCGGGAGAAGCTGCAGCATCGCAGCTCACGTCAGTGCCAGTCTCCAGGTTACTTTGCACAGGAGAGGCAGATTGCTTCGGGCGGGTGGTCGCAAGCGCAGCAGGATCCTCCTGGGGACAGGGAGCAGGGCTCGGCTTGTCCTGCGACACCCTGGCCAGAGCCAGGGCAGGCAACCACACAGCCCAGCCATGCCGGGCCCCTGGCCCCGGGGCTGGAGGCTGTCCGGAAGGGCTGTGACACAAAATTCACCTGGGCAAAGGACACACGTGTGCCGACCGCAGCACTGCCTGCACGAGCGCCCGCAGGCCTCGCTGCTGCGTGTCAGGGGCACGGGAAGCTCCTGCCGCCTGCGCGCACGGCTCCCGTGGGCAGGGCACGGTGCTGCCGGCGGCGGGGGCACCCCTCTCCCAGAGCCGGGCACCGTCCCCGCGGAGTCCCAGCAGACGCGGCCGTGTCCAAAGCGCTGTGCAGAGCGGCCGCCCCCTCGCACCCCGCTTCCTCCCAAGGAGCGGAGGCTGCCCCGCTGCACCCCGTGTCCGAGGCGAGGGGCGGGGGGGCTGCCGGCACATTAATGCTCAGAGCTGCGCCCTTCCGCTCCCGTCGCCTGCGCTGCCCCATCAGCAGTAACAGTCTGATTAATTCGCTTCCAGCAGGGAGCTGATGGGGCCAATGATGGAGCCGCTGCATCAGGCGCGCTGAAATTGATAGTTTTTCACAGTTACAAATGAGGAGCCTCCTCAGCTGCAAATGGCGCCCGCACAGTCGGACTCCGGTAATGATCATAAAGAGGCTCTCTTTAAACTGCGAAAGCCCCTGGGACCGAGCGGGGGGGCGGCTGCCGCGCTAATGAGAACTACAAGGGGCGAGCAGGCATGGAAATGGCTCCTCCACTCTTGATGTGCATTTAACTGCTTTTTTAGTGCGGCGGCAGAGCCAGGAACGAAGGAGTGATGAATGCAGCACAAAAGCATTTATTTTCCAATTCGGCAAAGTGGCTACGTTGGGAAATGTATGAATTATTTTAATTCACTCAACTGTCCTGAAACATCACAGAGAGCGAGTGAGCGTGGGGGGAGGGGGCGGGCCGTGCTCAGTGTGTGCTCCAGAGACAGGAATTACTCCTATCCGTTCAACTGCCCCAAAATCTGGGCGCTGGGGGTGCCGACGAGGCGCAGAGGTGGGGGAAAGCAATGGTAACTCCTCGCAGGGTGAGCCGAGAGCGGGGCTGGCAGAGGAGTGAGGTTGGAGCAGTCCTGCCGCGGAGCAGCATCCCTCGGCTGGAGGGGGACTGCTGTACCGTGCCCGGCGGGAGACCTTCTCCCCCTGCTTTGCACACTGCCAGCTGACCCTCGCGAAGGTGGACAGTCCCAGCAAGGCCCCAAAGAATGTGTCCAACACCCAGGAGCAAGCTCTGGGCTGGCAGCCCCAGGGCAGAGCTCAGGATGCCCCACCACCAAAACAACCCTCCCTACCTGCTGCAGCCGGGGGGAGCGGGGTGAGAAGGGATACTCACAGGGGTTGGGGCAGCTGCCGGGGATAGCCACGGCCTCGTTCCACTGGTCCGCACTGGAGACGGAGTAGGAGCGCTGGTGCATGCCGTCGGGCTTTGAGCTGAAGCCCACCAGGTTGATGCCGCTGATGGAGCGCTCCGAGTGCAGGGAGGTACTGCTGGTCGAGTGCGGAGCACCTGCGAGAGAGACGGAAACTTAGCACGGAACCAACACTGCTCTGCACCATGGTGGGAGAAGGAAAAACTGTCCTCTACCCGATGTGACGTGCCCCAGACCGGGCTCGCTCTGGCTCTCCTCTCCCAGGGGGTGCCAGCGCATCCCCCCCCAAAGGTGCTGAGAAAAGAGCACTGCCCAGCACGCTCCGCCTCCCAGAGGGACGCCCAGCTTGGCGAATTTCAAGGTAGCGCCCCCAGACACAGAGCTGGGCATGCTGGCACGCAGCTTCCCCCTCCAGCCAGACTTCGCAGCTGGGTTCACGCTCTGCTCACCATCGTCACCACGGCCCCAGGCACCGGCACAAACACAAACCCACCCCACAGCCCATCTGCCCACCACCGCTCCCTCACTTCACTCCTTGCCCGTCCCTAGCAAGAAATACAACCATGTTGGAGGCACTAGGAGCGAATGGAAAATCACATGGAGGACGTCAAAGGGACAAGCAGGGAAAGAGATGTCTGTAAGGTGGGGATCGTGGGTGGAAAAGCCTCTTCCCACTAGCTGGAAACTCCTTGATCTGAGCCCAGACCTTGAACCCCCCGGGAAAGGAGTGGTTTTGGGGCTGGAGGCTGTCACAGAAGACAAGATCACTCAGAGATTCAAAACGGGTCAAGTGTTTCTGGATTACAAGAATACCCAAAATTTCCAGAATAGTAAACGGAGCAGCTCTGACAGCGAGCAAAGATCTTGCTGCTGAAGGCTGCAGGCAATCTGTTAAGGAGGATGACACTGCCCTAGAGGGACTACCCCACACCTGCCCACTACAAGCGTTCCCCCATGCCTTCCTTCAGGGCATTCGGCTCCAGCCACCGCAGAGCAAGTGCTCTGGGAGCTCAGGGGTGAGCAAAGGGTCCCTTTCCCTACCCTGAAGCTACCTGTCCTCCTTCCAGGCCCGGAGGGGTAGATGCAGAGCTGGGACTTCCGCACCAGCCCTCCTGGCCATGGAAGAGGGCAGGGCCCATTGGGCTCCGGCTGCAGCGTGCCCGGCTGATGAGACACACGTCCACAGCCCAGCCTGTCTGCTTGCCCCAGCCCCGCCAGAGCCAGCCACCCCCTGGCCACGCAAGGAGGCGGGATAAGATAAACCGGGCAGCTTGTTTCACGGACTGGTGTGAAAGCAGGATCCTTTCACAGAAGCAGGCTGGAGAGCAGGAGCAGGTCCCCAGCTGGATCTGCTACAGCCAGCACAGCTCACCTGACCCTGTCCTCACTGCGCAAAACCTGCCTCCCTTTGCTCTCCCAGAATCCCAGCACGGCTGAGGCTGGCAGGGACCTCTGGAGGTCGTCCTGTCCCACCCCTGCTCAAGCAGGGCCACCCAGAGCCAAGTGCCCTGGCCTGTGTCTGGGTGGTTTTGAGTATCTCTAAGGACAGAGACTGCACCACCTCCCCGGGCAACCTACTCCAGCGCTCAGCCACCCTCCACAAAGAGCAGGGCCCTGAAATCCCACGTGTAGCCCCAGATTTTGTACATAAAGTTACGCTTCTGTCCCTGCTGTTTCCATGAAAACCTAAGAAATGTGATTTGAATGTCACTGGTGCCTGAGCGCTGCCTGAGGCTGCGAAGTGCCTGAAATGACAGCTCAAGAAGCCCAGATGCCCCTACAAAAGGCGGACCAAAGGCGTGCGCTGAACGGAGGGGTGATATGGGCCATCAGCCCTGCACCAGGCGTGCCCTGTGTTCGTCGACCGCACGGGGGGTGCCTCCCACCCTCCTCTTCCCACCCTGGGCCAAAAATCCCCCTTCCCTGCTGACTGTGCAGGGACCATCGCGAGCCCTGTCTGCGGATCCTGCTGCCCGGCAGTGCCGACGCGGGGCTCGCCGGGCCCTGCAGCCCCGCAATGCTGGGGATGCTGCCGGCTCGTCTGCCTCCATCCCGGCTGCTGCACGCTCCCCCTCCCTCCCCTTGTTCAGCGCCACAGAAACACGTGTAAAACCATGACACTGACTTTGCCTCTAATTAGCCCTTAATTTACAAGACACACTCGGAAGGGTAATTAGCTGGCGCTCCGCTCCTGACTGCCGCATCCATCTCCTCTCGCCTCCTCGTGGGAGGGAGCCTGCTGCCACTGGAGCAGGGACAACGCTGCTCTCCCGGGACCGGGAAGAGCTGGGTCCCGGGAACTGCACTGCTGGGCTGGGCTGGGCTCAGACGGGATGCGATGGATGGGATGGGATGGGCTGCCCCCAGAGCTCAGGCAGTGTCCCCAAGCCAGGCTGCGCTCACCGCACGTGTCTACGGCCAAAGCCACGGAGGAGAAGGCGGCACACAGCAGGAGCGCAGCGCGCCTGGGAGAAGCTCCTCCAGCAGAGAGGAAAGTCCTGCAGAGCCCCAGGGAGCCTAGATTCACCCCCTGCACCTCCACCCCAGGCACGTCCCTTCCATCACTCCTCCGAGGAGAGCTGCCACAAATGCCCCAGCCCTGACCAGCCCCAGGGACACGCTGTCCTGCTGTGGCCAAGGCACCCTCCAGACCTGCCCCCAGGGAGGGACCTCCTGTGGCATGGCGTGGTGCGTGAGGCCGGGCAGCGGGAAGCAGTGGTGGCAGCAGGAAAGGAAAGGGCTGCTGTGGTCACACTGGCAGAGCAGAAACCCCAGGTGCCTCCAGAGCCTGCCCACAGCCCCGCTCCGCTGTGGGTGGCCACCCTGGAGCATGCCGTGCTGCCAGGCAGGCGGCCGCAGCTGCAGCGTGACCCGCACCGCGTCTGAGCAATGCCAATGCCTGGGCATTGCGTCTGAGCAATGCCAAGCGTGTGCAGAAGAATCACAGAATCATAGACTCGCCTAGGCTGGAAGGGACCTTTCAGATCATCTGGTCCAACCATCAACCCAACTCTGACAAAAGCCATCACTAAACCATATCTCTGAGCACTACGTCTGCCCGGCTTTTAAATACCTCCAGGAATGGTGCCTCAACCACTTCCCTGGGCAGCCTGTTCCAATGCTTAATAACCCTTTCAATGTAAAAATTGTTCCTAATATCCAGTCTAAACCTCCCCTGGCACAACTTGAGGCTGTTTCCTCAGAAGACACACTCGGGAAAGCTGCGAGATGTGCTCAGAGCCCGGACCCCCTGGCCCCGCACAGGTGCCCAGCACGAGCCGCCCGCATCCCCCGCCCGCCTTGCCGCAGCACAAGCCACGAAAAAGTGGCACCAATTGGAAAACGTCATTTTGAAATGAAACGGCGCTGCTACGACTTCCAGGAACAGCTTCTGTCAGCCTCTGTGGTCTCTCCAGGAGCTCCCTGCACTTCACTCCTCCTCGCAGCCCGGCCGCACGCTCGGCTCACCGACCTCCCCGCTGCACCGGTCCGGCTCGCCCCAGGGGTCTGCAAGATGGTCCCAACAAGGCTACAGCCCGCAGGAATTGCGTCCCTTTGGAAGTGACACCACTGGCAGTGGCTGGCTATGTTCCCTTTAAGTCAGGCAAGCAAAGTGAAAGGTAAATGAAAGGCTGCCTGTGAAATACTAACTGCCTCTCTGAGCCAAAGCCTCCAGGAGCTGAACTCTCCCTGACCCTGCCCACACTCCCTCAAGCAAAGCTCTCCCAATCGCTGTTTCCTCAAAACCCAAAAAAAAGAGATTCATGTAGACGTGTCAGTGTGACCTCACCAGCAGGCAAGGCTTCATGGTGCCTTTTTAAGTAAAGCCTCACCGATGACATGGCAGTAAATGGAAAAAGACCTAAAAACAGAACATCATTTTTCTAAGCGTGGGGTGCGGCAGCCTGGCCGCTTCAGTAACGCACTTAAAGCAAAGTGGAAATTCTTCACTGAGGTGCGGATGCACAGGGGACTGGGTAAGGGTGAATTAGCAAAAAGGGGTAATGTCAGTTGGGAAGGATTCGCAGAGTCACTTTAGGATCTTTGGACAAAATCTAATATTTGCAACAGTGATTTGGCAAAATAATACATGGGTTCTGGTGAAATTTCCTGGTGACGTTAAGTTGGGAGCACTGCCAGTATTTTGGCGATGAAGATGTCATGCAGCACTAGATGATTCTGAAAAGCGAGCTAACAAAACCACAACAAAATTTATTTAGTACGAGATGCAATGACATGTACTCTGGAACTAACAGGCCTGATTCAGGAAATCCTGGGAAACTACGTACTGCTTTCCATGGGATTTGGATCGCACCCCAGTGACAAGAATGTCTGCACTCGGCTGGGGCTCTTGACTGGGAGCACCGGAAGAGGAAGAATTCTGCAAGTTTTGCCTCTTCACAGTGTCCCCAAACCACGCCACCGCCGAGGCTGGAGGGTTGAATGTCATCCCAGGTGTGCAAGATGAGGTATGTCTCGCGAAACTCAAAAACACGCACACTTTCTGCTCAAAGCGGGTATGATACCTCACCTAGATCCTCATGCACAACCTACCACCTTGAAAAAACCTAATTCAAGGTGGAATGGGTACAGAAAAGAAAGGTGACTTTCCATTCCCACTAATCCCATTAGCCTGTCTGTCCACACCCTGAACTACTGCAGACCGCCAGCAACAGCAACACCACGTGCACGGGTGTGCTAAGTCACGTATTTTTTTAATAGGAGTAATACAGAAATACCTACATCCTTGACAACTTCACTGAGAAAAGGACTACTTCCTTCTCTTCCTTGCCCACACAATAACCTGACCAGCACCGCGGAAACCAAGCCGTGACATGCTAGCTCTACCTCCTGCCACCAGCATCCAACACCTGCTTCTGAGCAAGCTCCCGGAGAAGCCGGGTGTCTCCTGATGCACGTCCTGGTGCCGAGTGTCTGCAGTCGGCCAGGACGTGGAAGAGAGACCTCTTCAGCGGATGGATGCGCTCTGTGCGCTGACAGACAAAGGACAGATACCAGCGATTATGGTCCTGGGCTCATCTCTTTGCTGCGTTTGATGCTGTCAGCCCAGGAATATCGCCGTTTCAACCGGAGAAAGTGGACAGGCTCCCAAAGGCTCATCCTCTTAGGCTGATGCACACAGCAGACCGCAACGCAAAAATGTCTTCACACCCTCAGACCCCACCTGGTGATAACTCAAAGGCAGAGCTGTCTCTTGCTGGATTTATTCAACATGAAAACGTGGCCAACAGGGGAACGGCCAGATGGCAGCTAAATTTGGCTCTGCTCATGGATGCGGGTCACCGTTTTCACTTGAGCAGAAGACCGGGCCTCATCCCGTGGATACAGCTTGTCCCCAGTTCTTCAGGCTTCCATCGTTTCTCAGCTGAACTAATCCACCCCGGTCTTCATCCGTGTATGCAGCCACCCCTAGCAGAGGCTGAGGCAGTGGTGGCCGGTGTTTTTAGAGAAGGCTGGTTTAGAGAAAACAAGGCCAGGCCGGACGGGGCTTGGAGCAACCTGCTCTGGTGGGAGGTGTCCCTGCCCAGGGCAGGGGTTGAACTGGATGATCTTTAAGGTCCCTTCCAACCCGAACCATTCTGTGACTCTGTGATTCTAAGACAGGAGGCTGGCTGGGTACCTCATCTCAGCTAAGACTGCCTGTATGTTCTTCTCCCTCCCAGAAACATGAAGGGACAGATCCCCGACCACCTGCACCCGTAACCTCCCGAGGCCCTGCAGAGCTGAGGGCACGGACAGACAACTGCCTGCAGTCATGTTTTGTGAGGAGCCGCTGACTGTCCGTCCCCACGTCAGCTCTGCGCTCCTGGGCAGATGGGTGGCCGCTACCAGGCCCTTAAACCGGGGAAGAATCCAGGCTGGTTTGGGGGCGCAGGATGTGCTGAATTTCAAAGAGGCACAGGCTGGACAGCAGTTTGGGAACTCCCCCTTGTTTTATGGCCAAGGACAGATCTTTTCTCTGATGTGCCAGGCCTTGCTCCGGCGCAGGAAGAGGGACGCCGCTGCCACGCCGCAGCAGAGACTGCCAGTGTATGGCACGAGATGGTGACGGCACCACCCCAGGACGGGGTGAGGACACCCTGCCATGAAGCAAACTCTGTTTTCTCCTGTACTGCAGTAGGCCAACAGCACACCGCAGATTAACACTGTTTACGATCTGCCAAACCGTGTCCCAAAGAGTCGTCAGTTACCACTACCCACGAACCAAAACTGTAAGGTACTTGTTGCCAACTGATCATCATTTATTCCAAATAAAAATCAGAATTACTGCAAGTCACCTTAGTGTACTGACTCCCAAGCACTGTGTTGGTGTCTGCAGCCAGAGCACGTCTCAAATGTCCCCGAAAGCCATGTGTGGGGGGCAGCCGTAGCTGCTCTGGACCCCAACACGTTGCTCCTGGGCGCGCGGAGCGGGCTGGACGGGGACCCAGCTCCAGCTGGTGGGAAACTCCTCAGTCCCGAGAAACCAACTGGTTCCGGAGGGGAGGTGAGAGCCAATGAGCCTGGTTAAGCTGACTGCCTGTGAAATCCCTGCTGGTAAAGACATAATTCACCACTCTCCATCAATGGGCAGTCAGCTGCCATGTAGGCAGGAATGCAGCCGTCCTGGGAGCACCCCGCGACTGCCTTTCCCAGAGCCGCCCCCACTCTCGGAGCAGGTCTGGAGCCAGAAGAGCCTCTGTGAGGTTGGTTTTCTGAACCAAGCACCACATGCTGTTTTGCTGGATACACTCGGTTCCTTCCTTCTTGAACAATTCCTACCAGTAACAAGGCCAAAAAAATGTAGGCTAGCTCTTACCAACCAGAAGCACCAGGATGGAGACAAGTCATCTGAAAGACATCAACTCCCAAGTTCTCCTTGGGAGATGGCAACAACGTCAAGCACCTATACAGCCCCACAACCACATGGGGCATGTTGTGGGACGACAGATGTCCTTCCCAGCTCTGCTAACACCAAATGTCTGTGAGAAATCACTGATCCAAACTGCAGGCGACCAAGGTTTTCTAGCCCTGCTTCTTAGCAAGGCCGTCAGGATCTGCCACAGCTTGCACACAGTGGGAACCATCGCCTTTCACTGGGCCTCAGAGATGCTCTGACACAGGGGAATCTCACTCCTTCCTCAGCACTGCATTCGGGGAGCACACTTTTGGACATACGCACACGGTAAGTGACTATGTAACACCCTAGCTCCTACCAAAGCTCATCTGTGGTGGGTACGAACTGTCGGGAGAAAACAGCTCTGCGACGTCCAGACATCTCTGGGGGGACTGAAGACCCAAGCTGCCTGCAGCAGGATGGGAAGGGCTGACCACGACATGGTTACCATTTGATACTCTCATCTCCCAACCAAAACTCAGGGGTACATGAGACAAGCCAAGGCATCTCAAGCCAACACACCAGACTCCTCTCTGGTTCAGACGGTGGCTGACTCCACGCAGCGTTAGCAGGACCCCAGCAAACCGGGGAAGCCTATGAACAGGTACTGACTGCAGTGACGGCTGCCCCCCGCAACCCTCAGGCACCAAGAGCACGCCGACAGCCCAGGAACCGCGGGTGGACACAGCTACCGAGTCCTTCCCCATCCTGAGCTCTGCTGGGATCCAATACCAGGCAGAGCCCATGGAGCCCGCGGGAGGACTCCCCGTCTGCCCGCCGTGCAGCTCCAGCGCCGGGGAAGGGCGGCCGGAGCTGTGCGGGGAGGAGCAGTGGCAGCACACCTGGACAGGCAGCCAGAAGCAGCCCCCTGGTTGTCTCATCTTTTCTGCATAGCATAAAATTACACCATAGGTCTTCCACTAATTTACTCCTCTCTGAACCACAACGTACCTTTTAGAAAATCTTCTAATCTTGATTAGTATATTGTCAGTGACAGAGAAATCACAGCAACTCTTGATAAGTAGTTCCAGTGGTTAATTACCCTCACTGTTGAAATTTGCACCTTATTTCTTCTAGTCTGAATTGTCTTGCTTCAGCTACCCATCACTGGATCTGGATATATTTGTTATCTCATAAAGAGCTCTCTATTACCAAATTTTTATTCCTATACAGGTATTTACAGATGGTGTTGAAACAATCTCTTAACCTTTTCTTTGATAAACTAAACAAATCGAGCTCCTTGAATCTTTCACTACAATGCACATTTCGCAAGTATTTCGTTGTGTTTACAGCCATTCTCCGAGCCTTTTCCAATCTATGGGTTTCATTCTCATACTGTGCAGATGTGAAATCCATGAACTTCAGCCCTTTAGAAGTGCTCTCCAGCCCAAAACTGTCAGTCACCATCAACACTTCAGAAAGACCTTGACCACACCTTCCAGAATTCCTGAACTAAATAATTCAGACTTGCTGATTCAAACACGTCTAAATCTCCTACCTGCTGTTTAATACGCTTCCTAATTACAGTTGGAATACGAAGAATTCATCATTCTGTGATAAGATACATCATCTTGCCTCTTCCCAGACACCGTACAGAAGTGTTCACTGAACACTTCTCTTTTTTTCCTTTGTTAACTGTTCTCCTATTTCCGCACAGTAATGAACGAATGCTGTTTTTAGGATTCACTAGTTCCTAATAAACTTGAAGAAAAACTTTTCACTGTCTTTAACTCTGCTGGTTATCTTCTCTGTATCCCCCTGTGCAACCATGGTAATGCAGGCTCCTGAAACCAGCCAAGAGAGGGGCAGGTGAGCTGGGAAATGAGCTTCAGATACTAAATCCATCCCTTTTATTTGTATGTTACGTGGAGTCTCCATGAAACATGTAAAAGTTGAAGGTTAGGAACTTGGTACGATGTAAGAACAGTGACTATTCCCATGATTCACAGGCTAAAAATGCTGTCATACGGTGATGAAGATGCTGTGGACAAGGCAGCCACTTCGGCAGAAGCTCACCAAGCACCGGGCACGAGACGAGTCAGAACGTGGTGGTGTAAGGGACCCACTGCATTTCCACGCCACACTGCGGAGATCAGACCAGGAAAAAGCACCAGGGAGGACACAGGAGCTGCCTTGAGCTCAATGTTTGGGTCTGTGTTGGAGAAGGAACCGAGATGCAAGATTTGTCCTTCTTTCAAGCGAGGCAGCTATGAGAGCGAAGGAAAGCCAGGCTTCCCTCTAGGAGAAGGGCAGCAGAGGTGACAGAGTCGGGCAGAAGCCCCTCGCTAAGCGGCTCTCAGATGTGGCAGGCGGTGTCTGTCCTCCCCCCGCGGAGGCAGGGACGTCCCTATGGAGACGGGTGGTGGGCAGCTGTGCCCAGAGCTGTGGAGTGCCGGAATTCTTATCCTGTTGGCGACTTTGCTCCTAATCAACAGCATAATTTGCTAAATGCATTTAGCATCTTCCCTCAATTTGACCGGTACTGACCATGGTCTGGGGAAGCCGGGGAGGCACAAGGTGCACGATTTCTCCGCAAGCAATGAACCCAGATAAAACGGTGAAACGAGCCCTTTGTGCAGCTGTAACCAGAGCAAGTCTGGGAACGTCAGGAGCTGGAATGCTTCCCACAAAGCCAAAAGGGTCACTTTGAGGGCTGCTCATAATTAATCACTCACGGCGGATGTTAGTCGGCGGAGCTCTGGCAAAGGGCTAAATGGCAGCCAGAGCCTCCACCCGTGGCTCCAGTTGGCCATGCAGGACCACACTGGTGCTACCAGCTACCTGCCCACCGGAGCTTTCAACCTCTGCCCAATACTTACCGATTACTTTATTATGCTGCCGTTACTTTTATTGCTTTTTATATACATACAGATACGCAGATGCACAAAATGCATTGGCACAATACAGCCTGCTCCGCTCCACTTTCTTTTGTTCCTCTGCATTCTTTGCTATCTGGACAGAGAGAGAATGATTAGTTTACGTCTCCTCTTAACCCAGATTAGTACATGTTTAAGCAGTGCAATCATCCTTTTGATTTTAACTTTTTGGTATCTAGTAAAATGTTCTTTAAAAACTCCTAATTATGCTTCACTTTTTTTTTTTGTTTAAGTTCTTTCTCCCAAATGATCTGTCTCATAATTGCTTTCAGCTCTGTGAAATTGGCTCGGATATATATTTTTGTGTGTGTCTGCATGTGTGTGTGTTTAATACTCTATTTCTGATTTGAATTTTACTCTGCCTGAACACCAGTACAACAAAACCAAGGTTACTTTTACTTAAGCCACTACTGAATTTTCGTTTAGTGATTCGTTCTCCCCATCTGCTTAGACGAGGGTAACTGTGGCATTCCCCACGGGAGCTGCATTGCTTCTTTGGACCAGCAGGATGCAGAAAGCGTAAGGAAGCTTTAGTGTCACCTGGCTGAGTCCTCCAGTGAGTATCACCATGAGAATGTAATTTACTCTCCACCACATTACAGTGAAATACTTCAGAAACTGCTTCTGAGACACACGGACCAAAGTGCTGGGAAAGAGCACACGGATGAAGGAAAACCGGTCCTTGTTTCGGATCTCTCTCCTGGTCTGTTATGTGACTAGAGGTGTCGCTTACAGTCTCTGTAGAAACCTGGAATCGTGAGCTGCAGAAAATGTACCAGTAATACTGTTTAAGACACAAACCAGAAACGATACCGTGCAGCTGAAAAGTCCAAAAGAGATCACCAAGACGACGGTGGGAGACAGATGCTAATGACGGGCTGCAACGATACGAATCGTCGTCTGCATTTACAGTGGGAAGCGGGAAGACGAGTCTGATACAAAACCGCAGGAAGGAAGGAAGCAGACCCAGAACTTTCTGGGTTTGCTGCAGAAGTGTGGACCTGCACAAGTAGTGCAGTGAAATGATGAAAAACCGGCATTTGCACACAGCTCACGAATGCCAGCGACTGAAAAGGCCGTTCAGCTTACGCTAGAATTGTATTACGTCTTCTTACTAACTTCCATTTCTTAAGCACTCACTCATACCATGTCTCATGCACGCCTGCTTGCTCTGCCCACAGCGGCACACAGCAACACAGCCACCGGGAGCGCGCAACGCCCGGAGAGACCGCGGCTCAGCCTCAAGTGCTGCCCAGGTCCTTAGGAGGGGACAGAGCCAGCATGATCCTGCCTGGAGCAGCCGAAACACAGCCCGTGGCTCCGGGCAGGTCCGTAACAACAGCAAGATGCAGGCATATGAAAACCTCTACTTGCAGCAAGCCCATGACAGGATGACCCTATCCCTTGTCTGCTGGCAGTGGGTTTCTGCTCTGGGACCCCTTGCTGACCCCAGCGACCAGCCCCTGCCGTGCAGAGCAGCAGAGGAGCAGCGAGGAAGGGGGTCTCGAGGCAGGACTGGCGGCCTGCAGCCAAGCAGGGACGAGCCGGCAGAAAGACCAGGTGACAGCAGAAAGCAGTTACTCCCCTGCCCCTCTCCTTTTGCGGCACAAGCGTGGTCTGTACGGGAGAGAAAGCATGGTTTTCCGGAAAAGCTCCTCAGTCCACCTCAGGAGAACACCAGCAGCGGCCCTGTCGCCCCAGTCTTCCTTGGCAATGTGGGGCAAATTATTTATACTGAGGTTTTCACAGGTGGCTACTAATTATACCCTCTCCATTCTTCCAGGTGCCCTGTGCAAGACACCCAGAGCCAGATGTTCAGAAATGCGGGATGCTTACAACTACAATGGCAGCCGATGGGCTGGCTGGCTGCCCTGTGCGACGAAGCTGCCCATCTGGCTTCCCTCGGCTCCTCCACCGGCCCTGGGCACGGCTCTGATCATCACAGCGTTTGTCTGCCCCGCTCTTCTCTCCTCTCTGTTCTTCCTCTCCTCCTCACCTTCTCTGAGGCATTTTTCCCTGCTCGGCCCCGCAATGCACAGCTCCTTTAGTGTTCTAGCAAGTAATAAGTGTATCAAGTCCCAGTAATTATCTCTAATTAGGGTTAGTGATTATACTGTTGGGTTGGAGAAAATCAATCTCTGGTTTCCCATCGGGGAGGGCAGAGAGAGCTGGGGTGGGGAGGGGAGGACGTGCTGGCAGCTCCCTCCTGCACTCCTGTTCCTCCCATGACCATCTCCCTGCCCACGCTGGTACCGGCGCTGCTCGCCTGGGGGACCAGGAGCCCTGCGGGGGGGGAATGGGTCGGAGCGATGGCAGCTGGGGCACCGCCTCGTCCCTTTGCCGGGCAGGACACGGAGGGGGCAGCCCAGCCCAGGGGTGCACAGCAGAGCCCAGCGCGGCTGGATGCTCTCACACCAGTGGCCACTGGTGCTGGAGCGTGTCCAGAGAAGGGCACCGGAGCTGGTGAGGGGTCTGGAGCAGGAGTCTTGTGAGGGGCGGCTGAGGGAGCTGGGGGTGTTCAGCCTGGAGAAAAGGGGGCTGAGGGGAGACCTTCTCGCTCTCCACAGCTCCCTGAAAGGAGGGGGTAGCCGGGGGGGTCGGGCTCTTCTCCCAAGGAACAGGCCATGGGACAAGAGGAAATGGCCTCAAGTTGCGCCAGGGGAGGTTTAGGATGGATATGAGGAAAAATCTTTACACAGAAAGGGTTGTTAAGCATTGGAAGAGGCTGCCCAGGGCAGTGGAGGAGTCGCCGTCCCTGGAGGGATTTAAAAGCCGGGCAGACGTGGCACCGAGGGACATGGGGTAGTGGTGGGTTTTGTCAGCGTTGGGTTGACAGCTGGACTCGATGATCTGAAAGGTCCCTTCCAACCCAGGCAATTCTATGATTCTCTGACCTCCACCTCCAGGGCTGCACCTGCAGGTCCTTCTCACGGGGACACCGGGGCTGGCACACAGCCTGCGTCTGGGGCAAGATGCAGCATGGGGTGCTGGAGCGGCAGAGGCCGAGCTCCCCACAAGGGCAGCGTGGAGCAGAGACCTGAGAAGGTCCTACATCTCCTCTGGGCACAGGGTTCTTCAGGCGACGGCAGCCCACCTGAGCGATGCTCTGCAGTCGGAGCAAAGCCCAAGGTCACAGGTACAAGTTGCACCCCAGAACGCTTACCCTGCGTATGCTGGGAGGACGTGACTGCTGACCATGTGTGACACACCACGGCTGTGGCTGAAAGGGTAAAAGGTAGAAGGGTTGGACATGCTGGAACACGCTGGAATATGAGGGTGAAAACCGAAGAGGAGCACCCAGAGCTGTCTGTCACACACCAGAGAAGCTGCCTTTTGAGAAAACTCACAATGAAGTGTGTGCACGATGCCCAGCCTGTGCGCCCAGCAAGCTGAGTGCTCACACCTGGGTGTGGACATAGAAAGCAGAGGGATGGGCGAGCTGCTCTCTAAAAGATGGGCAAAGACAGGACACGTTCTGGACAGAAACCTCTGGCAACTGGCTGGCCAAAATGGAGAACGGCAGCCAGATTTCCAGCAAATGAAGCCCGCAAGAAGAGCAGGTCTGAAGCAAGAAGGTGCTGCCCTTCTCCCCGCGCTCGTATGGAAACCCGGCCACTGGGCAGGAGCCAAAACCTCATTTTCATGGCTGGGCCACGGCTTCTGCAGCTCCCAGGGAGGGCGGGAGCGGGCAGCTTTGCTCCCAGGCACGATCGCCGGCTCACCGGCTCCATAGAGGAGCCACGCTCTGGCAAGGGGAGCAGGAGGCCCTTCTGGAAACCAAGAGACAGATGAAGCCACTTAATACGCGCAGGATAGTTGGGTCATCAACCCTCTGAGAATGGCAGCATCTTTGCAGACGTCTGCAGAGTCACCAGTAAAGCTGGAAAAGGGTAAAACTGTAACAGTTTTTCTGTATGACTGAATAGACGACCGGTATTTTCACATAATAGCTCAAGCACAGATAAAATGGCCTTCATACGTAACGAGGACAGGCTCTGGAGGAACGTGAACTGGCAGCAAGGAGCTGCTATAGACTGTGCATGGACGGCGGGTTTTTGTGAGGGATTTCAGCTGCGGTGCTGCTCGCCGCTCTGCCTCAGATACCCCCCGTCTCTCCTCTCTTGGCTGGTGCAAACACAATCCAATTTGCACAACTCAGTAACAGCTTGGCATGTTCGCGCAGAGCCCGGGATACCTCAGCGGAGCAGCTCGGTGTGCCTCTCCACAGCCCGCAGATCAGCAGTTTCGGCTGATGCGCCACAGCATGCCCCAGTCCAGACCTGCAGCGTTGGTGTACACCTTTGCCACTCCAGATAAACCTCAAACACCTTCGCGTATCTGATTTCATCCCTGGGAGGAAGCATTTCCTTCCTCCCACAAAAGCAGACTCATTCCGGAAAAACCATTCAGCTGCCTACCCACAGGCTAGAGTGAGTCAGCGGCCGTCTAAAGGGAGACAAAACCGCGGTAAAACCTAAGGATGCAATAGGCTGCAGTGCCATAAATACTACTGACACCGTGACACGGCACGTCCCCATAACACCCTGTGACAGTGGCCTTGCTCAGCAATTGAAGAAGCACGACACAGTGCTGCACTTTGTCCCTGGGACCACGGGGAGGGTACGGGGCACGCTGCAGTGGCAGGGCTGCAGTGCCCCTCTGGGACGCGGGAATTTTCTGCGTAGCCATTCCTGTTCCACAGACGGAAAAACTGAGAGACCGCAAGAAGCTGTTTGCCATCACCCTGGGAGTCCCCAGCCAAACCAAGAGACGACCTGAGTCTCCCAACTGCCATGGTCCTGCACAGCCCTGGAGCCTGGGACTGGCGGTAGGACGGCCAGCCTTCCGAGGCACGGCTGGCAAGCACCTTGCTCCTGGGTCTGGACTCTACTCGCACGTCCATGGAGACTGTGTGGCCTTTATCGAAAGCTGGGGATGAGCCAGAGTTCATGGACTCTCTGGAACATACAGAAAATTAACACTTTTATGTAAACCAATGAAGAGTTGGTTTACAATAGTCCCCCGAAATCACCCGTTTCCCACTCAGAGGTTGTGCAGGAACAGCCACCAGTGACTAACTCACGCCACAGGTAAACTCCCCCAAAGCAAGGGGTTAACCCTGCATTAGCCAACTGACCACCCTGCCACGGGAGGCGCTGGGAGAGGTCTGGAGCTCAGAACAGGCCCACGTGAGTGATCTGTGGGGCAGAAGGCCCTGGACCCAGCAGAGAGCGTCTGGCACAGCCCACGGAGCGACGGCAGCACAACCTGAGCCCAGTCTGCGCCGGCGTTTAGCTCCGGCCAGGCCAGTACCTTTGGCTCAGGTGCCCGAGCAGTCTCTAAGCACACAAAATGGATGGGGTTCAGATGAAACTAAACCAGAATACCTGCCGCAACGCTGCACCTGAGGTGCTCCAACCCCTGCAGGACATCCAGCTCCCCAGACCAGGCTGGACCTGGGCTGCAGTACGCCCCCTGCGCCCCCGGCAATGGTGCAGTGCAGCGAGCGTGTCTGCACCCACCACTGCTCGGAAAGTCCCATCCCCTTGGTCTACAGTGGAGACAAAGCTCAGCACAGCACGGTGGTACCAACCAACGCAAGCGCCACCTCGTCCGGGCACAAAGGTGATCATCGCACTGTGCTCGCACGTCTCCTGTCCACGTCAAGGACAGCGGCTGGAGAAGGGCTGGCAGAGTAGGGGCCAGCATACACATGGGTATGACGGGGATGACGACGAGGAGTGAGGTGGCCTGTTACCTTCAAGACCTCTGAGAGACTTCTTGCAGGATCAAGGTGCCCAAAAGAACAACGCAGAAGGCAGCAGGGAAAGCAGGGGCAGCCCAAGGTTAAGGAGCTGAATATTTCCTTTGGGGACCTGGGATCTAATCCATACACTGCTGCAAATTTCCCAGACCTACTGTTCAAGTCACTTATACCAACACTTGTCAAAAACAGCCACTAATAATGTGTTTCTCCTCTTCTGAGTTCCCAGGTGGAGACTCAGAGGACTGATAAACAGGAGCTCACTGCTCACAGCTACACTTTAAAGGGCTAAAAAAAGGCTAAGTTCTTGGGAAAGAAAAAGCAATTCTTAGGCTCTAGACTGGGGGCACAGAGTTAGCAGATGCCTTTGACAAATTTGGCTTTACCTTCTCTTTGCCTCAGTTTCCCTTCTATAGAAATAAATAATAATACCTGAGAAAACAGAGACAGAATGCTTGGAAATACGAAATTCATCGCAACTCTAGCGTATGCCTAGCAAGTATAACCTCAAGCTGACCCGCACATCTTGGTCCTTCAGGCTTCCATCCGTCACAAGAACTGGGCACCGAGGTTTGCTGGAACTGTCCTGCCTCCTGTCATCCCTTCAAGTTCCCGACGCGCTCCTCCTCTCCCCCATGAAGTCCTGGCAACTTCTAGCTTCTACTCAGCGCAAAGCATGGAATGGAATGGCTCCAGCCTCACATTTGGATTCATCCTCCTTCTTCAGGCAGCCAGATAAACATTCGCAAGATGTTACCGTATGAATGTTATAGTGAATTTATAATATTTATAATATACATATGAATTTGCAGTATTTTATACATGATTCATGATGCAAAGTATTAATTACAGATAAGTTTTACTAAATCTCTGATCTCTGCTTCATCTTCAGACTACAAATACTTTAACGTATTATTGGGAAGGACGAAGGTCCCACACCGACAAACCCTCACCCTCTTCCTTTCAGCTCTGGTGTCCCCACGTCCAAGTTCTCGGCCCTTGGCTGAACAACAGTAACCAACGTTGAACTTTCCCAGTCGGACTCAGCCGAAAGCAATGCGAGCTAGCCGAAATCTGGGCCAGGCTCCCGGCCAGCAGCACTGGCCCTGTGCAGAGGAGCACACCCCACCTCGGTCCCGCAGGGGCATCCGACCCGGTCAGTTCCTCTGCAAGTGCCACTGCGGCACCTGGGCAAACCAAGCAGAAACCTCCATTTAAATCAAAGTGTTCTGCTCTGCACTGAAGAACTGGGCGTGAGCCGGCAACCAGCTCCAACGTCTCAGTCAAGGGTGAACAGAAAACCAAGCATCCCTGGCTATTTAGCGGACTCGACACGAGGTGCCAGGGAAGGCCTGTCTGCATCCTCGCACTGAGCCAAGTGCTGAAGACCACCAAAATATGAAGCAGAAGCTGCCCATTTCCATAAGGAAGGAGACCCTGCGGTAGCACGCCTAGAGGGAGGGAAGGAGTGTATCCCCACCTGGCACTGACACCGCTGCGCAGGGCATTGCACCAGCCCTGGTCCTTCAGACGAGCAGATCCACGGGCTTACGTGGCAGGGCTGGGAAGACGGCGCTGGCTTTCTTTCTGCTAACTAGTTCACTGGCATTAAAATAAAGAGAGTAGTGTTACGGGACTCCTGCCTCAGAGCAGGAAATACGGAGACGACGGGAGGTAGCCAGAGATGTACGGAGCAGGTCCTATGCACCGTGCAGGGGTCAGACCGGCCACAGGACCATGGGCAAACCACGGGGGCAGTAAGCTCGTTTTGAAGACATCACACCTCGACCAGCCAGCTTTCCCCGCCAAGTGTGTGAGCACGCGTGTACGCTGGGGGTGTTCCTGGTGTCCCCAGAAACCTGCCATGGCAGGGTGAGACGTGCTGCTCCCGCATCCACGGGCTACCTGCTGGGTGGAGAAGGCAACTTTGCTCCCGAAGTGAGAGCTGAGCTTTTCCTCCTCAGTACCAAAATACCCATTCTTTCGTAGGGGGTGAATGACCCTGCTCTGACCTGAAAGAATAAATACATCGTGCAGCCACCACCAGGAGAAAGGCAGGGGATGATCCCACCAGCCTCCCGCCTGCCATGACCCGCGCCACCCTGCTCTCTGCTGCCTCTTCTTCCCTCAATGTCATTGTCCCCCACGGCGAGCAGCGGTATGCCAGGGAAACAGGTTTTCCCTTTTCTTTGTTAATTCTTCCCTCATTACATTTGAAATTCCACAATCAGTGTGCACTGTAATTGTCGAATTTGATGCTAATGATTAATGAATTAAACATGGATCCATCAATTAGTCCTCGGAGAATAATTCTGCATAAAGCAGCGGATAATGTAATTACAGTAACAAAGATAATGAGATGTTAACATCGACGGAGCCCGACGTGACATGATCACAGCAGGCTCAGCAACCCCGGCCTGGGGGAGCCAATCCCTCTCTCTGCAGAGGCAGAGCATCGGGGGGCAGCGAACATGCTCCGGGACGGGGGGGCCCCGGCGTCACCGCGCACCCTGGCGCCAGCGGCCGGGCAGGGACTGGCGGCGGCACGGTGAGTGCTCTCCTCCCGCCTGCCTTCTGCAAAAGCCCCTGGGCAATCTGCTCTGGACGCGACACCGACCCATGCTGAGAGGCATCAGCGAGAACCTAGCAAAAACCCTGCGGCTGCTGGGAAGCCCGGCACCATCCCCGGCCCAGGCTGGAGGCTGGGTTTCAAACGTAATGAGCACCATCTCCAGCCCAGGCTGGGCTCCCGGGTGCTTCGCTGAGCGGCCGAGACCAGCACAGGGTCCCCTGTGGCACAGCAGCCAAGGGGAGAGGCAAGCTACCCACCTACAGCGCACGGAGGGCTCTCCTGCCCGTGCCGAGTAGCCAGCGGGGCTGTGAATCAATGCAAGCGCTCATAACTCAAACGGGGACAGCTGGAGTCTCATCACCTCAGAGCAAACACCAGCATCAGCCGAGACAGCCCAAGCAGTGCCTCCACCACCACAGACACACTTGAGAAAACGCTCCCCCTTGGCTACAGAAGCAATCCTGCAGCAGGAGGAGGAGGAGGAAGAGGAGGAGGAGGAGGGCTCACACACAGCCTGCCTGCACACACGTGTCAGACCATGTGGACCGTTCCTCCGGGCAGAGGTGCCCAAGCAGCATCAGCCCCTTCCAGCTCTCCCCCCACATAAAAGACCCCAGTGCTCTCACCCCTACACTGTGACCACCTCCGCTCGTTCTGCTCAGCCTCCTCTGCGCCAGAGACGCTTGGTGCAGCCTTTGCTCTCCCGCCAACCCCATGGGAGGCTCCTGGTCCTCAGGGAGCCCCTCACCGAGCCACCGCAGAGGCAGGCGGAGCCTTGTCCTTCAACCTCCTCCCCTGATACCACGAGAGCTCTGGCTCTCCCACGGACTGTTTGCTTTAGTCCCATCTCCGAGCCACCTCGCCCAGCTGCCTGGGTGATGCTGGCCAGAAGATCTCACCTGGGACTGCTGCATCAGCTCAGCATTTCAGGCTGAGGAGCATCTGCGCTGCTTCTGCCTGCTAGATCAGCCAGCCTTCTGCCGTCGGAAACTCTGCCTCCATGTAGCTGCTCGCGACCACAACAATGTCAGCAGTCTCTGCTGATTTCTCCTTACACTTCAACTTCCCATCCGAACGCAGGTTTTCCAGTGTTCAGCTGCTTGGCTTCCTTTCGCACTGCCCAGCGGCAATGCAGCGGCAAGAAATAGGCCCGCGCGCTCCATGCGTGCCCACATTAAGTCTGTGCGTAAGGATGGGCACAGGCATCACGTACCGTATTTTCAGGCTGCATCCTTCATGCCCTTTTCCCCTGCTTTGGAGTAAGTCCCTACAAACCTCTGCAAAGCAAGAACTCAGGGCCACAGCTGTGCTGAGACCTGTCTCTCATGCTGATTGACATTGTCTCCATATTCTTCTTGTGCTACCATCTGTCCTTTCCCACTAAAAAATTCCCTTTCATCCCGTTTGCACTTTGAATAAGAGCTGCCCTCATTCTTCGTGCCAGAAACCCGCACTGAACGAGATACAGGTGGGGCAAAGAAGTGGAAAAGGGTGAGCTCACTGATACAGCAAAGCTACATCTGGGGATCCCTGAAGAAGAGTGGAAGAGAAGCGATTATTCCGGTGGGAAGAGGACCGCGGGGATCCAAAGGAGACACCTGAACCAGCACTGCCACATGTGCAGCAAATACACGTTGCCAGGCCCCGCACCCGCAGCCAAGCTGCACCCAGAACCCATCATCCTTTAGCTCTGGCAGTGAGCGAGACCTGCACGTCCCCTCCTGCCCTCTCCAACCCAACCACCACGCGGGTTTCCCGGCACGGGGGACACTGCGAGGTGCTGCTCGCGCGCTGCCTGCCGAGGTGCCCTCGTCACCCTGCGAAGCTCCGTGCCCAGGGCTCACCTGGGGCACTGTGGGCACCCTCTGCCCCAGCTGCGGTCGATGGAGGCCGCCCATGCTCGCTGTGCCCAGCATCTGGCCCAGCACTGCTCCAGTCCAGAAACCCAGAACAAAGAGGCGTTTCCACCGCTGGACTGTAACCAGCACCATCTCACCTGACCGAGGGTTTACAAGACTGAGCAGCGATCGCCAGGAACCCTTTCTCAGCTTTCTCCAAAGGCCAGTACCCACTTGTGCTCTTCCTTTGAGACTTCAGGAGTCTCCACAGTTCCCACTGCTTGTGGAGAACTTCTAGTGGTTTCAAAAAAGTCCTTTAGCAAGTATCAGTGTCCTTTTAGGACACATCTGACTCCAAAACCCAGATGCAGGGATGCTCTGACTAACCTAGGTGCTTCTGGTGGTCCGATTTCTAGGTGTGGAAAATTAGAGAAGCACAGATGGATCCTTCAAAGTCTCTGTGAGTCTCTGACACGAGCAGGACAAGTGTATGTGCCTATTTCTCTGCAGCCGGATTTGCAGCATGAGCAATTGCTTCTCCTGGCCCCCCGTGCTGCTGCAGTACTGGCTCTGGGGAATCGGAGCACCAGCTCTGACTAGAGCTGCTCTGTGCTCACGCTGACCGCCACCAGCTGCCCGGCAGCGCCGAGGAGAAGTGAGCAGGGGATGCAGTTGCTGGTGGGAGAGGCAGGCAGGAATGGCTGGGAGCAGCAAGGGGCAGCAGAGGAGGAGAGCACAGGCAGAAGAGAGGAGGTCAGGAATAAAGGAGCCACATCCACCAGCTGTTGGACCAAGTCCCTTGTTCCCACATCCCAGCAAGCCCCAACTGCCCAGGAAACAGCCCAGCATCCTCCTGGCCAGCCACGTCTCCACCTCCTGCGAGAGGAGGCTCGCTCGGAGAGTGATGGTGCTCAGACGGCCTGGTCCTTCACCAGATCCGGGGTGTAAATCTGCCGATGAGACAAAGGGCAGAAGGTCTGCTCTTCAGGAAAGGACAGGTCTTCCAGCTGTATTACAAAAGTGTATTACAGGGAAAATTTTCATGATAAAGTTAAGATACCAAAAGTTGGAAAATGCCACGATGGAGTCCGTCAGGACAATTTTAGCATGAGCGGTGGGCAAACGCATGGCAATGCAGCCGAAGGGCGTGGCGTGTTCCATGGACACCCAGCGCCGGCCGGGCAGGGACCCCTGGGCAGAGCGTTGTGGGGACAGGACACCGGGAGGAAGGGAGAAGGGGCTGGGGACACAGGTGAGTCCTCCGCAGCCCGGGGGAGGCCGGGCCTCTGCCACCTGCCCCCGGCATGCCGCTGCCCTGCCAAGTGCCGGCAGCCTGGTGCATCCCGCAGTCCCTCTGGCAGCGCTGGCGCGGGCGCCCCACAGCCGGCTGCAGCACCGGGGCCGCGCCGATGCCGACACCGTCCCTCAAAGCTCTCCAGCTGGCACCAGAGATGCAGGAGTGGTTTGGACAGGTAGCTGGTGCCAAAGTGTGTAACCTGGGAATCGCCGCCTGAGCCCTGGTGACAGCCGACGGTGTTGATCCTTCCCAGGAGACGCCACATGCCTGGCAGCACCATCACGTCCCACCCTGGTGTTGGGGAGCGAGGAGGGTGCTGCCGGAATAGGGACGGGAGAGGCCATGGCTGCTCCCAGCACGGCTGGTCCAGGACCGCACAGGACCAGCCCTGGCCGTGGCACGGATGCCGGGGAGGGACAGAGGTGCTCGGCCGTGCCGGGAGCGCGGGCAGAGCTGGGCAGGACGGGGCCTGGCAGGGCTCCCGCTGCTGAACCCCACCAGCACCCACAGCCATGGCTGTCCTCTGGCTTCAGGGGCATTTGGAAGGTGCTGACCAGTGCCCGCTAGAGAGGATTTCTCACAGACGGACACCGGAGAATGCCCATTTTACTCAGGTCCTTTAGACCACGCCAGAATCTGTCCACCCACTTTGGGGTTCCCTCCTCACATCTCGGGGTGCAGTCAGCCAGAAGTGCCAGCGCTTCCCGCTCTGTTTTGACTCGTTACCTCCATGCAAAGCACCCTGAATTTTCCATCAGTGAGACCACTTCATGCCTCCACCCCCTTCTAGCTCCAGAAGCCGGGGTCCAGCAGCCAGATGACCACCCCGTCCACCAGAGAGCTAACCGATCCAAACGCTGAAGCCGAGTCGGAACCAGCCCTATTTCTGCCCTGCCGTGCTTCCCCGTGGAACCTTAAACTGTTCGTGGTGTGTCTCCTGCTGCCAAGGCCAGTCTGTGCTCTCGTTTCACGCCAATGCAGTACCGATGGCTTAATGAGGAACTGGAACCTCTGCTACTCAAAGCGCTTCTTGGACTGTTTTTAAATTGAGTAACACTTTGCAAATCATAAGGAGCATTTACTCTCTTTATATCTATATCCACATATTGCTTGTACCCTTAACGTATTGTTAGCCTTCATGCACATCAGTCACAATATAGTCTCATCTAAGTGATGAAATGTTTTGCAGGAGCGCTCAGGAAAGTGAGTTTCCCTCCTGTCCCACACGCTTACAGCTTTCCAGGAACCCAGTGTTGCATGTCCCTTCTTCCCCGCCTGTCTCCCAGGATAAGGCCACTCATTTTCCTGATGCTTGGCCCAAAGAAGTCTTGTGATCCCGACTGCGGAAGGTGGAGCAGGTACATGCTCCTGCCCTAGGCAAAGGAGGGATGGCTTGAACAGACAAATGATTTCACTGCTGTCCCTGACCACATCTGTGCCACTAAAGGGATTCTTTTCATAGTGGGACACAAGAGCATCAGGGTCCTTGCTTGAAAACCCACGTCAGCGTGGGATACAGACGGGACAGCAGCAGGCACTGGGGTGGACCCCTCTCCTGGTACACGCCAGACCCCGACCCCTGCCAGCCGTGGGGCCGCGCTGTTGGCAGACAGCAGCCCAGGTGCTGCTCCACCATGGAAAGGTCCCCGCGTGGCAGCGGCCAGGCCACCCGCCCGGCCCCAGGAGAGGTCCCTCTGGAGATGCGCACACTGACAACACTGTTCCTCCGCCCCAACACCCTGCGGCACAACTAAGCTTTTGCCTACACACGGTAACTCTCTCCCCCCAAAAGCTGCACCCAACCTGTGCCGGCCCATGCCGGTCCCTAAGTGCTGTCCAGGAGAGTCCTTGCCATAACCAAACCTGTGCCAGGAACAGCCAATGGCTCGGCAGCCAGCACGGCTGAACCATAATGTCAGAGGACCAGGTGGTCCAATGGTAGCCTGCAGCAAGTCTCCAAAGAAAACCTACGGGACAAGAAGGAGGCAGAGAAGTGCCACAGAAATATCTGGGCATATGAGAGGTACTTCTGGAAGGCACATCCAAAATATTCTTGGATGAACTGCCCTTGGCTAGCACTTCCCAGGCATCATGGCCTACCAGGACACACCTGGGCAGCCAGCAAGCACGACACACGAAGAGCGGGTCCTGCCTGGGGACAGGGATGGAGGGCACACGCATCCCGCAAGTCCACAGAGGTCCAGGCGTGGGGCTGCGCGTCCCGCCGTCTGCTCGGTCAGGCCTGACTGCGCCCAGCACTGCCTGCCACCAGCGTGGCAGGCGAGGAGCGCGAGCTGCAGAGGTGACACGGGCCAGTCGCCTGCGCTTGAGGATTTCCTGAGGTCGCAGGGCTTGATTTAGGGCTCAGCTGCAAACGCTGTACTAATGCTGGTTATTTGCATTTTGTTGGCTCTCCATCTGTTAACAGACCCTGTGCTTGATCTCAACTACTCTTCCACCTCTGGACAGTCTCCTTACCAGGAAAATTTCATACAAGAACAAAAGTTAGGAGGACTTCACAGTTGGAAAGTGAATCAAAAATAGCACAGAAAAGCAGAGACCATTCTGCCAGGAGCTCTTGACAGCCCAGGAAGAGATTAAGTGCTCCATAACTTCCAGTAATCAACTCCCAAAATTTTTATCAAATCCCAATATATTTTCCAAGGGATAAAGAAAAACCAAGTTTCTAATTGAGGACAATACTTCTGCTTCTAGGCAATCTTTGCACCAAACCTCTGAAGATTTACAGCTCTTGGAGACAAATTTTTAACAGTGACAAAATGAATACAGAATCCCAGCATGGCTGGGGCTGGACGGGAGCTCTGGAGGTCGTCCTGTCCTACCCCTGCTCAAGCGGGGCCACCCGCAGCCAGGTGCCCCGGCCTGTGTCTGGACGGTTTTTGATTATCCCTGAGGAGGGAGACTGCACCACCGCCCTGGGCACCTACAACATCACACTTGCACACAAGTTCCACAAAAAGCAAGCCTTAGGTGGACAACGTTCTGCGCTTCTGAAAACAGCGTTTACAATGGGAACACACGCAACTTAAAATAAAACCAACTCTTACTGCAGTAAAGTTGCCTCCTGTAATGGTTTAAATACCAGGGTACAAACATCCATTGAGCTCAGAGTCCCACAGGTTTCACAAATACAAGGTCCTTTCCCATTCTCACTTTATTTAGCCCCAAGCTGCGCTGCCTGTACCTGCTTTGGAGGTTGTTTTGAATCATCACCAGAGTGTTGCATATGTGTATTTTAGACACATACAGGGCAGCGTGAGATATTTTATCTTTGTTTTCTCCTCCTCCCCTTTATCTGCTGCTTCTTTTCTTGCCCCTGGGGAAGGACTGTGCATCTAGTGGACATTAATTAGCACACTCGCTTGCCTTGGCAGAGCTCAGGTCACAAGGAAACCACGACCACGTGCTCTGAACTCAACACAGGCCATTTGGTTTTACCCAGACACTCCTGGTGTAAGACAGCAAGTCATTCAGGTCTCCAAAGCTCATGGGCTTGGAGCAACCTGCTCTAGTGGGAGGTGTCCCTGCCCAGGGCAGGGGGTTGGAACTGGATGGTCTTTAAGGTCCCTTCCAACCCAAACCATTCTGTGATTCTGTCCTCTGAAAATTAACTCGTGCACTGGCGGAGAACTGCAAATTCGGAGGTGCTCCCTCTCCAGCTGCCCAAAGCATGTATTAGATGGGCCTGGAGCTCATCTAATGGACGAGAAGCTCAACATGAGCCAGCAATGTGTGCTTGCAGCCCAGAAGGCCAACCGCATCCTTGGCTGCATCAGGAGAAGCGTGGCCAGCAGGGCGAGGGAGGGGATTCTGCCCCTCTGCTCTGCTCTGGGGAGACCCACCTGGAGTCCTGCGTCCAGCTCTGGAGCCCTCAGCACAAGAAGGACATGGACCTGTTGGAACCGGTCCAGCAGAGGGACACGAAGATGATCAGAGGGCTGGAGCCCCTCTGCTGTGGGGACAGGCTGAGAGAGCTGGGGGGGTTCAGCCTGGAGAAGAGAAGGCTCCGGGGAGACCTTGGAGCCCCTTCCAGTCCCTCAAGGGGGCCTAGAGGAAGGATGGGGAGGGACTCTGGACCAGCGAGTGTAATGATGGAACACAGGGCTTCAAACTGAAAGAAGGTAGATTTAGACTGGAAATCAGGAAGAAATTCTTTACTGTGAGGGCGGTGAGCCCCTGGCCCAGGTTGCCCAGAGAAGCTGTGGCTGCCCCATCCCTGGAGGGGGTTCAAGGCCAGGCTGGATGAGGCTTTGAGCAGCCTGGGCTGGTGGGAGGTGTCCCTGCCCAGGGCAGGGGATTGGAACTAGGTGATCTTTAAGGTCCCTTCCAACCCAAACCATTCTATGATTCTGTGATTCTATGAGAGATGCCCAGTGGATCCCAGCAACAGTCCCATCCCCAGCCCCAAAGGCAGCAAAACTGCAAGGTCCCTGCCGATCTGATGCAGGGCAGACTCTTTACCGACTCCAAACCCAGTCCTCTGCATTACACAGGGATGTCAGCAAGTCACCTCAGAAGATTTTTATCATGTCAGTGCACTTACCGTGGCGACTGCATCGTCAGCTGCAATCAGTGTTGGAGGCATCAGAGTGAGTTGAAAAAATTCCTCAGAAAACATCTTACCGTTAGTGTACCAGGAGAAAAAAAACCTTTCTGACCAACGCAGACAACCACCCAAAGCCAAGAAGCATAAAATCGGATTACGGTTGCTGTCTTAATGCTGAGCCCCGTGCGGGTGCACGCGCTCGGGGTAGCACAGGAGTGCCGTTCTGCTCAGGGGCCCAGAGGAAAAACAGTGAACAGGGGATCTCAAATTCACAGATTCCTACATGAGAAAAGACCACCATCTCCATCCCCTGCACACACGCACGCAGCGACACACACACAAGCTGGATTAAAGCATATCTTGTAGAAAGATAACTGATCTCATTTTAAAGGCTTCAAGCAGTGCTAAGTCCACCAGCTCTCCAGATAAACTATTCCAACATTTAATTACCCTCCCTGCTGGGAAACTACATCTCCTCTCAAGTTTAAATTGCTCTAACTTCAGCCTCCACGCACGGCGTCTCCTCAAGCTTTGTCACCCAGACTGAAAGGCCTCGCTCGGCGCTCACTCCTAGGCACTGGTTTTCCAAGCGGCAGCGATCGGTAATCAAGTCACATCTCCATCTGCTCTCGTGAGCCCCACAGGACTGAGACGACTGTCGAAAGCAGGATACAGCGTTACGTGGGCATTTGGTTTGACATCACCATAAGCTTTTCTGTTGTTTGTCTTTGAATTCTTCCTACAGCGCCCATCACCTTCTCTAAGCAGCAGAAGCACCCTCAGACACAGCACCCCAGAAGCGCAGGCCTGAAGTGCCTCTGCGGAGAGGCAGGAATTGTCACCGCACCTGGGCATGCTGCGGGTGTTCCGTGGGGGCGAAGAAACAACAGCGTGGCAGAAAACAGGCAGAGTTGCACATCCTTGGTCAAAAAGACAGTAACTGCAATCATTCGCTGGCAGTTTATCTGGTCTGCAGACTAATTCTGACTCTCCAGAATCAGCAGTTTGGGTTCAGAAGGGCTTATTGTTATTTCACACTCAGCACCACGTGAACACAGCGATGCCAGCGTGCCCCACTCCCTGTGTTGTGTGTGACGCTGAGGACCCCAGCCAGCTCCCAGCATTCACTCCAGCAGCACCCCATCTCACGAGTCCTCAGCTCCAGAAAGCCATGAAGCACAGCGCCAACAACACACCACCACCCTCGGGACACAACCGGGGTGCGGAGCAGGACCGAACAGAAACGAGGACACAATCATAGACTGGTTTGGGTTGGAAGGGACCTTTAAAGGCCATCTAGTCCGACCCCTGCCATGATGAGGGACATCTTCAACTAGACCAGGTTGCTCAGAGCCCCATCCAACCTGGCCTGGAATGTTTCCAGGGATGGGGCAGCCACCACCTCTCTAGGCAACCTGCGGCAAAGTCTCACCACCCTCAGTCTAAAATATTTCTCCCTTATATCTAGTCTAAATCTTCCCTCTTTTAGTTTAAAACGATTACCCCTTGTCCTACTGTAACAGGCCCTGCTAAAAACTCTGTCCCCATCTTTCCTGCAGGCGCCCTTTAGGTACCGAAAGGCCGCAATAAGGTCTCCCCGGCGCCTTCTCTTCTCCAGGCTGAACCCCCCCAGCTCTCTCAGCCTGTCCCCACAGCAGAGGGGCTCCAGCCCTCCCAGCATCTCCGGGGCCTCCTCTGGCCCCGCTCCAACAGCTCCGTGTCTCTCCTGTGCCGAGGCCCCAGCGCTGGAGGCAGCACTGCAGGGGGGTCTCCCCCGAGCGGAGCAGAGGGGCAGAATCCCCCCCTGGCCCCGCTGCCCACGCTGCAGGGGATGCAGCCCAGGCTGTGGGGGGTTTTTGGGCTGCCAGTGCATGGTGCTGGCCCATGGTCAGCTTTTCGCCCCCCAGCACCCCCAAGCCCTTCTCTCAGGGCTGCTCTCCATCCCTCCATCCCCAGCCTGGGGCGGGGATGGCACTGGGGGTTGCCCCGACCGCGGTGCAAGACCCTGCACTTGGCCTTGTTGAACCCCATGAGGTTCACACAGATGCACTTTTCAATCCTGTCCAGGTCCCTCTGGATGGCATCCCCTCCCTCAGGCATGTCACCACACCACTCAGCTTGGTGTCAACCGCAAACTTGCTTAGAGTGCACATGATCCCACTGTCCTTGTCATTAATGAAGATATCAAAGAGTACTGGTCCCAGTACTTGACCCCTGAGGGACACCGCTTGTCACCGATCTCCATCTGGACATTGAGCCATTGAGCACTATCCTCTGGATGTGACCATCCAACCAATTCCTCATCAATTGGATGTGGTCACCCAAGTTCATTCTCCGTTGCACAGTGTGCAATACCAGATTATGAAGGGTTTCTGTTACCCTTTTACTCTTTCTTCTATCCTGGACACTAACCGGCATAAAACCCCAACAGGAGCTTACCTGAGACCCGTACAGAAACGCCGGCACCCACCAAAGGCACTCGCAAAGAGTGGTGAAAGCAAGAAACTCCAGAACAGCTTTTGCTTCCAGCTCAGCAAAGCAAGGCACTGCTGATGCCCCGGGGCAAGGACGACCACCAGCTCTTCGACACCCACGCCAGCTCTTACCTGTGCCTCCCGTCAGCTGCGTGCTGCTCCGCTCCTTGGCAAGCCCATTGGCTTTGGGGCTAGCGCTGGGCGCCGCTGCCGTTGTTGCCCTGGGTAGCCGCTTGCCCGGTACCTTCACTGTAGTTCTCAGCAGATCGATTTCCTTCCCGTGGACGTTCTGCATGTAATCCTATAGCGGAGAGGCAAAAAGGTTCAAAACCAGCCCTGCCCTGGCCCACCGCTCTCAGCTCCCCTCTCACCCATGGAATCAAAACTAAAACCCGGGTCCATTCATCCACGCGGTAACCGGCTCACAGACAGATGGTCAGCCAGTGACTTGGCAGCTCATCACATGCCGGTTTCTCTTGCACTACACTGAAGTCTCAAGCCAGGTGGGCTAGAGGTGAAAGACCCTACGACTTCCCCAGCGTCCACAGCCAGCCCTTTTCTGACACACGGGGCAAAGCCCTGACTCTGACCTGCCTCATTGCCATGACTAGCTGGTGCATTAGAACGGGCGCCGGAGAAGTGCCAGGTCTCGCTTTCAGAACTAGTCAGCTCTGATACGAGTAACATCGGGATGTTGCCACGGGCAGTCAGATGCCACGACAAGCCCGTTTGTGGAAGTCTGGCTGGGGATCAGAGATTAGACGGAGCAAAAGAGCACAGAGGTGGCAGGCAGTTCTTCTGCCCTGTCATTTCTTGTCTTTTTAATCACAGCACTCAGCTATGACAGCTAATAATATAATATAGTGTAAGTAATGGGATACCTGGAAGTTCCCTCTTGGGCCACAGCTAGGATAATTCAAGCCCAAACCAACACAACTCAGGATAACTGCCTTGTACATTCACCTGCACAGCCTTCAGTTATTCAAAACCTGGTGCTTCCACCGTTCCTGTGGGTACACCGCGTATTGTACGATCAAAAACTCCACGTGCAGACTGTTAATATCATTCTGTGCTGCCTCCTCAGAGCATCTCGCCTTCTGGTCAAAATAACGACGCAGACCTGCAGCCTCTCCTGGGAGCTGTGTCCTGGCCCATGTCTCCCACCCCTTCGCTGCTCCACAGGGCACTGCAGCTCTCCCCAGCCCTCTCCGACGTCGCTGGCTCTTCCTTGGGCTCATGTCCCAGGCAGACCTGACCAACGTGATCTCCAGGGAGATGCACAGAGCGGAACCGCCCTGCCCGGCTCTCGGGCAGACCTCACGGGAGCAGGGACTGGAAGCTGAGCCGGAGTCTCTGGGAGGAATCAGGAGGTGGTGCGTTCCCCTGGCTCTCTGCACTGGGGATGTGTGCTGCAACTGGCAACCGGCTTGGGCTTGCTCCAGTTCACAAGGAGGTCACCAAAAAGATTAACTCAGAGCTGGTCCCTGTCTGCTTCCAAATCCAAGAAGATAAAGACATGAACAAGATCAGTTTAAGAGCAACCATTCTCCCAGCCCTTGGCTCCAAGAAGCAGGAGGATGGGGGCTGTATGGGCCAGTGCTCTGTGGTCTCAGGTGACCACCTGCAAGGGTTGCAACCTCTCAGCAGCACCTCAACTCCTTGGCTGGAATTCTCTTTCCACAGACCTCTGTTCAGGCACCCAGTCCTCGCAGCAACGCCAGGAGATGGGCGGTGTGGCAGCACACCCTTCTCTGCCTCCAGCTCCTGGGTGACTTGACCTCCAACGACACGCGCACGCCCTGTGGTGCCCCGGGCAATTCCTAGACAACCAGCCCAACCAAACAGTGCCCCAGGCTGTTCCCAGTTGGGTGGGAGCCCGGTGGCACCCTTGGGCAGGGAACCTCAGAGGGGCTGGAGGATTTTCCCTAACTCAGCACAACTGCTGCAGTAGCCGGCTGCCTGACGGAGAGAGCGGTCACCAGCGCACTGCTTTTATTACATGCTATAAAACAGCAATTTCTTCCCAAGCCTCCTCGCTAATTACCCAGCCAGTTCTCTCATTTCATTTTATTACTGGAATTAACAACGAGTTCAAAGCGTGGAAAGCTATTAAGATGTGTGATTAAGCCACATTCAATTAGTTTCTACAAACAATTTAATTGATGTTGCAGATAGAATTAACAGAAGGTGATTGTGTGAATGGCTCCACTGGCTGCAAAATGGGAGATGCTTTCTCTCCAGCTCTGCGCAGCACAGCACAGCCTGGCCAGTGAAGCTGGGCTGAACCACATACGCCTTCCTCACGGGCAGAAGCATTTACTCTCCAAGGCTTTGGGAAAGTGATAGGAGACCGCACCGGTCTCTTCATAGAACTTGTTCTTTTCCTCTCACTGAACACACTGCCGGAAAGGTAAGAAAAATACAGATGCAACAAGGAAAGCCGTGCTGAAGCCAGGGATCAGGCCCGCAGGCACTCCTGCCTTCAGCGAGAGCTGCTGCCCACTGCTCCCACGCCACGTGTCCCGTTTGCAAAGTCCTGACACCACGGACCGTCCCAGAGAGGGGGCATGCGGGCAGGAACGCACAGCTCTGTAGGACCCAGGCACAGGTCCAGGCTGGTAGTCAAGGCAGCCACGCGTCCATCGAGGAGTCCCAGAACACTCGATTTCAGGGCTGGACCCAGCCCGCCGGAGCGCGCTCTGTCAGCCCGTGACTGCAAACCCACGGTTTAAGCCTCACTCCCAGTGAGAAAACTTCAAAGAGGGGCTGGATACAGATCAGATCAAGATACAGATCCAGAAACAGGTTGAGTGATAAAACACCCAAAAGCAGACGAATAGCCCCACCAGGAAGCTTCTGGTAGGTGTACCAGAAGCATGACCCAGCCAGAATGACGCAGGGCACAAACACATCTGGGGCAGATACGTCTAGTGGAGGAAGAAGAAGAAGAAAGGCAGGGCTGCTGATGCCTGGGGAACCTACACCCATCCCAAGAGGGACAGGGAGAGAACACAACAGAGACGCAAGAGAGGTCTAGGCAGGAATTTCCCCGAATCACGCCAAGGTAAAGCCACTGAGAACACAAAAGCAGCACAAAAATGCTCTGGGGCTTGAACATCCTGTACAGGCTCACCCTGAGCAAGGCGGGGGTGAAGATGGGACTTCACATCTTGAGGAAGGAACTTCAGGATGCCCAGCGTCTCCTTGACTGAGGATCCTGCACACTTGTTCTTGCCAGCAGCTCACCCCACAACGTGCCTGCTGGGTGAGAGCTGCTGCCACAAATGGAAATGACGAGGAAGCACGTGCCCTTCCTCAGGAACAAAGGCAGCTCAACCCTAACGTGCTTTGCATGTGTCATCCTGTGAAAGGACATGGGAACTTGCTTCATGCCACTGGAGACAAACCTGGTGACAAATGTGCTGCAGCATCTACTTGCCCTTCTGCTCCGCTCCGGGGAGACCCCACCTGGAGTACTGTGTCCAGCTCTGAAGCACCCAACTTAAGCACATGGAGCTGCTGGAGCGGGGCCAGAGGAGGCCCTGGAGATGCTGGGAGGGCTGGAGCCCCTCTGCTGTGGGGACAGGCTGGGAGAGCTGGGGGGGTTCAGCCTGGAGAAGAGAAGGCTCCGCGGAGACCTTCCAGCCCCTGCCAGTCCCTAAAGGGGCTCCAGGAAAGCTGGGGAGGGACTCTGGAGCAGGGAGGGGAGCCATGGGACGAGGGGGAAGGGTTTTCCACTGACAGAGGGGAGACTGAGATGAGATGTGAGGCAGAAATTGTTGGCTGTGAGGGGGGTGAGCCCCTGGCCCAGGTTGCCCAGAGAAGCTGTGGCTGCCCCATCCCTGGAGGGGTTCAAGGCCAGGTTGGACGGAGCTTGGAGCAACCTGGGCTGGTGGGAGGTGTCCCTGTCCAGGGCATGGGTGGCACTGGGTGGGCTTTAAGGTCCTTCCAACCCGAACCAGTCTGTGATTCTATGGTCTACTGGTTGACTCTAGAAGATGAGGAGGAGAGGATATAATGGGACATCCTTGTTGGGACCACCTCTTCCTTCAGACTTCCTTCCTGCATCTGTCCCCTCCAAGCAGGTCATAAACCAGATACCCAGAGGGAAGGCGAAGCAAGGCAGAGGGCCGTTTGCTAATCAGAACAGCACGCAGCTCCCCAGAGCCTGTGTCAGCATCGCAGTAAAAAATGGAACACAATGGCAGGTGTCATGGCTCTCTTCCCCAATGGGAGGGAGGCAATGCCACGGAGGGAGCACGTGGACCCCTCCATCCTCGCAGAAGTCAGAGCTGGGCAGCAAGCAGCTGTGCGTTCTGTGGCCTACACGTAATTAGTCTTTGCTCTAGGTAAACATACAGGGCAATGCAACACCTATCTTGGGTGCAAAGTTCAAAGCTTTCAGTGAAACCTAGGGGAGGAGAGGCCCATCTTGTACCTTTCTTAGCAACGGGTTGTGGATCACCAGGAGCACCAGGTGGAAGCAAACCAGATTTTTGCTTGGGGCAACGCAGTAATGAAATGAAACGCTGAAGAAGTGCGGTAAGGAAAGCAAGTGACATCAATCTAGATCACCCCCTGAGGAAGAAATGGTGTAAAAAGAAGAGAAACCTAGTGTGTAACAGCATCACCTGAGAGCGGCTAAACAACATCCCGGAAATTACTCTGTCTCTACAGCTGATTGTAATAACGGCCTATTGATGTCTCCGATGGAAATGGGATAAACACACACGCGTGTGTCCCACACGCAGAGCAGGCAGCAGCCATTCCCTCACAGTTTGGTTCTATAAAGACCAAAAAATGGGGTTACAAAGTCAGGGAACTGCAGAACCAGACAGTATGGTACAGGGATCAAAGACTAAAAGAAAAAAACCTGTTCTCAAAGCTCCAACAAATTAAGGGAAGGAAACGCAATGACTGGCTTTCCAGTGTAAGGACAGGAGGGTTAAAGGGCTCAGTGGCTCGGGAGCCAGACGACTGAGCATCGCAAGCCCGTGAGCTAGAGAGGCAGGGTTAGAGATGAGGAGAAAGACTCCAAGGCTCGGGGCACTCCAGCACCCATGTGTCTGAGGAGACCGGGGACAAATGGAGGGCCCGGGAGCAGTCAGGAGGCACAGGAGCTGCGACGCCTGGCTTTTCTCCCTTTAGAGTGCTCCAGCCCCCGGAAACCGCCCTATGCCCAAGCTCTACCCCGCGCTCCCCGTCCCTCTGTCCTGCTGCAGCACGTCCTCTCCGCAGAGGGTGCTGTGGCCTCGGTGTCACAGGTGTGTCTGTCCGTGGCTCACTGTCTCAGCAGCAAACTGTGCTCAAGAGGGAATGGGGAAGAAGTCATTAGCCCCACAGTGGGGAGGCGACAGAGATGGATGGGGAGGCAGCTGCGCGCCTGAGCCAAGCAGTGAAGAGGATCAGAGATGCATCGAGTGACAGCTCAGCTCGGCAGGCTCTGCACAGGCACCTCATCTCCATTACCCAATACCTAGCAGCCAGGAAAATTATTCCACACCCAAATGGCACCATCAGCCGTGGCTGCAAGGAGTTCTCCGCCTGCTCCTCACCCCAGATGCAGGGAGGCAGCAACCCCTGCTTTAATGGACGGAGCAAGGGACACAGAAAAAAGAAAGATGCATTTGCTTAGCATAATTCTGTGCAGAGCGTGCTCCTATCAGTTTTTTCCACCCAGCCTGGCACTGCAGAGACAGCCTTCACGAGAGGGAAGAGGTTTTCTCCAGACCCTGGTAAAAACCAGCTCTGAATCCACCTGCCCTGTCGAGGGTTGGTGCTGAACCTCCTGCGCAGGGCAGAGACCGGGGCTTTCATCCGCTGCCAAACCCTTCCCAGGCAACTCTCTGCGACTGTGGCACCTGCGAGAGGACCTGCAGCCACAACATGGAGGAGGACACCACTCCGTCCCACCTGCTCCTCTGCCCAACCCAGCGCAGTACTTACGTGCAGGCTGGGATGGTAGGTGAGGACTCCGTTGTCACACAGCGTCACGTACTTCTTCTTCCACTCTTTGTTGAGAGACTTGCCACTGCGTTTGAGGAGAATGCCCTAAAAAAGAAGTGTCAAGAGACTCAGACCTTGCTTGGCCCAGGCACCTCCCGCTCGGCTACAGCATTGCCTCTTGTAGGAGACTGGTCTTTGAAGGGACACAAAGATCAGGACTCAAGAAATCATCCTCTAGGTTAGTCTTCCCAACAGCATTTTCCCTGGGACTGGCAGGAAAAGGGCTGCACCCCTTTTCCTCACCACCCCCAGCCTGTCTCCACAGACAGCCCACCCCCCTGTTGTCAGAGACGAGGGTCTCCACATGCCAGTACTGATGCCCGGATCCCCTGAGGGACCTGTCACATACTCTGCAGTCCCAAATCACTCCCTCTGGGCAACCCTTCTTGAGCTGCAGGACGGTGCCAACACAAGGCAGAAGCCAACCTCACCAGCAACCACACTGCTTGCTCTGTTACCACAGTGCTCCCAGACCTTCTTCCATCACCTAAAGCACAGCCAGAGGGACGGTCAAGGCAAGGACAATTTGGGACAGGCAGGGGCCAATCAATGGAAGAGCACTCCACAATACAGGTCTCACAAGGAATGCATGTTCTCTGGACTGCTTGCCATTCTTTCTTAGAGATGCCAAACAAATGGAGCTGGGACACATTCCAGGAGGTAGAGCAGGTCCTGGGCAGTTGAGGGGTCAGTTCACCCCCTTTTCCCATCAGGATTTTACAGGAGACGCGTCCCGTGGTCTTTGGGCACAGCACACTCCTAGGGCCTGAAAACGACGGCGCTGACATGCCCTGAGGTGGCTCTTCCCACCAGCCTGACCCAGAACTAAATTCCACTGATCTCAGCCAATGCTCAGAGCTTGGACCCTCCAAACCCGCCCCGTTCCGCCTCCCCAGGAAATCTGCTGCCAGCAGCAGCTCATCCCGCACCAGGTAAGGCCAGAGGCGGAGAGGGAGGAGGCAGCCAGGGCGCGAAGCCGGGCGCAAGGGCTCTGGAGCGGGGACAGGGGAGAGAACATCAAGTATTCTGCCGGCAGGGAGGAAAAGACAGCGCAGGGGGACAAAAGTACGAATGAATAACAGAGCCTGGGAAAAAGCTGGATCTACCAACTGTCGGGCCCGGACCCTCCGAGAGCCCTGTCTGGACAGACATCCAGACGGGCTGTTCCTAACGTGGCAAAAATCTGGGCCCCAGGCCAGCACCTCCTCAAAAACCTGGACAGAAAGTCTCTGTCCTGCCAGCCTCGGCATATTTGGGGGCCCCGTCCCACTGCCTAGAGACTGCGGCTGCTGCGCCCGCACGATGGAGGAACACAACAAAAAGTTGTAGGGCTTGGCACATGCTGGGGTAACAACGCTGCCAGACACCACCATGAAATCAGCAATAAATGATGCAGAAAAGGCAGCAGTGCTCCACGGCCGCTTATGTGCAGTACTTGGGAAGCAAACAGTGTGAAAAGGAAACGCCTCCTGCTCGTGCAAGGGAGAGAAAGTTAAAACAGAGCGGCAAAACCTGAGCCGCGTTGGTGGCAGGATCCGATCCCTCGCCGTCAAGAGCTCTGAGAGAATTAGCTGCAGATCCCACTCAGCAGCGGTTAAAAGGTTAAAAGCCGCTTTTAGCATGCCTTGGAACATGGCAGCGGCTGGGAAGCTCATGCTTTGCCAGGATCTGCAAGGGGAAAAGCAACGACCCTTGTAATTACGGCCACTTAGCCGGAGACTGGGCAAAACTGTGGAAAAGCCACGGCAAGGAGTGATCAGCAGAGAGGACGGCAGCATAACTAAGGCCACCCAATGCAGAAACAGGCCATCAGAGAAGTTTGATCCGACTTTTGGTAAGATGGCAATACCTGACAGTGGTAACTGTGACAATGGCAATACCTGACAGCGGTGACAGTGGCTGACACAGCGATTTTAGTTTTCTGTCAGGATTTTAACTGAGCGGCACACACCATTAAAAACCAACTGTACAAAATCCATAAAGCCACCAATGTACGGAGCAAAAACTGGTCAAGTGAAAGGTCTCAAAACATCATCATAAATGAGAACAAGTGTAACCATAAATGTCAAATCCACGTCCAACAGAAGTATTTGTAGAGAGCTCCAGCCGATCTGCATTTGATTCACACTATTTAATCAATGTCTTCCCCAAACGAGCTCGAAGCAAACACAAACCCACAAAAAACTGGAGGGTAACATGGAAACGTGAACCACCGCAGTGAGCGGTCGTTACCGCGCTCCCCCCACCAGAGACCGTCCCCGCAGGTGTCCTGCACCTCCTGGGTGAAATGGCAGCGTGGACTTGCGCGGTGGCAGCCACCACTCGGGGCGGTCCCAGCCCTCTGCAGCAGCCTCGAGCGTTGTCTCTGCCTGCGGTTACACCTCCGCGCCCTCTTCTCTCCTCGGGACTCGCAGACCCAAATCTGTTGCTCCCACGTTGCAGAACCTGCTTCTGAGAGCATCAACCCGCTCGCCCCAGGGAGTCTCCGGCTGTCCCAGCGCTCCTGGGGAACACTGTCCTGACCGGGACACGGCAGCCCACCGAGGCGAGGCAGCTCCTGCCGCCTGGCAAGCCATCCTCTCGCAGGCAGCGAGCGGCACCTGCGTCTGCTCAACGCCAGGACATGGCGGGCTCTGCTCTGGTTCCGACCTACACAAAACCACCCTCTCCAGCAGCACCGCGGGGCCACGCGCTTCCCACACCGCGTGTGAGAACGGTTGTTCCTCCTCACGTACAAAGACAGTTTAACATTACACCAGCTCACCTAGATAAATGGTGGATTCTCTGTATTTGAGAACATTTGTTTGATATTTTTCAAACAAATCTGCTACAGACCAGGCTGAAGTTATAAATCTGACTTATTCACTGGGTGAAATCCTCTGGTTTCTGGGCATAATGATCACTCCTGGCCATAAACCTGGCTCAGCTACAGTCTGACCTGCCAATACGTACTGCAAACCAACAACTCCGCTGCCTCTCCTCCCCTTCATGTGTCTTCGACTTGATACATACACCTGGTGCTGCTAAAATACCTCCTCCAACACTTCCAGGCTGCTGCACCTTCTACCAAGCCCCCAAAAATGTGCTGTCTGCAGAGAAGAGTTCAGCTGCAGTTAGTTCAGCTACAAATCTGGAACTTGGCAAATTGAAACACAAGCAAAACCAGACCTGGAAACAGAGAATCGAGCACTGGCATCCCATTTTTTCAAGCCAGAAGGCACGAGAGTCCAAAACTGGGAGGAATTACAGAATCTAAGCAAACATCTAATAAAATGAGGGGGAGGGGAAGGGGCCCTTAAGGCCAAACATTTGCAAGAAACCGCTGAATGAGGGATAGAGCTCAGCTAGACTTGCTGTTCGCTGCTGTATTGGAGATTAAGAGGCAGGGGACAGAAGCCGAGAGGATTCCAGGTTTTAACTGAACGCATCAAGGTCACAACTCCGTAGCCCAACTTCTTCTCTCCTGAGGGCAGAATGTGGCGGTTTGGCCCGGCAGCACCCAGAGAACTGCTTTTCCCAGAGGAAAGCCCCCCCAGCAGCTCAGCCAGAGCTGGGAACCGGCAGTTAAGGAGGAGAAAGTCAGGCAAAAACGCCGGAGAACGGGCCGGAGGCGGGTGCATCCCCGCAGCTGGACTCATCCCTGCACGCACGTCCTGGGCCCGCTCCTGCGCGTGTTCTCTCCTGCCCCGGCTCCTCGGCTCTGCCGAGACCCCTGCAGCGGCACTGACGCACCTCAAGCTCCCTCTGCTTCTCCTGGAAAGATTTATAAGAAATAACTCTTCCACAAGTTTCTCCCTGAGGGTGGAAGTCCTGCAGGAGGGAAAGAAGGTGCCAGAGGCGAAAGGCAAGAGAGCCCAACTCTCTTCCTCTCCCCACTTTTCCTTTCTTTCCCGGCATTTTGTCGGCCAGCGCGAGCGTGTCTGTGCTGTGTTTGGATTGTGGTGGTGCACAGTAAAAGCAGCAGCAGCAATATGCAGCGTAATGAAGCAGGGAGCAGCGATGGCCCCCAAAGGACTCGTTTACTCCACAAATCTCCCTTCCACTCACTTTTTGCTAAGAATTTTAACACCAAACTTAATTGTAAAGTCGCGTATTGATTGGAAAATGCAAATGGCAATTTAAATGTAATCTAAGCTCCCAGCATGATCCCAGCTCCCAAGGAGGAGGAGTCACCCGCCTTGGGCCCTACTGGCGTGCATGGCCCAAACCGAGCTGGGCCAGGGACCTGGGGACCCCTGGGCTGCCTCCGCCTTCAGTACCGCCTTCCCAGAAAGAATCTGGTACATGTGCAATTAGGAGTTCATCCCTAGTAACGAACAGCTGGGAAGCTTAGTCTCCCGGCCTAATTAACCCACTTCTCAGAGACAAGCGTCCAGCTATGAAGACACTCTTCCAACCTTGCAAGACCATCCAAACCTACGTATCACCAAAAGGGCACTGCAGCAAAGGGCCCCCGAGTCCCCAGTGCCGAGCAGCCCCAGCAGAGGCACTGGAGGGAGGGGAGGTGCCCTCCGAGGTGTAGAGGGGCCCCAACGTCCGTGGTCTCACCTGTACCACTGGGCATTTCCACCCCTCCCAGGTGTGTGTGGGGCGCAAGGGAGACAGAGCAGGTCACCCAGAGGTGGTGTTCTCAACTGCGCTGGAGAAGGTGGTGACAAGTGACAGGCAGCCACCACACCTCCGCGGCGGCACACATCCCTTCTCAGCCAAGTGAAGTCCCCACCCGACGCTTCTCCTTTCTGCAACACCCAGCCCAGACTTGGTGGTCAGCCTTCCCCGACACCAGACTTGGCTCTGGGCAGAAACCCAACGCGCCAAGCGCCAAACAGGGCTGCCAGCAGTCCCCAGCGCCAGTCCTCTTCCCGCAGCGCCCAGGAGAGACCGTGCACCGGCCACAGTCACCACGGGTATCACGGACGGACTCTGCAGGGTGCCTGCAGAGCCGCCCCACATCGCCCACCAACTTCAACTACCTTCAGGTAATTTAAGCATGCACCAGCCTTGCTCTTCAAGCAGAGGAACCAAACTGCTCCCAGGGTTATGTACCGGTGGCTGCAGCACCCCGAACACAGCGTTTGCTGCCACCAGCCCAGCAGGGCACATGCTGAGGGAACCAAAGGAGTCTGAACCTGGCCAAGCACCTGGGCAGAAGACCCTGCATGTCCTGACACTCCACAGTGCCAAACTGACTGGCTTCTCTGCTCTTTTATGGCTGGGCAGGAACACCAGACCATGTAAGAGTAAAACTGGCTAACAGCCCTGCTCTTTCGCTGCCCTTCAATGAGATCTCCACGATCTTCCAGAAAGGGCAGGTCCATATCAGAGAGCAGCGAAATCATCACCTATCCCAAATCCTTGTGATACGGAGTTACAGCTCCTGAGAGTCTTTGCTCTTTTTGACATGGTGGTACCGAGTCATCGCTCCTCCTGGAGGGACGACCCGGCAAAGGGACAGTGGGGAACTGCAGCACGCTGACGTTATGCTGCATCTATCATGCTGCATGTTTACACCAACGCCATCCCCCAGAACTTGCACGTGGATATCGGCCTGTTTCCTCCTCTAGGAACAAAGCTCTGTGCCTTCTGAAGATGCTGTAGCACAACTGTTTAATTCAAGCAGCAGGAGGGCAGCAACTGCAGCGTGGCACAGTATCTCAGGAGACGGGTCACAGCGGTGCTCTGTGGCCTGAGCCTTGCCCCAGGACCAGCAGCTCCAGCGTGGCGCGGCTCAGAGCCCAGGGAGGCAGAACCGTTTGCATAAACTTGTGCCCACCCTTCTGACGCAACACCGCTTCCCCTGGTGTCGGTACATGTTCCTGGAAAAAGGCTGCCAGGATCTCCTCTGCGGAATCATCCCCTGCAGCTCTGGCCTCAGGAGGTGCCGGTCCCGCGCCCGGGCAGGGACCCACGTCCCGCAGGGTGACGGTTTGCCCCCGGCTCTCCTGACGAGCTGCTGCTGCGCAAACTGGTCACTTCACTTAGGTCCTGAGCCGGGCAAGTAGTTTGGCACCTACTTCTCGAGAAGCATAGGAGTGACGTGCAAGCTTTGTTATGCAGACCTAGACCTTCGTCCGTCTCAGCTCCCTACCTGTTCAGCACGGCAACAGCACTGCTCTGCCTGCAGCAAGGAGCGACTCGGTAATTACACCAAAACGCTGCAACCTCCAGCAGACTGGGCAAGGCCAGCCCTGGTTGGCAATGCAGAGAGACACAGGAGCAGGTAAAGCAAGCAGCTCGCCCTGCAGAGTGAAGGGAAATCCTGGAAAAAGCAACCCAAAGGTTCAGAAACCAAAGGCCACGGAAATGCTCCCAGGACCAGCGCTCCTGCAGTCAGCAGCAGGGCTCCGGGCAGCCAAGTCAGGTCCAGCTCAGGGCTCCCTTGCTCTGGCTCAGCCTCCTCTTCCTCACCGCAGAACCGCCGCTGCTCCCCCAGCCACGCTCCCCTCTGGCCCTGGAGCCCACCCTTGGCACGCTGCCCTCCCAAACGCAGCCCTCCTCCAGCGCCGCTCCGCTGTGCTCCCCATGGCACGGACGGCAGCCCTGGGCAGGCCCGTCACCGTATTCCTATGTGGACTGGAAAAGGCAGGGAGCTTTGGGAGCTCCGGCAGCAGGCAGGGTCTCTCTCTTTCGAGCCACCACCCCATTCCTCAGTCAGCCTGGCCTCACCGAGTCCTTCCTGGGGATCTCTCTCCCCACTGAGAGGAGAGCCGGGCTGCAGCGGGGGGATGCAGCAGGGGGCCGGGAGCGGGCGCGGGGCGCGGATGCCCTCTGCTGGAACCGCTCTGCCGCCAGAGAAGCCCCCGCTCCGCGCCCAGCGCCTGGCACAGGGTCCGGGCTGGCACTCCTGGCATTGCACTCCCCAGGCACAGGCAGCCGTGCAGCACCCCCAGGGGCCTGCTCGGCCGGGACGAGGGCACCTGGCCCCCCCGCGCTCTCCCGAGCGAAGGCACCCCAGTCCACACCGTAAAGCCTTGCGGCACCTCCCCGGGGAGCCTGCTCTCGCATGGGGGTGAAGGGAGAAGGATCGAACCTGCTTCATGGGAATGGCCCGCCCGCTGCCGATACTGTCCGCTTTACACTCCGGCACCTTCTTCTCCCGCTCCGGGTCTGCGCCCTTTCGAGACTGGAAGAGAAGAGACACAGGTCCGTTAGAGACGGGGCAGAGGAGACGGAAACGCACAGCCCCACCATCCCCAGCGGGCTGCCAGACCAGACCAGACCACTCTCCCCCGGGCCGGGTCTCCCAGCGCATGGAGCAGCCAGCATCTCGCCCGTCCCCTCTAGGGACACTCCAGCCCCAGCCTCCCCACCGCCTGTCCCCTGGCAAGCTGTCCTCTCCCCCCACAACTGCGAGCAGAGCTGACCTGGCAGAACGGGGCTACCTCTGACCCACCTCCCGCGGGGGCACACAGGACATGGCGACAGACAGAAATGGCATGGGATGCGGGTGGAGCATGGATGGAAGCAGGAGAGGCTAAGGCAGCGAAGGAACTCACACCTCTACTAATCCAACAGATTTATTCTGGTAACACACTTGCACCATACAAAGTAGCACAGGTCACCGGGCAGAGATACCAGCCCCTTACAAAAGAGCATGGACAATAAATATCTATCACACGTCTAGAGAGTTGAGAGCAAAACCCGCCAGCCCCCGAGGGCAGCCGCGGTGAGAGCAAACTCCAATAAATACAATATGAAATATACAGTCTGTTGAGCAGAACTCATTCAAAGTGCTTAGGACAGAGGAAAATATCAAGTCATACACGGCATGGAGCACAATCAATACATTCAGAATCACAACAATGGCAGAAGGGCAGCGGCAGCGTCTCTCTGGAGCGTCCTACACACCCCCTCAGTCCGGGAGCGCCCCATGTGCTTTGGATCAGAAAGGGACACGAGCCCCACGCGCCTGGGACACCGATTCACTTGCTTTTGGGCCCAGAACAAAACAAAGAGATTGAAAGAGAAGAAAACTAAAGAGACATAGATGGCTGCTGTGCTGCGAGGAGGAAGAGGAGGAGGAGCAGGAGTCCATGCAGGCTGCAGGAGGTGCAGTAGGGAGGAAGGAGCTGGGTGCTAGCGGCAGGCGCTAACAGCAGCTCCCGCAGGCAGCAGCAAAGCGTCTTTTGGCCCATCCAGCTCCACTCGCTGCTGTCGCCCGGTCCCGGCGGGTCTGCAGGTCTTCCCATCCCATGAGGGTCGTCCGCCTGGCATCCCCGAGCATGGAAAGTGCCTAGACAGCATCCAGCAGGCCCAGAAATGTCCCAGCTTAAAGTGCAGGCGCAGGCCGTCTCAGCGCTTCCTAGACTTTACATTGGGGGGATTTAAAAGGCTCCTGCGTGTCTCCGAGGGGGGGACCCATGCTGGCTGGAGGGCGGGCGAGCCTCTAATCTTAGATCAATCCCAGTGCCCATCCCTTATCCGGCCCTGGAGAGGCAATGAAAAGTGAGAGAATTTGTACAGAGGTGCCGTGTGTAACCACCTGGATCTTCTAATTTGGAAGGAGTTGGAAAGGCCTTTTTGTTGATGAAAAGTTGGAAACAGTGGCACATATCTGCAAATATCGAAAGAATAAAGAGTTTGGCAAGTTATACTCAGAACACGGACACGAGTCTGTCAGCGATGGGTGCCAGGCAGGCAGACAGCCGGGCGCGGGCGCCGGCGGCAGCAGCTCTCGGGGCTCGGGCTCCAGCTAGCGGGGACGGGGCAGAGTCTGTCTCCACCTGGTGGTCTCCGGCACGCGGACCCCCGCCTCTGCGGCGGCGGGGCCCGATCCGGCGTGGGGAGCAGGAGGGGAGCGAGAGCGGGGGGGGGAGGAGGAGGAGGAGGAAGAGGAGAGGAGAAGGAGGACAGGAGGAGGAGGAGGACTGGGCGCGGAGGACCAGGCACAGCTCGGGACTGAGGCTGCAGCCGCTCCCGGAGCCGAGCGGAGCAGGGCCCTGCCCGGACCTCGGAGAGACCCGTGCCCACCTGGGGGACCCCGCGGGGACGGGGGCTGCTGGCTACGCCTACGCTGCCTGCCCGGGAAACGCTAGCGGCAGAAAACCAGCCTTCCCTTCCCCTCCCTGCTCTCCCTGGCCCTGTCCCACTGCGGGAGGAGGTGTCGGGAGCTGCTGCTGCTGCCACGACCAAATGGGGTGAAGACTTCAACGTGAGCCATGTATGTGCACCGGCACAAGAGCAAGCGAGTGAGCGTGAGCCCCAGCACCACGGCGAGTGAGCGCGAGCCTGGACGAGCACAGGTGAGCCCCACAGCGAGAGTGAGCAAGCTTGAGCCCAGAATGAGCGAGCAAGTGAGAGCCCTAGACGGATGATGACGTCCACAGCGAATAAGCGTAAGCCCCACAGCAAGCCGCCCTCCTCCTCCCGCCACGAGCATGTGCCCACACCAGGTGAGCTGAGCATGGGGCTCCAGGAGGAGTGAGAGAGCATGAACATGAGCTGACGGCGAGTCCAGACCCCGTCGGCGCGCGGGCGAGCAGAGGATGGGTGGCAGTGCATGAGCGCCCGCGTGCACTGGTGCACAGCAGCAAGCATGAACAAGAGAAACGGCGGAGAGGGAGGAGAAGCATCCATCAGCACTGAAGTGCAACAGTAAGCATGACCATCGACAACAGGAGACCTACAGGGTGTCTTTGGGGAGGCGTGAGCACACAGAGGCAGGGGGTACTACGGAGACAACCATGCGCCAGGAGCAGTGGATCCGCTGCCAAGGGCGGCGGTGGGGGACAGCCAACCTGCCGGGCAGCGCAGGGAGCAGGGGCGAGCAGGTGCGCTGGGGACAGGATGGGACCACGTGCATAGAGAACTGGGAGATGTGCGAGATGCAAACGGCGGGGAGCGCACGGAGCATTCAGGACGTCAGAGCTGATGCTTCCAGGATGCCAGAAGCTGGGGGAGATGGGTACGCTCCCAGCACGAGGAGTCGGGGGGATCTGGGATGTCAACAATGCAGTGAGAGGGATGGGGCAGGGACGCTGTGGATTTACGTGGTCTGGGTCGAGAGCAATGGCGGCTGCTCACACAGGGTAACACGGTGCAACACATACAAGGACTTTGTGGTGGCCGGTTCCACAGACAGCAGACAGGGGTGTACTGAGCAATGGCGGCTGGAAAGCACATTTAGATGGGGAGGAGGAGAGAGGCCTGAGCCCAGCACATTTACAGGGGCACCAGGGGGAGAGGAGCACGTTTACATGGGGACAGAGGCTACCTACGCTAGACGTGGGGACTGGGAGTGTGTGCACTAACAGCGAGGGGACACTGACGGGCTGCGCCGCCATCGAGGGCAGGCGTGTGGGCAGGGCTGTGCGCACACTGCGTGGACGGCTGTGTGCATGGTGCAAGAGCATGCCGGGAGGCAGGCTGCAGTCCAGCCCGCACAGAAAACAGCTGAGACGTGCCCTGCACCACCTGGGGCCCACGGCTTTGTCGGCTCCCTAACGCCTCCCTCCTTTCAGGCCCCACAGCAGGGCCAGCCGCGCTGCTCAAGTCACGCAGATGCGGGGTTTGGGTGCTGGAGCGAGCTGGGGCCAGTGCCACGTGCCGGGTTTGGCACGGCACAGTTGGCATGGCACAGCTGGCACCAAAGAGGAGGCGCAGGCGCCGGGGGCTTCGTGCCACGCTCAGGGGACAGGGTCCCCAGGAGAAGAACAGCAGAGGTCACTGGTGCTGTGCAGGCACAACGTGCAGCTCTCCCCAGTGAAGACCAGGGAGAGCTCACGCACGCACACGCGCACACACACACATGAGCATACCCCATGCACACTCCTGGGTGTGCAAGGAATAGCTTGCTCCCAGGCTCTCCCCCACGCACACCCCCCCCCCCAGAAGCAGCTCCCAGCACCACGGTCCCCACACCCACAGAAGGCTCCCTCCCTCCCCGCTGCACACACACTCCTGCGGGAGACCCCACGCACCCACTCTGCGTCCCCCGCTCCCGTCCCTTGCTGGCAGCGCAGCAAGGCTCCCTAGAGTCTGTGGGGCGAGACTGCTGCAGAGCTGCTCCCTTCCCCTCGCCTCGCCCGACCCTCAGAAAACCCACCCCAACGCTCCTCCGAGCCCGGCGTCGCTTACCGTGAAAATGTTGGAGCGCCGCTTCGACTGCTTGCGGATGGGGGTGGGTGTGTTGGAGGCAGCAATGGTCTCAATCCGCAGCTCCCGCTGGCTGATGCTGGGTGTGGAGGGAACAGAGGAGGAGTAGTCACTGAAGGCTCCTCCACCGTTGGTGGCCTAGGGCAGAACAAGACAGGACAGTCAGACAGAGACAGGCAGCCGCCCGGGAAACGACTGTGGAACCGCCTTCCACCTACACAGCCGTGTGCAGCGGGGGCGAGGCAGCGCAGGTGGGACTGGGACAGGAGAGACATCCTACGCCATGCACCGCTCCTGCCCAACGGGGCATCTCGGGAAAGCCACTTCCCTTCTTTCTGCTCTGTTTTTTGCCACTGGTAAAATGTTAAAGTTCTGAAATCAACAGTGAGGAGCAGTGAATGCACAGAGAGACCTGACCGCTGTCACCCCGGGAAGCCCCTCCAGCCTGGAGCAGGCATGGAGGCAGCAATGAGCCGTGTGGCCCTGAGCTGCAGCAGTTGGTCCTTCTCAGAGGGGCACGGCTGGGGCCACTTCAGTGTGCTCCCTCCCCAAAACACAGGACCGGAGCAGCTATCCCTCGGACAGTCTGCTGGCGAGAACCCTCCTCTCTGCAGAGGCCGTCGGACGTGAAGCTGTGAGGCCCAGAGCCTGCCTGGCTCAGAGTCCCACTTTGTCCCTTCCCTGTCTCATGATGTGTCCCTGTGACGCCAGCCCTCGCCTTTCCGGTGTCCCGAAGCACGGGGTGCCACAAGCCAAGCTCACCCTCTACGTAAAACCCATCTCTGCCACTGGTTTTGAGGTTTATCCAAGCAGAGCCCAAAGGTGGCACCCATCTCTTGTGCCTGTGGACCACCGTGGCCTCAGCTGCAGTGACCCATGTCTGGCAACATGTGGGACAACACGTTGTGTCTTCACTAACAACTCACTGGACTCCAGGGAGAGGGGAAGACCTAATCGTGCAGTCTGCGCAACCATCTCAGCCATGCACTGCTCCCACACAAGTAGCTGCTCACTCCCATTCCGCTCACGCAAGCTCTGCGGGCAACGACCTGGAAATGAGCTTACAAGAGGTCACAAGGAGCAACACCTGCACAAAAGCATTTCAGATCGGAAGCCCAGGGCGTCTTACTACGACAAGGCACGTGGCAGCCTGAGCTCTCTTTGGCAGTTCTGCTGATCTTTGAACAGCACTTCAGTAATACGCTGAAGAAGCTGCCCCTAGAAGGGCAGGAGAGCTCCGGCACTCCTTGCGGGAGCAGTCCGACTCCTCCAGTTCCCATGCCCACCGAGCAGCAGCATCGATGGCGCTGCGACGCCCTCCACTCCCACCCCCTGCCTAGAGCAGAAGGTGCGAGCACGTGCGGGACGAGGATCTGCCAGAGGTGCCCATCAGAAAACACCCACGTGCAGACGCTGTGCCCAGCGGGATCTGAGCCTTGTTCTGAGACAAGCACTGAAGAAACGTTAGCAGTGTGAAAGAGGCCATGCGGGCAGAGCAGCAGCCGCAGCCCACAGCCCACTCTCCTAGAAAGGATGCAACTCCACTCAAGCTATGGACCGTCTCGTCTTTGATGAGAGAAATGGGAGAAGATGCTCAAAAGAGAACTTCTCTTAAGAGGGGAAAGAGCCGTCCAAGAATCAGCCCAGCTTCTTCCCCTCTGAGGCAGAGAAGGGACCCCAGCTAGGTGTGCTACAGGGAAATCCCGCTCCAGAAGGACTCTGAGACGCACCTTCTTCACAGCCGCTTTCGGAGAGGTGACAGCTGCTTCTGGGAAGCCACAGTGCCCCCACTTGCCAGGGCTACCCCAGCTCCGGAGCAGCTCCACGGCACAGTATCTGCTGCCTGAAGTGAGCGCCGAACACTCCTCCACAGCAGGGAGGTGAAGCCCGTGGGGAGAGACCCCGCTCTGGCAAAACATCCTTGAAGGCCACCACCTCCAGGTGGGTCTGGAGGACCCTAACGCCAGGCTGGAGACAGGGCAGTACCAAGCGACAGATTCTCTGCAGCCTGTCCAGCTCTCCGACCGCTCAGCGGGGAAAGGGAGCCCGGCACCGAAAGGGACTGATGGGGCTGAGCTCCTCCCTGGCCAGACGCGTGGCTCAACGCGAGGAGCCAGTGGCCACGCGGTTGCTCTGCGGCGTTCAGGGAAGCCTTGCTGTAAGCAGGGGCCTCCCCGCCAGCACGGGGCTCGGACTGTCCCATGCCTGTCCCGAGACAAGAGTTTCTGGCACCCTGAAATGCAGAATGAGAAGGAACCTGGTCTGCTGGTACCTCTCTGCACGTACAAAAGGCCAGGCACTCCATCCGAAGAAGGGAACGTCGCCAGGGAGCTTCTCTGGAGGCTGTCCAGCTAACGAACCCTGCCCAGAACAAGGGAGTTCTGCTGTCATGTCCCAGGGGAGGGGACACCACCAGGGACGTGCAGAAGCAAAATAATGTGTCACCCTGACAGTGGCTTCTGCTCCATTAACAGAGACAGCGCCTGCAAACCGTGGATTCAGCACTGCATGAAGAAGTGTTCTGCAGATGCTGTGAGGAAGGCGCAGATGCAGAAAGCAAGGGCCACCAAGTCAAAGAGAACTTGCTGAGACAGCTCAAGTTTAGGATCAGGCATAACGATGCCTGTACCATCAGTGCTTAATTGGTACATAATGTGTGAACCATGTCAAAAACAGAAAAAGATTCGAAGTGTGAGGGAAGAGACGGCTGATGCTGCAACACAGAGAACCTGCTACCCAGGAGGGTGCGCCGGGCAAGGCTGCCAGAGTCCAGAAACCACGCTGAGGGAGTCTCCCGGCCAGGCTCTGGGCACCTCAGCAACCTCGTCAGCACGTTTATGACGTAACGACCGAGGGAAGGATTCCGTTCGGAAGAGGCTGCAGAGTTTGAGCTCCTGCCGTAGCAGCTAGGACAAACCCTACGGATGTTAGGTGTTGGATGAGAAAGCTACTAGGAGGAAATCTTGCTAAACTGCAGTTTATATTTTCACATGTTCCCTGTAACCTCGTTTCTTATTTTTGCCGGGCCAGAATAATTTTCCTCAGCCGTAAGTTTGCCTAGTGTTGGAGACCAGTCAAGGCTTTCTTGAGCGACACAGGACACAAGCATTTGAGCCTGTTGGTGTCCCACAGACACCCAAACCTCAGGAACGGTACTGGGGATGTCTCACACCAAGCTAGAAAGGCCACTGTGAGGGCTGGTCCCATGCCGTGAAGTTGGGGGCAGAGGAGAAATGCCCCCCGAGGCAGAGAACAGCGCAGCCTCCGGCTACGCAGGCAACCCCGAGCCACCACACCGCTCAGCTGAAGCAGACTGCTCCGAGACCCAGCAGGGATCAGGGGCCCAGGACAAATCGCAGGGATGTGGGAGAACCCTGACAGGTCTGGGCAAATACCTCATTTTTCCTCCTGGCAGCTCCTTTGCTGAACAACCTGAACAACCACCTGTGGTCGCTACTGAAATCTAAGAACACAGCAGCAGCTGAAACTTAGTTAAAAATCCTTCCCATTAGCGTGTAATAGGTGGATATTGTGAACTTCAAAGAATATCGATAGTGCCATAGGGTGCCTGGGCAGGGAAGAGCTCAGCTGAAGTTAAGATGTAGTAACTCTTGGCATAAAAAGGCATGAGGCAGAACAAGGAGTGAAATTTGGGAAGGGCTCTGAACAGAGGAGTGCGAACAAACAGCAGCCACCGACCCAGAGCCTGCAGAGGAGCAGGGAAGAAGCCAGAGGAGAGCACAGACCATGAAAGGGACGGCATGGCGAGCTGAGCGGGCTTTGGGATGCGGGCTTCCAAGAGGAAACGAAACCGAAATTTTAACCTGAAAGAGGGGAGATCTACACTAGATATAATTTATGCTGAGGGTGGTGAGCCCCTGGCCCAGGTTGCCCAGAGAAGCTGTGGCTGCCCCATCCCTGGAGGGGTTCAAGGCCAGGTTGGACGGGGCTTGGAGCAACCTGGGCTGGTGGGAGGTGTCCCTGCCCGGGGCAGGGGGTGGCACTGGGGGGGGTCTAAGGTCCCTTCCAACTCTAACTGTTCTGTGATTCTGTGATTCTACGAAATGCAAACGCCTGTTGCTGCAGCTGCCAAGACACGGGCACTGACTGAGCTCTGCTGAAACGTGCTGCGACAGGCAGGGAAGCGCTTGCTGCCGACCACAGCTGAGCCGCAGTTTGTGCTTCATTTCACTTGCAAACTTTGAGTTCCAGTCCTTTCATCTGCTCTCTTAGTGAAGTCCTGGTAAACGCACTTCCCAGTGTCACCAAAGAGCCAGTGCAGGACCACAGACCAAAGGATCAGAGTGAAGCTGCGACACTGGGCAGCCCTGCGCCAGGAGGGCAGAAGAGCATGGCCAGGCACGACCGGGCACCCAGGCAGCGCCACGGGGCCCGGCAGTGGCTCCCACAGCCCAGGAATGATGCAGTTCACTCCACCAGCCCGCAAGGCTCGGCGTGGGGTGCCCATGTTACCTCCTGCCAGCTGCTGGGAACGAGTTCCCTGGCAGAAAGACAAACTTCCATCCCACGGCAAACACGCAGCGGTGACTCATCCCACAGCCCGGGGGACTCCTAAAGGCACCACTGAGCCCCGAGGAAAGAGGGAGAAAGGGGTAGCAATGGTAAGGAAATCAGGTGGAATAACTCTGCGAGTACTGCAAGCATCCACTGGCCCCAGCACCTCCCTCCCACGCCCCCAGGCAAGGGACAGGCAGCTGCCAGGAGGGAGCAGGGTGGAAGCCGAGGCCAAGCCGAAGAACAGGGCTCCCAACCCATCTAACCTGCTCACCCAGTGACGGGTGCGGGCGGGACACAGGAGAGGGGAGCCTGAACCAGCAGGCAAGCGAGAGCTTTCCTAGGGGGCTGCAGGGCCCCGGGGGGTCCAAAGTGTCTACTCAAGTGGGTGCAGATCCACATCCCAGAAGCTGCTGGGAATGCCCAAGGGACAGACCTGGCGTCCCCAAGGGAGCGTGCAGGACTCCCAGGGCTGGCCCTGGCTCCTGCCACACCAGAGGACCAGGGAGATGCTGAACACGGTACTCAGACCTGGGGAGCACGTCTGGCGCACTCCTGCGTGCTGGTGGAAAACCCTGACCACGGCTGTCCTGTTACTGCAGCTCCCTTCCTCTCTGCCTCGATGGAAGCAGTGTCCTCTGAGGCACCAGGCACCGCTGCAGAATAAAAGCAAAAAAACCCCAAACTGCCAAAGACAGAAATGAAACCAGCGTCTTTGGCTGGTTCAAGAACTGTTTCATAAAGAGGATCACCCACTGTGCCAGGACACCAGAACACCTCACACAGCACCGCTGTGGCAGAGCCCTGCCAACGTGGGAACCTGGCACGATGACGAAGGTTTGGAAACCAGCCACCACCTCACACCCAGAGAAGAAAGTCCTACAGACAGATGGGTGACAAAATCACCAGCGTCCTCTAGGGTCTCTCCTCTACCAGTAATGGCAATGGACTGGCCGGACTGTCAGGAGACCAAACAAGCAATGGCCGTTTCCCAAAAAGTTAGTTTGGCTCAACTAGCACCATCAAACGACTTCCGGAAGAGACGTCCCCAGAACTAGGACAAGAGGCAGGGCTGGCTCCCAGCTCCTGCTGTAAGCAACCCTTTGCAGGGACCACTCGTTCCCTTTTCCAGAAGACAAATGCCGCCTCCACTGACGGCTCCAACAGACAGAGCTGCCCCTGCCCGTGCGGGCCAGGAGACCAGGCACCGAGCAGAACGTCCTTCTGATCTCAGACAGCACCACCACCTCCCTGGGCACAAAGCTACGAAGGGAAGCAGACCTCAACCGCAGCTCCTGGCCAAAGGGAAGAAGGGGAAGACGATCCAGGGGGAAGGGAGTGCTGTCGCTAAAAGCCCTCAGAAAGGCGGCAGGCTAAGGGGAACAAAATGCTGCCGGCGATGCCATAACTGCCTGGCCCTGAGAGGACAGTGCAGGGCACAGGCTCCCAGGGGCTCCTCCTGGCCAAGCACTCAAGATGCAAGTGCCAGTTCCATGTTCCCACAAGCGGAAATGAGGAGAAAAAGAGATCTTTCTGTCCCTGTGTGTGTGTGTATTGCTTGTGTACACCAGTACCCAGCTGTGGTACCAGGCAAACAAAAGCTCCTAACTGTACTCTTTGTCTGGCTTCTTTCCATCTCACCTCCATGTTAAATCCTGTGTTCCCAAACCCTTCCTTGAGATCCTTTGCCCTGTGCCAGTTCCTGCTCTCTTATACTTGTGAAGGCAGGTGGCCTTGGCGGGAGCCCCATACCCTCAGGTAGGAAAAGACAGAACTTGGCACTACTCTGCAAAGACCGTGTCTTGTCCGTCCTTCCTGACAGCGTACAGTCTCTCCGTCTCCCCCAGAGCTGCCCCACTGCCATCTCAGTGCCAGGAGCAGAGGACACCTCCCAGGAGCCGCCATCACTGAGCCCCACTCCGGCGCTTCTGCAGTCCAGACTGGAGAGCATCGCCCAGCAGGACTCGGGAGCCGTCTGCACCCAGCGCTCTCCTGCGCCAGGGACAGCTGCTCCAGCTCATGCCGGAGACCATGCCCTTTGGAGTGTCACCGTCACGGTGCGCTCCTGAGCAGCGATTCTGGCTCTTCTGCACCCCTGCCACTGTGCTCGCTGTCGGACGTGTGTCCTCCCGCATGGGAAGCAAGCCCACATGCACCAGAGCGCGTGGGCCGCCCGACCCAGCTCCGTGTTAGGAACACCAGGGATCAGTGAGTCTGTGTTTCCCAAAGGCAGCTGGATTTTCCCTGAGGACAGCAGGAAGCAGCTCCAGAACCTCATTCCTGAGCCCAAGCGAGAGCGGGGAAATACTTCACAGCGTTTTACGATCACTCACCAGTTCCATTACTTCATGCTCTATTTTTAGGAGAAGTGCTTTTTGTAATGGAAGAGACACGTGCAAACACCACAGTGAAGATTACTGCAGCAGGTCACCGGGAACTGAAAGGGTTTGTGGTTGAGCCACAGAAGACCCAGGGAACAGAAATTAACTTTGATCCTCTGTGTGGTGCCCGGGTTTCCCGAGCGCAGGAGGGACACAGCGTGAGACAGGCACAGAGCACGTACGGGGAGGGGAGGACAGAGGGAGGAAGCTCCAGAAGGACACGGTCTACCATTACTGCTGACACTGCTACGATCTGGGCAATCAATAAATATCTCTCGCTTGGAAAGGCCTCGGAGTTAGCTGCAGTTTCTGCAATTTCCTGTCAGCTGCACGCTGCGTTATTTCCCTTGAACAGCTCTGGCTTCCCACCAGAACTACCTAGGTCCCCCCGGCAAAGCCCCAGGAGCACAGCGAGGTGCTGAGGGCAAAGGTCCTGACTCAGAGCCAAGGAGCAGCGTTCACCTCTACACAGACGCTGTCTGCAAACCAGGCTGAAAGGTGCTCTGCGGGAAGGAAAGGAAAGCAGGGAGGTTTCTGAGCAAAAAACTCCAACAAAGCTCATGACACGTAGTTAGAAACCTCTTCCGATGCCCAAACTTTGCTTCCCCGTGGCCAGTCTTAAATCCACCCCTTGTTCTAGCACTTTCTTTTCTTAAAGATTTCTCTCCTTTCACAGCTGTGTATTTCAGAGGTCAGGGTTGGTCATTTCAGCCTTCGCTTTCCGAAGCTGAACAAGCCAAGTGCCTCATTTCCTCTTGCGTTAGGGGTCTCCTCCCTCCCACTCGCTTTTTGCTGTTCCCACACGTTTCCATGCGTACTTACAGGAGCGACCGGAATCAGAGGGAGGAGCACCCCTCACACAGGGAACATGTTTTTGCCTTCACTACAAACACATCACCTGGCACAGTAAGTGCCATTAGTACATATTTGTTAGGACCCTTTTCTCATACTTTGGCCGTTGAAGAAAATATGAAACAAGTGTTCAGCTCCTCCCGGAGGAACGCTGCCCTTGGCCATCTTCCACCCCACTCCCACTTTCGCTACAGACCACCTCCCCTTCCCAGTCAGCCTTTGGCTGTTTACAATCTGTCTGCTAATAAAATCCTCAAATTGCCAGATACACTCAAAGGTGCATTTTCCCTGGACTTTGCTCTCCACCTCAGATGCCTCCTATCAAACTTCCCAGAAAGCAGACGCATCCAGAGTCACTGCAGGGCAGGGTACGGCTGTGTATGCCCCTCAAGCAGCTCTGCTCTCTCTGCTTGCACCCCGAGCCCGCTGGCCACAAAGGAGCTGCGACCAGCAAGCCGCACACCTTCACCGGGAGGCTCCGGCCGTCAGCCGGGCTCAGCCTTTTCGGCTGCACACACAGACTTCACCGGGAGCTGCTGGTGCCCGGGGAACCTGGTGCAGCTGGCACAGATCTGCAAAAATCCATACGCAGCAACTCCTAGCCCAGCTTCTGAAGCCTGTACGGTCAGGTATAAACTTCACGTGGGTATTTAAAAATTGTGTAAGAGTCCAAGCAGTGGCTGCAGACAGCACTCGGGTTGGTACAGGAACAATCTGCCCTGTGGTGGTGTACTCAAGTCCTCACAGGGCCAAGAGGCTCAGATACACCCCAAGGTCGAAAGCCAATCCTCTTACGAAAAGCTGTGTCAGTCTGGTGGCATTTGTTTTGCTAAACTTGCTTTTTTCTGCAGTTTTACATGCTCCTCTCAGCCCTTAGCTACAATTTTCCTCAGAAACCATTTCAAGCTCTGCTCGCTGCTGAGGCAGCCACGAGCTCTCAGCTGCTCCAGCCACACCGTCTCCCCTCTTCCATAAACCCAGCTGCTGCACTTGCTGCTCCTCGGTCTGACAGCGCCGTGCCACACAGACACATTTCCTGAGGTCCTTGCTACAGATCCCAGGTACGCCAGGTACTTCAGAGCTGGAATCTGTTGGCTCAACCGGCCCTGAGAAGCAGCCGAGCCCAGTATCTCACCTGCCCCATCAGAGCCAGCTCAGCACGCGTGAGGCTGCCGGGAACTGCAGCAAAGCCCTAATGCAATCAGGCAGCTGCCCAAGGCATCTCCTCCACCAGCCACTCACCGTGGCAGCCTGCTCTGGTTTCTGACCTGCCTCTCCTGCATCAGTTCTGCTTCTCCGGAGTCACAGAACAAACATCTCCGGCTTCACCATCCTCCCGGCACGGAGACCTTGGCAGCCCCCATCAGGCTGATGCTGTGCCAGAAGAGCAGCAGCAGAGGGGAGGAGAACTTCCTCCTCCTCTGTGCTGCCCCTTCAAAATCACCACTGAATTCGCCCCTCCAGAAATACAGCCCCTAGAAGCCCACCTGTATATGGATGGAAGACCATCAGCTTCCCACTTCCAGGGGGAGCAGGACCACGGGCAGCTGTGTCCAGCCTGGCTTCCCTGCCTGGCCAAGGCAGCCAGGGCGAGACCCCTTTCACAGACCTCCTGCTCTGCCCCGGAGTTCCCCTGAGGATTGCTCACGGCTCTGCGTGTCTGTAGAAGCACACCACGGTCTTTGGAGACCGTGAGCCAGACCCAATGCTTTAGATATGAAGCTTGACCTCAGGGCAAGCATCAAGCTGTTCTGGCCTACGGACAGAAGCTCTGGGGTCACTCTGCTCTTTCCAAAAGCTACTGCGGGGCTGTCGTGTGAGTCTCAAGCTAGGTTCTACGCGCTGTGCAGTGAGTGACCTGAGGGGGTGTGCAGAAGCATGTGGGGTCCCTGGCTTTCCCTGTTCATGTTTCCCACCTGGTTGATGTGAACAGAAGGAATGGAGGCCGCAGACACAGACGAATGGCTGGGTGAATTGGGCAGGGACTTGCAGGGACCGATGGAAAGCTGCTGTTTCTTCCGTAGAGCCACAACCTTCTGAGCCACTGCAAGAAGGGAGAAAGGGACAGGGTCAGAGTCCAGAAAGCAACTTTCTCCACCCGCGGGCTTCTGGAGGGTTTTGGTGAGACCCAAACCCTTCATCTGACTGATGCCGACACCTGGGGCTCAAACCGCACCACCCTGCATCAACAGGGAGGATTTCTGCAGAACTCCCAACTGCACAACCCCCATGGCCCACCACCCCCACGCAGCCCTGCTGCAGGGGACAATGTTTGCCCATGGCTGTTCCAGCAGGCAACAGGGCTGGCTTCCCATGTTGGTCATGCTGAGTCCCCAAAAGCCACCCACTCCCCTGGGTTTCACACAGAGCAGTGACTTGGTGTGGACACCAGTGAGCCAGCCAGAGCCCTGGGCTGCTGCAGAAGAATTCCTGGGCAGCCAGAGTCACTTCTCGGTCACCCCCTTGCAGCAGCTACAGGAGCCAGTTACCAAACTGAATAGCCCAGGCAATGCCACCTCCACCGGCCTTGGCCCTTGTGACCCTCATGGTCTCCATATGGTCAAAGAACTATGTAAGGAACAACTCTCACAGTTCCTGCAACCTCACAGCCTGATGCCAAGAGTGCAAAATTGCATTTCAACCTTCCCAATCTCTTACCTTTGCCAGAAATAAACACTTGACCAAAAAGCATGACAGCAAACAAGCTGGGCTGTTGGGGAACTCAGGAGAACACCCCGCCGTTCCTCATTTTCTTTTGCACAGCAGCCAGGTACCCCCACCATCACAGAAGGAGGGACCTTTCAGAGGAACACGACTGAACATCCCACGTCCAACCCAGCGTGCCTCACACCGTGCGCCCTTGCAATAAAGGAGCTGCCACATTCTCCTTCCAGGAAGACAGGAGATACCGCACCACACGTGGTGTGACTGAACCCATTTGGAAAAGTCAGATGCTGACAGCAAGTGCAAAATCCTGTCACCTCCCAGCTGCAGCGCTGTGTCCTGCACAGAGACAGACGAAGGCCTGTGGGGTCACCGCTGCTACCTGTTTGTCCGATAAAGCTGGGAGCCTGTATGACTCCCAAGGGTGGTATTAGTCCCATAAATAGCAGGAACCCCTCCTACACCCACCAAACAGACCATATTAACCCGCTGGTTCTCCTGCTCTCCTCCTCTCCATTCTCTCCTCCGGCCAGCTCCATCAGCTGCTCGCTGCATTCACATCTCTCCTTCAAACACTGGCCGGGCACGTTGCGAGCTCGGGCACCCCAGCTCTGCGACACCCCTGAGCCCCCGGGGTGCCTGCCCGGCAAAGGCAATACGAGGGGCTGGAAATGCTACGGGGACAGGACATGTCCTCTGCTGACCCTCCCAGGACCCCGCAGGCTCTGGCACGCAACAGCTTTAACCTAGGCAGGTCAAAACACAGCCCGGCTCACACACCGCGTGGTGTTCGGCTGCCACGGAGAAGACGTGGAAACTGGGCAGGTCTGGCACAGGGGAAATCCAACCACCTGCGTCAGAGGAGCGGCTAGGGAAGGACAAACTCAGAACTTACCCAGCACAGAGTAACGTGGGTGAGACCTACTCTACCACGCAAGCCTGCGGGGCTCATTCTTTGTGCTGCTAGAGCGATAATGAAACTGCCCGGCCGGACCCCCGACCAGAGAGCTGCCCCGGCCCCGCGGAAGCACCGACTTCGGGAGAGCGGAGCCCGTGTACGGCAGCCCACAGCCTCCCGCAGCGGGACCGGCCACAGCCCCAGGGACTCGGAGGACAAGCTCACCAGCGCAAAGCCAAACTCCCATGACAGGACACATGGAACTCGGGAAGCGTTTTCAGGGCACCACGACAGGCAGAAAGACATTTCACACGATGACAACATCTGAGCATCCACAGCAGAAGTCAGAGGGTTCCAGAAACCTTACAGAGAGTGGAGTCCAAACTAGATTGGACACGGCAAGAGAAGGGAAGTCCTGCATGGCCACAGAGAAAGCCTTTTCACCTTCCAGGGCAGAAGACTTCATGCCATTCAGGACAGCTTCTCTGGAGACATTCCAAACCCTCCTGACGTGCTCCTGTGCCACCTGCTCTGGGTGACCCTGCTCTGGCAGGAGGTGGGACTAGATGATCTCCAGAGGGCCCTTCCAACCCTACCATTCTGTCATTCTGTGATTCGCAGAGCTTCACTGGAGAAGGCAGATTCAAGGCAGGAAGTTTCTCAATGTCCAGGATACAAACGAGTTCAAATTCAAAGGAAGAGACAAGGTGAGAGTGGTCTCTTGAAACACAGAGGCTGAGAAGGCCACCAGCAGGAAAAAGAGAAAAGGCCAGAAAAGATTCAGAAAAACTCCACAGCAATTGCTGTCCTGGGCAAACAGCCCAGCAGAGGCTCCACCTTGTCACTCATCCATCAGTGGTAACAAAGGAATTAATCATGAGGCCAGCAAGACCACACCAGTGGTGATAAAATCTGAAAAACCCTTAACTGAGGCATCTTGAGGTGGCATTCATGTTTCTGCTTGCCAGGCAGGGGTTCTTCCACTTCCTGAACATCAGCCAGACTTTTTCAAGGATAACTCCTGTCATCCCTTAAGCCAGCCTCTGGGATCATTTGCTTATCGTGATTCCTTTGGTTGCTACACGCAGCTCTGTGATGCACAACCAACAAGCCCTGCCTCGGCCACGGAACCTCTGCCCAAATACGTTGCTCACCATTTGTTTGCCCAATGCCACATGTGGTACTCCAGTGTGTATTAGCACCTTAGCATCACACGGTATTTAAAGCATACCACAGCACCCTGTCCCAGACAGTCTGGAGAAATCCCTCTACAGACACCACCAGGAACAGCCAGCTCTGGTAGGAGCATCTGGACAGAGAGGAGGCAAACGTGAAGGTCCCTGGTGATGCACTAAACACCCTACAGAAAACACCTCGGGGTGGGGTGGCACCTTACGGAGTTGCAGGGCCTCGCACACCCCACTGTGCACAAACTCTCAGCCTCTCCATTGAAGTTCTCCTGCCAAACCATTCCTCAGGAGCATCCCTCGCTGTCCTGGAAGACATGGCGATGCTGCTGATCACCCTGACGGCCAGGAACAAACCAACTCACACCCGAGCAGAAGGAGGGACGCCCGCTGCCCCACTCAGGATGCAGAAACTCAAACAGCCCCTAAGCAAGAGAGCCAGAACCACCCTTGGGCATTCAAGCTGCAGTCCACGTCCACAGCCCTACAGCCGAGGGGGACCAATGCAGAGCAGCAATGCCACCAGCGCGGCAGCAGCAGGTTCTGGCGGGCCACAAGAGAAGGCTGCCTGGCACCGCCGGGTGTCCTCTCCGATGCTCAGGGCCAGCGGGAGGAGAGGAGCGCTCACCCTGGACTGGCTGCAGAGGAGAAGCCAGAGAAGTCACCCACAGCACAGGCTAGCTCAGCTGCTGTCCCTCCTGTGCCCTTCCAGGGTCGCCCTTCAGGAACGACGCCGAGACAATCTGCCAAGGGGCTCTCGACAATTTGCTCCCAAACCTTTGCTTGGTATAGAAATAATAGTCTTAAAAGGAAGCCCAAGAGCTGATGCACCCTCACACTGATGGCTTCATGCTACTGTCCTGGCATCCTCTAAACTCTAGACTTCTGCATACAGGAGCTCTGTGAAGGCAATTTTGAGAAGGAAGCTCTTGAACCGTACCTCCCCAGGGCCAAGAAGAGAGAAGGCACGCTCAGGACCAGCCTCTACCTCACCGGGAGCTCTCTGTGAGCGAGGGGACCACAGCGACCCACCCCCCAGGGGGGGCTCACCCCTGGGGAAGCTCTGGAACCGCAGCTGGCGTCTGCTGGGCCCTGGGCACTGCAGCACACAGCCCAGCCTGCGCCACTCTTCCTCCTCGCCACATGTGAAGCCACAGGCAGACTGTCCCATCTTTTCCGAGAAGCAGTAACTGTGACAACATCTGGTGCTGGAAGCAACTTGGGAAGGATGAGAGAAGTGCAGTTCCCACGCAGAGAACAGCGTTTCCAGGGGGACTTTTGCCAGGCTGCAGATGAGAAACCAGCACGGAGAAAGCTACCCCTTTTCTGCCTGTCACACATGCTTTTCCACAGTGACCTTCAGAAGCCCAACTGCCCGGACAGAGCCTCCGCCACTCCAAGAGGTTCAACACAATTACAGTTACACACTGTACATGGTCTAGATCCCCGCAGAACACAACCGCAAACTTCGCTTCAGACCAAATAGGCAGGAACCGCTCTGGGGATGGGGGACGGGTCTCCGCTGCACCTTCCTGAGCAGGGGGAGACACCCAATTCCTGGAGAACCTCTGAACTGCTGGTGAATGTGGAGGTCCAAGGTTCTCCTTCCTGGAGCTTCCCCCATGCTGAGCAGCACCATCTGCAGACTGTGGGGCGTTCCCAGAGACAGCAGCTTGGGAAGGAAGAGTGCTAGCCTCAGCCTTCAGCTGAATACTGAGAGGCAGGATGGTCGCTCCCTCAAGCTGATGCGCTAGACCAGCACAACATTAACTTGTCCAAAAAGGTCAGTGATTGCTTGTTGTTAGACCAGACAGTGGCATGGAAGGGCTCTGGGAAGAGCGATGCAGCATACGCTCTGCACAGCATGGACCAGCAAGCAAACCCTTGCAGTGAAAGCTTAGAGAAGTCTTCCTGTTTCTGCGGTGGAAAACCAACACCTTCCCCTGCCTGCATGGAGCAGGTCTACCATGACCTGGGCCGAATAACTTGTGTTGAAGAAACCATGTAAAGATGAGGTCTGGCTGGTAGGTGGATCACCACGCAGGGCAAGCTCCTCACACCGCCCGTGACTGCCAGCACCCCACCAGACCCCAAAACAGAGGCATCAGGACCTGCCAGTGCTCACTGGGAAAAGCTGCTCACCCCCTCCGAAAACACCTCATCACGTCAAGTCACCTTCATCTGAAACTGGATCCTGGAAGTCCCTGAACAGTTCTCGGATGTCTGGGGCTGACCTGTTGGGCTGAGCTCTCCCCAGCCCCTCGCCAGCGGCTCCTGCCCCATTCTCTCCCTCCCCATAGTTGTGCCTGGCAGCATCCGTGTGGTCCTGGTGTGGTCCCACAGGTGAGCAGGCAGGTGAGAGCACCGAGTACCCGGGATTCGCTCCAGATCTCCTAGGAGATGGCAGGTCCCTCTGCTGCATCTGCAACTCCCAGTTATCACACTGCTGTCTCCAGAGCTCCGAGCAGCACGCTCAGCAAGGGCACTGACACCGGCACAACCGCTCCGTGCCTGCTGCAGGGAATACGGCAGTGTGGGCGGCTCCTGCGCACACAGACTCCAAGGCCAGAAGGACCTCTCCGTTTCCCAGGCTGACCTTTGTATGCTGCCAGCCATTAAACTCCCCCCAGCCCAGACTGCACCAGTCACCTGGGTACGCGGCGAGTCTCCTCCACAAAGGGACTCAGTCTGGAGTTGGAGAAGGTACAAGAGATGCAGAATACAGCACCTCCCTACGCATTTTTTCCAACAGTTAATGAAAAGAGGGCTATTAATAAAAAAAATAAGGCTTCTTTAAAATTTGACTGGCTTTGGCTTCTAGCATTAACTGTCTGCTACTCTGCAGAGTCTTAGTATCTGTGTTCTCCCCGTGTAGATAGGGACGTGGATACTCTTATTTTGTAATCAAGCCACCTCTCGGCCTTCTTTTTAATTTATTCAATGGATAGTCTCTTTTAATGTCTCACTATCAGGTATTTTTTCCAGCCTTTGATTAATTTTTTTAGCTTTTTTTTTAATCTTCTCAGTTTCTCTGTGTCCTGTTGAAGTTTGACAACACTCCAGCAATGTTCCTCCTGCTGCCCTGTACGAAGGCACGAATCCGTCTGGACTTCCACTCGATGCTCCCCTGCTTACTCGCCCAGGGACAGCACGGCCCCCCCGGCGGGGCAGCCCACGCTCCTTGTTCCATAGAGCATCAGCATTTACCCAGACTGACACCGGGTCTGTATGAACAGCCTCCGATTCCCACGTTCCTTGGGATCTTCCGGATCTCCTCAGCCTCACTGCTCTTCACGTGGACAAACCCGCTCCCTTGCCTCCTTCCTGACCACACCTTTATTCCGTGAATAAACCCAGACACAAGATGACGCCCAGCACTTTGCAGGCCCTCACTCGTGAGCCTTCAAGCAGCGGCTCAAGGTCTGCCACCAGGCTCGCTAAGGAGCGCTGGTACTAGAGGCTGAGTCCTGGTCTCACAAGAGAGCTTTCATCTCACACGTCGCACTGCTTAAAGTTGTGCTGTCTGTGCTGCCAGGGTCAACAAAGAGAAAAAATAACCCCAGAGCACAGTTCTCGAGATACCAAAGGAAGAGAAGCAGCCTGGCAAACAGCAGCACCTAATCCTGCAGTGCCTTCCCCAGCCCCCTCCCAAACCCACCGGCTGCTGCGCCTCACTGTGCCGTCCTTCAGAGAGGGGACACAATAGAACCAGTTTGAAGGAATAAGCTGAACAAATCTGGTGACGTACAGTGCCAAAGCTTTCCAGCAGCCAGGATCAGCAGCGCACACAGCCCACCCGCCATCACTCTCTCCATTTGCTCTGCAAACCGCTGAGTTGGTTCAGCACATCCTCCCCTTCCAGCTCTGCTGCAATATTCACTATTCTCAACTATTCCCAGCCACTCCTTCCCTGCTGGTGAGGAGGAGGAGGGAGAGGACACTTAGAAGCAACCTGCCCGACAGAGTCGCCCCGGTCTCCCCAGGAACACCAAAGCAACGCAGGGGCTGCTGGATGCCCAGGGGATCCCTGCCAGGGGCCAGGAGGGCGGTTTGAAAGGTCGCTCTCGGGGCTGACTCCACAGACCGTCTCAGAGATGGGCCAGCAGCAGGAGAGGGCAACATCTCTATGAGCCTCTGCATAAGAAAAGCAGCATGGTGACCGTGACCCTCGGCCTCCAACGGGAGATTACTGGAAGGTCACAGACTTATGCAGGGGAAGGAGGACCACCAGCTCGCGCTCAGAGGATGAAGGAGACACCTGCAGCCGCTGACAGGCTCAGTCCTGTGCCTTGCCCTCAGCCTGTCTCACGTGCTGCAATGAACCAAGCTGGATTTTTGCCTTCAGGCAGTCCTGCTGCACTATTATTTCCAAACTTTCTTCCACGCGCCTGTTCCACTTGCAAACACTAACAGCACAGCTCTCCTCCTTTCCGAAAGCCGCTCCGCTCTGCACAGACCCTTCCTCATGCACTGAACCACATCCCCAGCCACGCTCCAGAGCAAGGGGACTGGGGAACATGCAGTCCCGTTACAGGGCAGGGTCCCAGTCTATTTAAGCAGACTGCAAACCAAGGACGTGCTGTAGGTTCCCCCTTCCACCTACAGCGTCCCCGTCACGCAAACTCCTCTCCAAGTCTCAGCAGGAATGCTCCCCCACACGCTGTTCCTGCAAGGAACAGCTGCCCCATCTGGCCGTTCAGTTGCTGTTCCCCTGTCTGTAACACCCAAAGGTTCTGCTGTGCTTCCTCCTCTCCTCCACGAAAAGCCATCAAAACCCTCTCTGCAGCCTCGCGAGTCCTCTGCAGGCTCACCCAGACCGCTGTGCTGCACAGGCCCACCTCGGGGACACAACCGTCCCCTGCGGCCCCTCTGGAACAAGGGGCTACCCAGCGGGCAGCTCCTGCAAGGCAGGCAGGAGAGGGGAGCTGCCTGGCCCTGCTCCGTGGTCCCTCGGACACATCCACGTGCACTTCACCTGTGTGCCACACACTCAGGAATCACCCCACAGACAGCATGTCCTACTCCTTGGACCCGCTCTGCGTGTGTAAAACAGCAGCACTGCACAGGAACGCGTGCCTAACTGCCTTGGCCTCCCAGCAGCATGCCGCGCTAACCAAGCCGGCGGTCCAGGCAGTGTAAGCCCCCTCTCTGGGACAGCACTGCTGCCTGTCCCGCACGGACACCCTCCACCGCCTGCAGTTACCATCCTGGAAGACTCTCTCCACGTTCAGTCCGTAGGTGGCACAGGTCTCGTAGTACGTGCAGCGCTTCAAATCATTGGAAAGCTTCCGCGCCCGAGAATCGTCAATGACCCGGGGGTTCGTGGCGCTGATGGCATCTGGAAACCAAAGGGAGAGGAAGGAGGTTAAAAAGCAAGCGCCCGTGTCCCATCTATCCCCAGGTCCCAGGGCACACTCCCGACCTCCCGGCCTCCCTTCACACACTGAGATACCCACCTTCAGAGTACACCCTGTCCTATAAATGTTTTAGATTACAGTCCCACGTTTGTAGAAAAATGGATTTGTTAAATGAACCTTATTCAATCTCCTAACCATCCAGCTGCCGACGTTTCTGAAGACAGAGGGCAGAAGCCAGTGGGAGGTGTGGCTGGCAAGGCAAGGCAGCCTGGATGTTAGGAACGGGACACACCACCACAATTCACACAAGCACATCGTGACCAGTGCAGCTGTTGAAGACAACAGGAGACTCGGTGACAGCAGACAGAGTGCAGGGGGCAGAGGTGTGAACAGCCTGACCCTAGGTCCAACTACAGACTCATCCACATGAGGATGTGCCATGTTTCCATGCGTTAGAAATGACTAACGTTGCCATCTGTCAACGTGTCACTGGCCATGGCTGCTGGAACGAGCGAGGGCACTCATCTGCAAGTCCACCTCAGTTGCAGTTAAATGGATTTGCCAGTCTCCATTGTTTTGGGTCCCACGGCCATACCCTACAGATTAAAGAATCAAAGGGGAGAAATCATCCTCAGTTAATTGGGAAAGACAGAGCTGCCAGGATGCACTCACAGCTGAGGCCTTGGTGGACAACACTAAAAAATAGCCCTAATCTGTAACCCAGATGGCTGCCAAGGGCTCACATGTTTTGGAAAAACTACCTTCCCAAGAGGATTCTGATTCCTTGAAGGCAAGCCAGGGACAAGCAGCGGCTGTAAATGAATCTTCTCAGGAGGAGTCGAAGGAGTCCTGGGACTCGCACTGTGCGGAAGTCACCCTCAAACTCCCCAGTGGGTTGTTTAGCGTGACTGTACCACGGCTGTGACCTCCCCTGGCTCTAAGTCTGGGACAACAGTCACCGGCCCCTCTGCCGTATCACTCTTCCCGACTCCTGAGCCTCCACAGCACACGCCTGCAACCCCAGCCCTGTCCTGAACCAAGATCGCTCAGTCCTGACGATAATTCCGCAATCTTTAACTTTCCAAAGTTTAACAACTTTGTTCTAACGCTGAGACACCCCTGCGACGCCCGCTGTCACTGCCTGTCTTTCCATTCTCAGAGTTTGCTCTTCGCCAGAAACGGGTCGCGCTGCTCAGGAACTGGGGCCTGCCAAGACCTTCCCTCGCATCCTCCGTCCCCTGCTGCCCCCCTCTGCTGTCACCCTCACGTCCAGACAACTTCTGCAGCCCCAGGCTCCCTCCTGCCTGTGCCTTACTCTCTACAGGCTGGAAGGACGCTCGTTTGGGAAGAGCGGAGCAGCAATGCCCTTGTTGCTGCCCCTCCCTGCCTCCTGGGCATCCGCAGCAAGGCTTCTGGAGGCCAGGCTGCCTCTGACGCATGTGCCGGGCAGGAATCCCGCTCAAGGGCTGCCCTCCCTCCCGGCAGCCCCTCTCCATCGGCAGCTCCTTGCCCATGCACACCTGGGGAGCCCAGCTGGGGCTCCAGGCACTGCGTCTCCTGTCCCTGCAGGCAGCCTCGGCTGCGGTTTCGTGACAGCTCCCTTATGGGAGTCCCCGCTGGCACCAGGCCCCAGCCCTGTGGGGGAGAGGGGACAAGGACAGTTCTGGGCTGCTGCTGCTCTTCCCGCCATCCCTCGGGGGAGACAGAGCTCCACGGCTCAGGCCTCTTCTTGGGGTGCTGAAAGCAAAGCTGCCATTCCCCCAAAACCTTGGGGCAACGCACCAGCAGAGACCCCCACAGCCAGGCCCCGAGTCCTGCCCGCTCCCGCTGCCGTGGGCAGGGCCGAGGAAGGCAGGCCAGGCCAGCAGGGTGGTCATGGGCAAGAGGGAAGCGGCTGCATGAAGCAAGGCAGCTCTCCGCAGGAAAGCTGAGGTGGTCCGAGAAGGAATTGCTCGGCTCCTCCAGGGCCACGGACTCGAGGCCTCAGCGTCACCCAGTCCCGTGTGCGGCCGAGCTCCCCCGACGCACTCGCAGGGCCAGCACCCTGCGCCCTCTTGCCAGCGTGGATGTGTCCCCAGTGCTCCTCACCAAGGCAGAGGGGATGCAGGGAGGAATCCCGGCCGCCCCGCTCTCACCCTGCGTGCCCACCAGCACCATCGGCACCTCCGCTGTGTTCCGGTAGCTGCAGAGCCGCAGGTAGTAGTTGTAGACTGTCTGGAAGCTGATCTCGTCCTCCAGGCTGAAGACAAACACCACAGCATCGACCCAGGCAGCAAACTGCGGGAGAGACACCAGCCGTTAGGGCCCAGACAGGCATCCCGCAGCCCCCTGCCCGGACCCGCCATCAAGGGCAGCCACAAGGCCGGCTCGCGGGGGCTGCGGCCGGGCTCAGCCCAGCGCACGCCCCAGGCCCTGCGGCACAAGTCCCCGGCACCGCGGGGAGGCCCGGGGTCAACAGTGACCACAGGGGTAGCCCCTCCTCAGGCCTCGCAGTCCTCATGTCCCCCCACAACCCAGCTCCCAAGAGGCAGCCGGGCAGGTCCCTCCCCAGGAGCCCACCGATCCCTCCGCAGGATGGGGTGGGCAGGGACCGCGGTGGGTACGGGTCTCCTACCTGGAGTTCAGGGGGGCCCCCTTCATCTCGGATCAGCAACAAGTAACTCTGACCGTCCACGACGATCTCCTTCTTAAATCGGCCACCTTGGGAAGAGAGAGAAGCAGCAGGTCAAGTGAGGGGGCAGAAGGAGGGGAGAGCCCTGAGGAAGGCCAGGGGAGGCTGCAGAGCCCTGCGGCTGCGGCAGGCAACGTGCAGAGATGGGGGTCACCTTTAGAACTGGGGAGAAGAGCGAGGACCCAGGCAACCCACCAGGCACCCAGGACCTTACCCTCGGGAGACTCCTCCTGCACGTAGGTGCCGGTCAGGTAGCGGTGCACAAGGGCCGACTTGCCGCTGGACAGGTTCCCCACGATGCCCTGAAACAGAGGGGTGCATCACCCGCCGCCCGCATGGCCGGCACGCCTCCCTCTACACGAGCCCAGCCCTGAGAGGCGAGACCACCAGTAACCGGGCACGTGCTGATGATGGGCAGAGACGGTTGTGAAAGGGCACAGGGGACGTCACAGCCCAGCTGGTACTTGGCGAGAAGCCTGGGGGCATTAATTGGTCTCAGCTGGGCAGAGAGCGGCGGGTACTGGGGCACAGCCACACCGACGCAGGGTGGTGAGGACCCTCGTCCTCTCCCAAACTGGGACAGCCCCGTAGGTGCCTCGTTAGCTCTTCCCACAGCCCTCCCACTCCTCAGGGGGACACTTGCCCTTCCCAAGCCACAGTCAACTCAGACGGAAAAAAAAATCTCTCCTCCCAGCCCACACATCCTGAATCTTGGGGCGCCGTTGCTCCTGACAGCACCCGCCAGAAGGAGAATGAGAGACTGGCCGTGTGGTGGGTGCAGCTGCAGTTTCCCACACCAGCAGCAGGCACGGCGCTGGCTGCGGCAGTGATGCTGCTGTGGCAGAGCACCCGCTTCCCGGTGCAGCCGGCTGCGCTGCCCACGCAGAAGGACACCTAGCACCAACTTTTAACCGAGTTAAAAAATAGAAATACCTAGCATCACTCTTTAACCAAGTTGAAAAATAAAATACATCTAGCACCAATTTTTAACGGAGTTGAAAAAATAAAGATACTGAGCACTCATCTTTAACTGGGTTGAAACACACTAGGCTGGAGGGTCTGTTACTCTGCATCAGCCCACAAATTCGCTACAGAATGAACGTAGCTGTCCCAGGAGGGGTCAGGCAGACAACCCAGTTCTTCAGCATTTTCCCAAGGATTTAAAAAACCTCCAGTGCCTAAGCATTTGCAAATGTGCTTGCCTGCTGGTGGGAGGGCAGTCCTGGGGCAAAGGGGCACCTCCTGCCATCCTTCCAAAAAGTCGAATTCCAACTGGTCAGCTCGTATCCCAGAGCTATTCCCCCCAACATCCACAGGGACATCGCAGCTCACGGGGCAGGCTCTCATGCCACTGAGCATCCCGCCTGGTGCTCCTCTGGCCTCCGCTGCAGCGCTGCTCTGGTGGAGCTGGGGCAGAAACGCCGAGCAGCGCAGTGACGCCCTTCGCCTGCGCTCTTCTCCCTCCTCCCGATGCCCCAGGCCTGTGGAGAGATGCTCTCGAGAGGCCAGGAGCCAGAAGAGCTGTTCCCAACTCACTTCTTACACAGCCCTGTGCTCCTCAAAACCCTGCTTGGTGAAGAAGCGGGCAAGCTCCCACCAGCCGTTCGCGGTGCAGAGCCTGGGACGCCATCCCGGGGCCACACCTCACCGTACCTGGGCAAAGGGAGCTCCCACTCCTTCCCACACAGCTTCCCAAAAAGCACCTTCAGCTTTGGATGGCCTGACCTTACCATGGATCTTCTCGTACATAACTGACTCCTGCTCGAGGGCACCCTAGAGCTCCTCCTGTGTCTAAACCACACTCCCAGTGCTCCCACAAAGTCATCCTGGGGTGGGTGTTCAACACACCAACACGGCCATTCGGAGCACCTGCCTGTACTGCCCTGCGAAACCCGGAGCCTGGGGGTTTCTCCTCAACCGAAGGTTCACTCTGCCCCACCGAATACGTGACTGCAACAGACTTCTTGTTGCCCAGCAAACCACCCACCCAAAAGCTTTTGTAGGCATCCGCCTTCTCTGTCCCCACCACTGGTTAGCACGGATTGTGGGGACTTGCTGTTTCACTGGGATTTAAGATGTCTGGTACACCTACCAGACAGAAGCCACCAGAGATCCCTGTGCAGACTTCCCAAGGAGCTGCTGTTTCTGGAAAATCCAACATCCCCTGCGTGTCCACGGCTGCTTCACAGCAAAGGCACAGTGACACCGCAGCGTGTGGCAGTGTGCTGATGACCCTGCACCCTTCCTAGACCCACCGCTGGACCAGGCACAAGATTCAGTGGGCATGTGTGTGTGCTGGAAATACCAGAGTCTCTAGGGAGATGCTGGGGAGTGTATTTCTGCGTAAAAAGTCCCAGGCAGAAATACAATATCTTTATGATGAAAATTCCAAGCAGGCACACAGCATCAAAAAGCTAATAGTGTTCTTGAAAACAGCACATACCCTTACAAGAAACAAAATCAGAATCCCAAGTCCCATCACGTGTCTCCAAGTGTCGCCTGGGTGTCAGAAACCAGCACAAGGGGGTGGCAGAGCTCTCTACTCATCTGCTGTCACGGGAGAGCCCCCATCCTAGGCACCAGCAAGCCCAACCCCTGGAAGCGTGACATGGCACTGCTGGCCAACCCAGGGAAGAGCCCGCGCAGCTGAGCGAGGACTGTCTCCTTCCAGAGCTCCGCAACCTCACCTCGTCCACAGCCCACCCGAGCCCCTCCGAGTGCCAGGGACGAAACCTGCGCACTCAGCCCAGGCCCGGCCCAGCCCAGCGGGGGACATGTCACCCCAAGACCTGAGTCACAGAGTCACAGACTGGTTTGGGTGGGAAGGGACCTTAAAGCCCACCCAGCGCCACCCCCTGCCCTGGGCAGGGACACCTCCCACCAGCCCAAGTTGCTCCAAGCCCCGTCCAACCTGGCCTTGAACCCCTCCAGGGATGGGGCAGCCACAGCTTCTCTGGGCAACCTGGGCCAGGGGCTCACCCCCCTCACAGCCAACAATTTCTGCCTCACATCTCATCTCAATCTCCCCTCTGTCAGTGGAAAACCCTTCCCCCTCGTCCCATGGCTCCCCTCCCTGCTCCAGAGTCCCTCCCCAGCTTTCCTGGAGCCCCTTGAGGGACTGGCAGGGGCTCCAAGGTCTCCCCGGAGCCTTCTCTTCTCCAGGCTGAACCCCCCCAGCTCTCTCAGCCTGTCCCCACAGCAGAGGGGCTCCAGCCCTCCCAGCATCTCCGGGGCCTCCTCTGGCCCCGCTCCAACAGCTCCGTGTCTCTCCTGTGCTGAGGCCCCAGCGCTGGAGGCAGCACTGCAGGGGGGTCTCACAGAGCGGAGCAGAGGGGCAGAATCCCCCCCTCGCCCCGCTGCCCACGCTGCTGGGGATGCTGCCCAGGCTGCAGGGGGGTTTTGGGCTGCCAGCGCACGTTGGGTTTTGTCCTGCACGTCAGCTCTCCCCGTCCGGCCTCAGGCTGTGCCCGCTCCCGCACTCCCCGGGCCGGGGAAGGGCTTGGCCAGACCCTGCTGTCCCTGATGCAGCCGCTCGCACCAGGGGACAGGACCCAGAGCAGCGCTGTCGGGGCAGGACCTCCAAGAGCCCACAACACGCTCTGGTAACTCTTCCTCATGACATCTGAGCACGGGCCACAAGGACTTCTGCTCCAGCCACTGGCTTTTCCCTGCTTGCCAAGACCTACTCCCTGTCTCAGCACTCGGGGACCGGTGGCAGGTCCCGCAGACACAGCCGGTGGCAGGCGGCGGCACAGGGCGGACATTCCGTGCTGCCAGAAGCAGCCTAACTGCAGTAGCCCAGTGCTCGGCTCTGTGCTGCCCGCAGGGACTGTTCCCTCGCACCCATGCTGGCCCCCGGACTGTGCCACTGACACAGCCTGAGCCTTTGCGGAGCAAAAGGAACAAACAACAGGCCCACACAGCCCCACACGGCCACAGCAGCACCAACAGACGCGCGGGGCCAGGAGAGAGGAGCGTCTCGGATCATCAGAGCTGCCTCTGCCACCTCCGAGGCTTATGGCCGACCTCTTCCAGGCAAAGGGATGAGCTCGGAGAGTGAGTCACCACCAGGCAGGTTCTCCAGCTTTCAGTGGCGCTCGAAAGCCCCAGGTCCTGCCCTGGGCCACCCGCATGCTCCTGGCGAGAGACAAAGAGGTGCCGGCCCTGCGGCGGCGGGCGCCCAGCCAGTGCAGACCGTGCCGCAGGAGCGCAGGAAACCCTCTGTTGTGCCGGCACCCCGTGTGCCCGCGCTGCGCGGAGCCAGCGAGCGGCAGGACCAGGGTGCCAGCAGCCCAGGACTGGGAAGTGCAAATCAACACGCTCCCAGGGGCATGCCTGGGCCGAACGCATTGCTGCCAGGTCTGTCACCCGCAAGTACAGATCACACACGGCACGTTTAGGCAGAGAACATGTACCAGACTGCAGACCTCACAGGTACCGCACACGTGGAGCCAAGTGATCTGCGGAGACATGAGGGCCACACAAATGCCGTAGCCCCTGTTATGAACAAAGGCAACACCCCATCCTCCGGCCGAGCCCTCCCTGCCCCGCTCCGATGGCAGCATGAGCCATCCGGGATACAGAGGTGGAGACAGAGAAGCAGCTGCGGGGACCACCACGCAGAGCGGGCAGCTCGGGGGCTCAGCTCTGCCCAGCCCGGCCACAGCTCCAGGCACCGGGGAAACCTCTGCAAAAGGAGCAGCTCCCTGAGGCCACCTGGCAGCCAGGACACCATGCAACATCCGAGATTGAACGCTCCAACGGCACTCAGCTCTCTAAAACTTGGAATGGAAGCTGCATTCTTTGATTATAACCAAAATCCTGACCCATGTCTTGCTGAAATACACTTCTGCTTTCTCTTACCCTCATCCGTGTTATAAACAAGCTCAAACAGAACTGACAGCCCTGAGGAACACCACACTCAGAGGCAGAAACCGAAGTAAAACGTGGTGTGCAGGCACCACGGAAACCTCTGTACCAAGACAGGTTGGGAGAAGGAGGGAAGGCAGCCCCTGCGCGGCCGGGGAAGGTTCGATATTGCCCCAGTTCGGGTCCGGGGGACGAGTCCTCGCCAAGAGGGGTCATTTGTGCCGTGCCCACAGGGACGGCAGCTTTGCAGGAGCCGCCGCCTTCTCTCAGCCACAGCCTCCTCTCAGCCTGCAGCAGATGGAGGAAGCTTCAGGATAAAATTGAGGTGGGAAAAACTGCTGAACGTAACTTAAATACATCAAGCTAATAAAAAACCTTGGAGAAAGTACACTGACCACGTGTGGTGCAAATGGGAAGATGAGCAGGGAAGAAAGCAGTAAGATCCGCGCCTCCTGCAGGAGAGGTAAAGGACACAGCTCATTCCCGCAGAAGGAGGGGGGATGCAGGCTGTGGTCAACACTTCATGGACCATAAAACAGAAGCCCCCAACGAGTCCGTGCTTTTCCATACTAATGGAATTATGAATCCTGGTTCACAGGCTCAGTGTAGGTTTCCCCTGGGGACACGGACAGGTGCATCAGAGACAGAGCGGGCGCTTTGTGCAAGCCTCTCCCACCACAAACAGCGCGCTCTGCCATTTACCAACAGACGCCGCCTTTGCCCCGCTCTAGGATGTCTTTGGTGTCAGGCACATTTGTCACGGGGGCAGGTGATGCACTCGGTGAAGCATCACGCGGGACCGAGGACTGGGTGGCTCCGTCCCAGGAGCCGTTTCTGCCGCGGAGATCGGTGCCCGGCCTCGTACCAGCTGGGACCTTGTTCTGTCTGCAGCACCTCCCGGACGGAGCACGGCTCCAAGGATGGGGTCAGTGGGGCTGAGGCAGGAGCCAAGGGGAGAGATGCTTGAACACTGGAAGGGAGCAGAGCCTGGGAAGGTTTCTCACTGAGTCTCACCCGTTTATTTAGTGATTCCCATATGGACTCCAGGACTCCACGTGGAGAACCCTTCCATACCACCGTAACCTGGTGGTAACTCGGGACGCTCGCTTGAAGACCAATCTGTCTGCAGAGACCTGGGGAGAAGAGCTGAGCCCTGCGATGGACGGGGATGGCGGCACCGCAGGGGTGGGCGAGGGGGAGCCGAGGAAGAGAGGCACCTCCTGGTGCTCCCCCGGGCCAGACGCAGCCGTGCGGAACAGACCCCTTAGAGACCTGCCCGAAAGCTCGGGACCTGCCCGGCTTTCCTTGTCCCTGCTGGCTGACCACCACCCCAGACCCAGCAGAGGCAGCTCCTGCCCGACGTCCTTCCCTTCGCAGCCGCAAAAAGACGAAATCCCGGACGGGCAGCCCACCGCCCACAGGTCTCCAATGCTGCTGGCTGCTGCAGCCCAACCCGAGACGCGATGGAAAGGGCTTCAGCCAGGACTCTGAAAGGCCTGCAGGCTTTTGGGAAGAGCTGCATCGGCCAGATGAAACCCCAGAGCAACAGATTCCCGGAGGTCACGGAAAACATGGGAAAAGGATTGTGCTAATTGAGGAAGAACTAAAAGCTTTGGGTTTGTTTAGCTTGCAGCACTGTTTTGCAGCCTGCGGAACGTTAAAATGTCAGAAGGCAATACACAGAAGAGCTGCAAGAATATTTTTGAACAGACGTACATTTTACAAGCCAAACTAACAAATGAATATTCAAGGTTTGTTTTAATTTTTACTTAACTGCAGATAAGAAACATTGTGGCAGCATGGTGCTGGTATGTTTTGCAAAAAGGTTTCTTGTTTCTTGGATTAAGACAGAAAAAAATTAATCTTGAAAGGGCTGAAGGGAGACAAGCCAACAGTCTTCAAAGGGAGTGAAAGGCTGCCACAGAGAGTACCAGCAGAGCGGAGCGGTGGAACAGATTGCCGAGGTCCCCGAGAACAGCCAGCCAGACACCCGGCAGTGCTGCGGCGTCCTGCCGCCCCCACGTCCCTCCAGCGCTAACCCAGCGCCGGCAGCACGGCCGCCGAGGGTGCCCCAACCAGCCCAGGAGCTCATCGCCAGCAGCACGGAGGTCCCGCTCCCTCCCTCGGCCCAGGCTCGGCTCCTGCCCCCGGTGCTCGCCCGCCAGCTCGGCTCCAGCAGCACACCCCGTGCCAGCTCACAGACGGCCCCGGCGAGACAGCGCAGGGCCACCAGTGATGACAGGCCACGGGAAACGTCCCCGTCTCAGAGGGGCCGCACCCCGAGACCTGGCCCCCTCCCTCGTCACCCTGTCCCACACGAACAGGCTGTGTCAGGGCGAGGGGGGGCTGAGGCAGCCCCCCTTACCACAGACCGTACCCCACAGGTACGTGATGGAGCCCAGTAACGACGTGCCCTTGAAACCTGCCCTGCGCTGACAAACCAGAGCAGCGTCATCCCCTCTGCTTGGGGGAACAAAGCCCCAGAGGTGAGGGTTTGGTCCCACCAGCATCCCTCGTGGCAGGGACACCTCAGCAGCGTGGCCAGGAGGTGGCCAGCAGAGGCCAGGGAAGCACCAGCACAGAGCAAAGCCAGCCAGGCTCAAACGGAGAGGTAACACCTCCCAGGTGGTAACTCCCACGCTTGGACGGCTGCTCTGAGAGTGATGACCACGGATGAATGCCCGAACCACTGCTCGGGATCTGCCCCTGCTTCTGCTATGCCAGAAGGTCTACCCTGTGCAGGACCCGGTCAGGAATGACAGCTCGGCTGTGGCCAGCAGGAAGGGTCAAGTGCTCAAATATTGCCTTTCGACCTTCACATCCCAGTGCTCTCCCAGATCAACACCCCCTTACAAGCAGGAGCCCCTGAGAAGCCCTCGCCTTCCCCCAGCACGGCGGCAGCCCCAGCTCCTCTCCCCTCCGTGAGGCTGACGCCCCTACGCACTTCCAGTTGGACACATTAAAACATGGGGTTTTCCTGGGGATTTGGAGAAGCAGCAGAGAACCAGGGGTACCAGAGGCGCGAGTACTCACCACCTTCAGCTCAGGCACCGAGCGACTCAGGGTCCATTCCTGGCTGTTCACAAACGAATCTGCAGAACAAAAGGAGAAATCATCAGGTCACCGTGGTCTCCCCCGAGACCCTAACAGGGATCCTGCCGCGCTCTCCCTGCTCCCTCCAGGCAGGAGATTTATGGCCGTTTCCTCCCACCTTGTCTGCAGACACGAAGCTGCATGAGGTGCCGATGCTGCGGGTGCCCGGGAGGCTCTGCCAGCGCAGCTCGGGACGGGGAGGAGCGGCCAAGCCGGGGGCAGGAAGGCGGCAGAGCCCAGGCACCACGGGCTGGGGACCCTCCCTCCCGCCCTCGGGAGCACAAAAAGCCCCACGGCATCCCTCTCCTCGAGGCACGAGGGAAGCACCAGAGACCAGACGCCTTTCGGGGGACATGTGCTGTGAAGGACCCCACAACTGAGGGCCACCATGGCGAAAGCAGTGCCCTGAGCGCCGTGCTCCAGCTACACCACCCGCCTGGCGTACGCAGTGCAGATAAAGCGCTGAAGGCACATTATAATCTATGTTCATGATTGAAAGTGAACACAATTAATTATGTGTACGTTATGTAATTTGCAGAACACTGTAATAGGCTTAAGAAGGCTGTAACAGTCAGGCAGGGCTTTGAGCGGCGCAGGGAACACCCTCTCTCCTGCCACAGAAATCACAAATGCTTCATTTACATCCAAACAACCTCCAGAAGCTGGTCAAACAACAGACTTCCCAAACAAAACCAGACACACCGGAGGAGGAGCAAGAGCCTGGAGAACACCTTGAATATCAGAGGCAGCCCACAGCCACTCCTAACAAAGCCGGGGCCCTTCATTTGCCTTGGACGAGGAAGTTCACCCTCCACCCGAAGGCAGATGGCTACGGGGTGGGGGGCGAAACAAAGGAGCAGCACTCACTGTATGTTAATAGCGTAAAAACAATAAAGGACTTTTGGAGACCGGAAACCTGGGGGAGCACCGCTTCTTCCGGAACCTGCAATAAACCTGATGAATTCACTGCCGCAGACGACTGCAGAAATGGAAACCTCAGATGGGTGCAGAGAGGGGACTCCACGAGAGCACACCACGGCCGGCCATTAAACGTGACGGCTGGGCACTACGGCTGCTCGAGTCACCCGGGGCCACGGCAGGATGAGGATGGCTCTAGAGCTGCCCCGCTGCCCCATCCTGCCCCGGCAGCTCCTCCCAGCACCACCACCGCGCTCCCAGTGCCAGCCCCAGCTCTCGGCGCCTGCACCGGCACTGCCCAAACCGGCCCGGCAAGCTGGCGGCTGCAGGTCTCTGCCGAGTAGGTGTTCCACCGAGTAGGTGTTCCACCGGGGCCGTGCCAAGCACCGCAGGCTGAAACCAAGGCACTGCAGGAGATGCCACCAGAGCCAGGCGGGATGAGGGAATGAGAATGCCAGGCTGCTCAGCCCTGCCAGAAGCCACTCAATGGCTTCTTCACCCCGGTTTATCTTCCTGCCCTCCCAGCTCCCGAGGGAAGGCTGGACACACAATGACTGCGACCTTAGAATCACAGAATCACAGACTGGTTTGGGTGGGAAGGGACCTTAAAGCCCCCCCAGCGCCACCCCCTGCCCTGGGCAGGGACACCTCCCACCAGCCCAGGTTGCTCCAAGCCCCGTCCAACCTGGCCTTGAACCCCTCCAGGGATGGGGCAGCCACAGCTTCTCTGGGCAACCTGGGCCAGGGGCTCACCACCCTCACAGACAACAATTTCTGCCTCACATCTCATCTCAGTCTCCCTCTTTCAGTTTAAAGCCGTTGCCCCTCGTCCCATGGCTCCCCTCCCTGCCCCAGAGTCCCTCCCCATCTCTCCTGGAGCCCCCAAGACCTTCTCTCTCCCTGAGACTAACGCCGTCTCTCATCTCTCCCTGCCTCACCCCGGCAATCGGGGGGGGACACGCAGTCCAAAGCTGCGTGGGGAAGATGCTCCAGTGGCCGGTGGCCAGAGGGCTCGCAGGGGGCATGCCCTTCATGCCAGCACGGCCACACGCTGGTCCGGCGCTGCTCGGCCTGCACGAGGGGCAAAAACATGATCTGCCACCGTGCCTTTATCACTGCGCTGTGCAGCCACCCACAGGCCACAGCACATTTTTCCATCGTGTCAGAAAAGGGCAAGAATACAGTGCTCATACCTAGCATTTACCATTCATACATTAATTTATTAACACTTCTTTTTTAGAAGCTGCAGACAAATAAAACACGAGTCTGATGCAGTAACACAAGGTTATTTATAACCATCGTGAATGTTCTTACGAAGAGTCGCTTCCTCATGCTCTCTGACTTTCACCTATCCTTTCTTTTTTTAGGCACAGGTAAAATCTTTATTAAAAGAACTTATTAGTTAGGTGGAAAATGGTAAGTTCTCGAGCCCTTTTGAAAAGGTAAGAGCACACCTGTATTCCCAACTGCATTTCTTGGTCTGAGAGAGGCTGTCACCGCCACCCGTAACCTCTGCTCTGTCAGCTCACGGCCACGGCTGAAGCACCACCAGTACTCCCTCCTTTCCGGGCGTTCCCTCCCTCCGGACTGGACCAGGCTCCACGCTCGCACTCTTTCACTGCATCTACCCTGGTCTTCAACCTCGGAAAACTGGCAAAAACCGAGCAGGTTTTTCGAGGGGTTCTGAATGGAGCAAAGCCAAATGCACTCGCTGACTTGGCCTTGGGAAAGAAGAGAGGCAGAGAGAGACCTGGAGAGGGCAGGCTCCTCTCCTCTGTTCTCGGGTGCTCAGGACAGAGACACCGTCCAGATTTTTGCTAGTTCCCCCCCTTGCTAACTATACAAACAGATCTTTGCCTTTTAATTAAGGTTCAGGAGTTTGTTAACATCAGTTTGATTTTTGATTGCTGTGAAAGCCTCCGAGTAAATCACAAGTGAGTAACTGCGACGCAATGCCAATTTAACTACATTCAGCCCTACAACACGTTAAATCATTATCATTAGCACGCTTAGCCCGAACACCAACGCACAACCTGCACACCTCTGCTTATCAGTCAGCGCCCAACGCGTGCCACGTCTGGATTTCAGCCCAGCCCACCAGCCGGCGCCGGTGACGGACCCAGCACGTCCCAGCCGTCACGCGGCACCGTCACCCTGCGGTGCCGGAGCAGCCCAGACACCGCTGCACCCGCACCGACTCTGCTCAGCAGCTGCCGGAGCTCCCGCAAACCCTGCGCCCCAGCGACAGCCCCAACGGCGCCGGGTCCAGTTCTGGGCTCCTCGGTTCAAGAGGGACAGGGAACTGCTGGAGAGGGGACAGCAAAGGGCTACCGAGATGCTGAGGGGCTGGAACACCTCTCTGATGGAGAAAGGCTGAGGGATTTGGGGCTCTTCAGTCTGGAAAAAAGACGGCTGAGGGGGATCTTATCAACGCTGATAAATACTGAAAGGGGGGGTGTCAGGAGGATGGGGCCAGGCTCTTCTCAGTGGTGCCCGGGGACAGGACAAGGGGTAACGGGCACAAACTTGACCATGGGAAGTTCCATCTCAACACGAGGAGGAACTTCTTTCCCCTGAGGGTGGCACAGGCTGCCCAGAGAGGTGGGGGAGTCTCCGTCTCTGGGGACATCCCAACCCCGCCTGGACGCGTTCCTGTGCCACCTGCTGTGGGTGACCCTGCTCTGGCCGGGGGTGGGCCGGGATGGGCTCCAGAGGTCCCTCCAACCCCGGCCAGTCTGTGACACTGTGACACTCTCGCTGTCACTGCTCACGCCTGTCCCACGCACCCGGCACCCACAGACCCACCGGTACTGGACCCCCCCAGGCTGAGCGGGGTGAGCCACCCCTGCCCGGCCCAGCTCACTGTCGCCAGACCACGGCTGCTCTTCGGCGGCAGGCGGGACGGGGCTGTCCCTCCCCGGGGCAGGGAGCAGGGCACCGGGAGGAGGGCACCCACTGCAGCTGCACCACCACTGCTGGGAAATCCACTCGCCGCTGCAGCTGGGCACCAGATCTCTGCTCTGCCACCGCCGGGAGCAGGGTGTCCTCAGCCCCTGCCGAGGGAACGCTTCCCCATCCCAGGGGCGGTGGGGATGCTTCAGCCCAGCAATAGCTTCTGCTGAGGGCTGGAGGGAGGCAGGAGGCTGCCCAGCATCGCTACCCGAGAATGGCCATCTGGATGCGGACCGAGGGCTGCCCAGCCCGGCGCTGCCATCCCCAGCCCCGGCTGTCACCGGGGAACCCAGGAAGAGTAGGAACACGGTGAGAGTCCACGGCACTGACCCGACGTGTTTGCAGCTGCTGACTTCAGCTCAGGGATCTCCTGTGGCTTATTTGTGTCTATTTAGTAAACCTCAAAAAACTTTCCTTTGAGTAATTGTTCTGTCTCCTTTTAAAACCATATAAAATTTCACTTCCACATCGCTCTTTAGCAAGGAGTTTCAGGAGTATAAAAAACCCACTTTGAAAACCCACTTTTCTGTTTTAGGCTTGATCGCACTGGATGCCCCAGAGGCGGTGGGCCCTCACCAGCCTGACCAGCACCGCCCCATCTTCAACTGCAGCCCCTCTTCTCCACACTGCGGAGCCCCGGCTCCTCGTGCAGAAGCTGTTGTGCACCTTCCACCCTCCCTGCTGTCCTCCTCCCGTCCCTCCCGTTCAGCGGAGGAGGACACGGCCACTGCACACGTTGCTGTGTGAAGCATCTCTCCCACAACCGGAGGAAGGCAGACAGCAGCAGTGGAAGGTCCCACGCGGCGCCAGCGCCCACCCCTGCCCAGCCCCATTGCAGAGAGCCAGCTGTAACAACAAGGCACTCTACCTGCGGCGTTTCGGGGTCGAGACACCCCCCGCATAAGCGCTCACAGAGGTATGGAGGGACCCACTCTGACTCCACTACCCAGGAGGGTAAAAGCAAGAGCTTGCAGACTATGCGACCAAAGGAACAGAGACTGAGGTGGACGTGGCCTTCAAGAAGCCACAGAACTCCTTCACAATCGCCTGGAAAAGTGACTGAGACACAGATCACAGAATGGTTTAGGTTGGAAGGGACCTTAAAGATCATCTAGTTCCAACCCCCCGCCAAGTTCCCCCTGTGGCCCCCTCCAGAGCCAGGGTTCCAGGTGTCAGGATCAGAAGACCCTCGTGTCCACCCGCCACCTCGGGCCTGACCCGCACACACAAACCCTTCCGCTAACGAACTGCTACAAGAACAAAAGTGTCTCTCGTTCAGGACATCCCACCTGACTTTAAACTGCTCGTAGGGAGCACCACCACTCCTCCCACCGACACACTCGCCCCTGTCCTTCCCCGTTAGCCGAGTGAGTGGAGCTGCCCGAGTGTTTTCTGCCGTGAGGATGAGGGACGAAGCCAGGCAGTGCCTGGGCAAAGCAGAGGAGTGAGCTGAGGAGGCCATGCGTGTCCTCATGCCGGGCTAGGCACGAGTCCTCTGCCTGCACCCCGCGGCATGCCAGGGAAGCTTCCCAGCTTCCGCACGAGTGTCGAAGGAGCGTCACGGTGTCCTGCAGCACATCCGCCAATGCCGCTTCCCACGACAACCAGCTGGCTCCACAGCGAGCCAGTCCTGCGGAGAACGGCGGCTACCGAGGAAGAGCACTTGGACTAGGCTCCCCTGCACGCCTGGCTGCTGGGACCGGCCAGGCTTCAGCTCTGGCTTCGGACGAGCTTCCTGCAGAGTCTGGGGCTTCTCTGGCGGTGCCTGACAAGTGGCAACTCCTCAAAACCAGGAGGCGTTAGTGTCAGCTTCCCCAGATTATTCAGTTAATACAGCAGTGTTCTCACACACACACCTCTAGCACTCCCAGCAGACCACAGGGAGACACTTGGCTTTGGTTGTCAAAAGGAGGAAAAATAAATGCCTTCAGCTGCATCAACCAGCAGCAGGAGCACGCACCTCCCCGTGCCCGAGGAGCGGGGTCCAGAAGGTGCGGCAGTTCCTGCAGCACCTGAAGAATCACCATTACTAAACACGAAGCCTTGACTCGCACCGTTCCCATCTGCCACCTAGAAAAGGTACTCAGGACCATCAGGACCCTCAGCCAACCCAGGACGGCCGGAGGATCTGGAGCACAACCCGCTTTCTCACGTCAGGCTGGGGTCCATGCCACAGCCGAGTCTTTCAAATCTGTCGCTGTAACTGGCCCTGGCTCCTTTTCACACCCCCGCTGCCCTGCTCCCGGGGCACGCCGATCACCCTTCTCTCACCGCGCAAGGGGACACACACCCCCCGCGCTTACCACACTGTCACCCGGTGACCCCCGGCCAGCCCTGATGCGCCCATTGCCAGGCCCAAAGACACCGGCCAGCTCTCACATCGCCCCAACGCCCTGCGCCCCGCAGCCGTCTGCGCTCGCAGGGACGGTTCCGACGCTCGGTGTTCGGATAATTCTCCGGCACAGAGCCCCCCCACCCGCCGTTTTCTAGCACTTGCTTTCCCCTACCAGCAGCAGCTGTGCGCGGATGACACCCACGGAGCTGTCGGAGAGGCACCTCAAGAGCAGTTTCCCAACCACCCAAAACAGCCATAGGCCAAGCACCCGGCTGCCGAGACACGCTGACACAGCTCACTGATGTCAGCTTTGTCCATCCCCAATGTCGATTGTTTGCTGCTAAAACGCAGCACATGGAGATTTCCTGCACTTCATAGAATCATAGAATCGCTGAGGTTGGAAGGGACCTTTAAGATCATCGAGTCCAACCTTTAACCTACCCTGACAAAAGCCACTTCTAAACCATGTCCCTAAGTGCCCCATTTACCCTTTTTTTAAACACCTCCAGGGATGGTGAATCCACCACCTCCCTGGGCAGCCTATTCCAATGTTTAATAACCCTTTCAGTGAAACTTCATCAGTATACTTCATCAGTATAAATTCTATTACTACAGTATTGTACACTCTGTGTCCCTGTGCGGCTGTCACACACCCAAATCAGCGTAAGGAAGGTTGCTGTCCAAGTCCACAGCGGCAGGAGGTTGATGTGGGTGTGGGATTCCCCTCTCCGATGGCAGCGTTTCCCTCCGGGGCTGCTGGACCCCCCCATCTGCAGTGCTTCTGCGCCCAGAGCTGCAGGGGGTGACACCAGCCCTTTGGGCACCATACCCCACTGGAAGAGGCAGGAGATCCCCATCTTCTCCTGGGAGAAACAGCGCGGAAGCAGACAGCAAGCCACCAGTGACCTGCCCTCTTCTCTGGCACTAGCCGAGACCCAGGCAGGCAGGTCAGCGCCTCCCAGGCAGTGCCAGAGCCCCAGTACGAGCTTCTTCAGCAGAAATTGCCTCCAGCTGGGTAACATCTTAATGAACTGCCACCTCCATCACCACTGGGGTTCATGTAGGCATCGGGGAGCAGCGATCACTGCTGGACTACTGGTATCATTTTGGTATTTCACATTAAAACACACCCAGTCACTTTTCCTCCTTCTTCTCTTTGTTATTTAATAACACAGAAGAGACCAGACTGTCAGCGCTGTGGTGGAATACCTGCCCCGGGCGCACGTGACCTCAAAGCAGGAACAGTGGACTCCCAGCACCACCGGCACACCAAGAGCCTCAGCACAGCCCAGCGGTGGCCTTGGCTCCGGGACACAAGATACAACCACGCAAGAGAGTCGATCAGTCTGACCTGTCCAGAAAAAAAGGAGATTCAGGCCAATTTTGCTGCTTCCCAGAAGCTTATGGACATTTCCGGGCATAGGCAGCTCTACTGCGGACGGTGGAAGCCCATATGGAAGTTTGGAAGTTATGGTGGACAGAGCCTCTACTATGAAGAGGAGCAGACACGGAGCTGTTGGAGCGGGGCCAGAGGAGGCCCCGGAGATGCTGGGAGGGCTGGAGCCCCTCTGCTGTGGGGACAGGCTGGGAGAGCTGGGGGGGTTCAGCCTGGAGAAGAGAAGGCTCCGCGGAGACCTTCCAGCCCCTTCCAGTCCCTCAAGGGGCTCCAGGAAAGCTGGGGAGGGACTCTGGAGCAGGGAGGGGAGCCATGGGACGAGGGGGAAGGGTTTTCCACTGACAGAGGGGAGACTGAGATGAGATGTGAGGCAGAAATTGTTGGCTGTGAGGGGGGTGAGCCCCTGGCCCAGGTTGCCCAGAGAAGCTGTGGCTGCCCCATCCCTGGAGGGGTTCAAGGCCAGGTTGGACGGGGCTTGGAGCAACCTGGGCTGGTGGGAGGTGTCTGGGGGGGCTTTAAGGTCCTTCCAACCCGAACCAGTCTGTGATTCTATGATAAAGCAGGCATTCTACACAGCTAATGTCCCTCTGTCCCTCACCCGGGACACCTTCAGTGACCCACAGACCAGACCACGCTGCTGGGACGGGCAGCGTCACACCCTAAGGAGGCAAGAACAGAACCCTCCATCTCAGAGGCTGGACGCAAGAGCCCCGTCCGCGTTACAGACAGCTCGGGGGTCTCAGCCACGGCAGCACAGACACTTGCGGCAGAGCTGGGAGGAGGAAGGGGCTGCCCGGGCAGAGCCGAGCGCTCACCCCGACTGCTCCCTTCACAGGGTGAAGCGCAGCAGGTTCATCTACCTTGTGCTTCAGAAGCGCTACTGCCAGACGCATTTGGTCTCCGCACACAGCAACTAATAATTAACCAACTCATTATCCAAGCCACTGCGGAACTAACTTGGACACTGAAACCCTGGACACTAAACCCAGCCTTGAAACCAGGTCAGAGGCTGAGCAAACACAGCGGTGCCCACACAAACCACCTTTCCAGGTACCCATGTGCCCGCACACGCAGATGAAAGGGCAGCAGAGTGCGACGTGCCTGGGCAGAGCCACCTTCCCAGGCCAGGCTCGATAAAGACTCAACGCTGGCAGGGAAAGAGATTTCTCCAGGTCAAGGACCGGCGCGGGCAAGGCCAGCCTCCCCGTCAGAGAGCTCAGCCAATGCGGACACCCTGCGCAGGGCATGATCCTCACAAAGATTATCTCACCAGAGCTTTAAATACTCTGCGGCAATGAAAGGAGAGGATCTGGCGCATCTCTGGGAAAATGGCGAGATTACGAACTGCCGCCCTTGCTCCTTTGCCGTACCGCACGCGGCAGCAGCCGGTGCCGTCACACCATGCACGCTGTGCAGCGCGCAGACTTCAGAAGAGCCGCGTGTTTTAAGCCTCTCGGCACCTACTGCTTTCCAGTCCACATCCGAACACACACAGACCAGGGAACTGTACCAAGTTCTCCCTGCTGGCAGCTGGAAAGGGTCTGCTGCAAGGGACAAGCCAGCAGAGCCAGTGACGTGGAGAGACCGACAACCCGCCGCTTCCCCAACACAAGCGCTCTGTGGGGACCTACCTCGCCGGCAAAAACCTGTTCCAAATTTGTCTGACCTCAGCTCTAGCTGTTTAACCCCACAAACAACAGCAGGTTAAGATTAAAAAGGCACCGGTTTTTGAAGTTCTCTCTTCCTACGGATGCCTGTAGACTGTAATCAGAACACCTCCGCACCTCCTGCACACAGCTCCTCCGATCCCGTCCCGAGAACCATGCCTTCCAGACCGGTGTCCCAACGACTCCTTCCTTGACACCTTTCGGATTTCTTACATTTTTCTGAAGTGTGGGCACCAGAGTGGATTCAGCATCTGAGGCATAGTCTCTAAACCCATCATGACATCTCCACTCCTCACCAACGCTCCCAGCTAAGCTCAGGCAGGTACCAACAAGAGATGATACATATCATTACCTGCTCAATTCACTATGCAAACTTCACTTCATTAACGTAAAAACACCCCCCTCTTCTCCCAGTAGTCTTCTCTCACACATGCCCTACATGTTAGTCCTCTGCATGGCCAAACACCAAACAGGAGAGTAAAAGGGAGTTACCTCAGATCTTAGAACACCTCAAGAAGCAGGGCATCTTTCTGGGAGAGGGCACTGTGACTGTGAGAAACCTTCCCTGCGCTGCAGAGCCCAGGTCCCACTGTCCGGGACGCTGCACCCCTCACACCATCCCTCCCCGCACAGGGAAACTCCAGCCCCACACCAGCCCAGTCTTCCCAGCCTGTGCCCATCAGAGGGGCTTCCTCAGAATGGCACCAGCTGGTACTTCGAAACGCTCCTCTGAACTGCTGCCCGCCATTATCTGTGGTCAGTGCAAGCTGGCCGGATTCTGTGTTGACTTTTGTTCTCCAGCTCCAAAGGCTCTTGCCCTCCCTGGGTGCGTTTACAGAAAATCACGCTCCCCATGTCTTCATCCTGCTACGCGAAGACCAGCTCTGTGAGTCTCTATCGGGGTACAAACTGCGTTCCCCTGGTCACCCCTCCCTGTCTTGGTCCCGGCTGAACCCCTCCATCAGCAGGGAGCGAAGGGGACCCACGCGGCCCAAGGGAGGTCTCAGCAGGGCTGGGGGAGCAGCACCGAGACCGTCCTGACTCTCCGGTGGGATGGGCTGTTTGGCCCTTGGGTATGTCTACACAGCAGAGTGCAGCGCTGGGTGGCTATCTCGGCTTGCTATAAACAAAATACTCCAGGTACTGGGAACAGGGTAGCAGCATTGGCTTGGATCTCTGCCTGGACTCCCATATCCAGCTTTTCCAAAGGGCTGATAACCGCAAGTGCAGCTGCACCCCCCTGGGAGGGCGTGTTGGGACCGTACCAGCAGCTTTCCTAGGGCTAAGGTGGGCAGCACCACCAGAAAGCATCAAAGTTTTTGAAATGTCGAGAGGGTGTTAGAAACACCATTAGCCTACGAGTCTGAAATAGGAATGGGGCAGAGATCTCCCGAGCTGCCGCATCCAGCAGGTCCGTGTTGGAGCAGTACGTCCAATCGACGTCTTCCCGGCTGAGGGGCTCACAGGTCCCACCAGAGCAAGCCACAGGCCACAGACCAGCGCGCTGAGTGGAGAAACAACGGAGATGGGACACAAGACAGGACAAGCAATGGTGGCTTTGGTCTGCAGACTTCACCGCTGCCTCTTCACATCTGATTGACCCCAGGAAGACGTAGCTCGACTGGGTACAACCAAGCAGATAATGGCAAAAATGGTGTTCTAAGCGAAGACCAAACCACAGTGTGAGCTTTGCAGCCCCAGCAAGCAGGGTTTGCTCTGCCACAATGACCCATGGTCCCAGAGACAGTCCGGAAAGGTCATCCCCAAGCTTGTGCCTCCAGTATGAGCCATGGTGGCAAATGCTAGCCGCCCTGACAAGCAGGGGTCTCGCGTTAGCTGGCCGGCCACTGCTAGAGAGGGCTCCCAGCCCTTGCCGGCACTGCCCAGCAAAGCCGCAGAAGGCTCCCCAGCAGACGGACCCAAATGGAGCCCCTACCTGTCCCAAGGGAGCAGCCAGGTGGGGGTGAGGACACCAACACAGGCACTCCACCTCAGCTGCTCCCCTGGGAATGTGGCCGCCGGGCTGGCTGCTGCTGGCGCAGCTCCTGATGGAAGCCACCAGCAAGCAGCAACAGGCCCCCCGCCGCACGGGCAGGGCCCGGCTCTCCCTGCCCGGATACACCCACATTCCCCAGCCATGAGCGCAGCCACCCCTCGCCTGGGAACCTCCCGACACCCAGCCGGCACCCGGCCCGGGCACCCCTGCCAGCGGCACAGCCCCCCGGGAGGAGCGCACAGCCGGGGAGCGCAGCAGCATCCTGTCCCTTCACCCCCAGGGCAGCCCCGGCCACCCACCCCGAGACTCCGGGACCTTGCCCTGGAACACAGCGAGCCCCAGGGACAAGGGGGACCAGCAGGAACCCGGGCTGCCGGCGGTGCTGCTCCTGCGCTGGTCCCTGGAGCTCGGCCCTCCTGGAAAGCATCCTGGGCACAAAGCTCCTCTGGGCAGCCACTGCCTGGGAGCGTGCGGATTCCTCCGGGAGCCCGCCAGCCCCGATCCGTCCCTCTGGCATGTGAGCCAAGCCGGGGAACTGCCTCCGCAATGCCCAGACTCCAGAGCAGAGCAATGGAAATCCGGAGAGGCTCGCAGGCGCCAGAAAACCTCCCCGAGAGTGGCAGGTCCTGGCCCAGCCTCCAGCCCTGTGCACACAGGCCAGCGTTCAATGCCTTAAAAAGCCAGTGGACGCAGCTCTCGCTCCCAGCCCCTGCCAGGCGGCGGGGGCTCACCCACACCCTCGCTGCTGCGGGGCCGGGGAGCGGGACGGGCACAGAGGCACAGGCAGCACAGGCCCTGCACGCCCGGGCAGCGGGGAACAGCCCACGGCAGCGAGGCCAACCGCCAGCTAGCCAAGCACCCGGCGGCCGCTGCAGCTGCCGGTCCCCATGGCGTGCCTCGTCCCCACGGGGGTCCTGTCCCCCCTCCCCGGCCAGTCCTGCCCTCTGTCGCTCTGCCATGTCACTCGGGATGCCACCACCGCTCTCCACAGGCTGCCCCACCGCTGTGCTCCAGGACACGCTCAGGCCCAGGGAAGACCCCGGCAGAGCATCGCCCAGAGCCCAGCCCCAGGGAGCTGCTCACAGGAGGGAGGTGCAGGCACGTTTCTGTGCCCCCCGACCCCCCCGTGCTGCTCTGTGCCTCTGCTCTGGCAATCTCCCACAGAGCTCAGCACTTGCTCGGGAGCCCACTCACAGGACCCCTCGCCCCCTCCCACGCAGTTTCAGTTCCCTCTGCTCCCCCGACGCTGCTGCATGAGGCTCAGCTCTCCCTGCCCTTACTGGGACACCATCGGGACAAGATGGACACGGGACACATGTTTTACTCCCAGCTACCTGGCCGACAAGAGAACCTGGTCCCCCAGAGCATCCCCTCCCAGACAGCCACGCTGTGGCTCCTTCTGCACCAACGACAATGGCAGTGCCCACAGCCACCGGTGCCGGAGCGTGACACAGCTCCATGAACGCTCACTCCACTCCGCTACAGCCCAGCTTTCCTGAGCGCAAACCCTGCAGAGCGCCGGCACACAATCGGGTGCCCGTGCCCAGCCCTATGGGCCACGGCCACCCGTCCCCCAAGACCCTGGGGGGCTCTCGCCAGGCCAGCACGGCTCCGGCACTCACTTACCCAGGGCTCGCAGTGGCCCGCTGCCCAGGAGGATGGGCTCGGCACCGCCGTGGGGGTCCTTGGGGCACGCGCTGCTGGTGCTGCCGCGCTCTCGCCTTCGGAAGCGGCTGGTGATGAGTCTCCAGAGTCCCCCCGCCTGCCCGGCGTCGGTGTGCAGCCTGCCCCCGACCCGGCCCAGCTCCGGGTAGAGCAGGTCCCGCTTGCTGGGGCAGGTGTGCAAGGAGCTGGCGTCCCCCTCGCTCTTGGTGCGGAGGCGTGCGGGGCGCAGGAGCCCCCCGGACTCCGACCGCCGCAGCTCGTGGCCCCGGCGCAGGCGGAAGCTGAAGCTTTTGCGCAGGGAGCTGAAGTTCTTCCTGGGGCCGGGGCTGCTCCGGCCGCTGCCCCCGAAGAGGTTCCAGCGGCGGCTGCCCCACAGCGAGCCCCCCCGCAGGAAGCCGGGGCTCTCGGCGGGGTGCGGCTGCCGGGCCGAGGGCAGGAACGTCATGCTGCTGGGGCGCGGGCGCTGCGCCCCGTCGGCCCCGTCGAGCAGGGCGGCCGTGCCCTCGCCCTCGCCCGCCGGCCCGGCCCTGCGGGGCGAGCGCAGCCTGAAGAAGTCCAGGAGGCTGCCGCGGGCCGGGGCGGGGGGCGGCGGCGGCAGCAGGGCCCCGGCCAGCCCGTTCCCCGCCGCGCAGAAGCTCTTGGGCCGCCGCCGCTGCTGCTGGGCGGCCTTGAGGGCGGCCTGGACGGCGGGGACGCCCTGCAGGTCCAGCGACTCGCAGACGCTGACGGCGCGGCGGGGGCTCGGCCGCGGGGGGCCCCGGCCCGCCCCGCTCCAGCGCCAGCCCTCCGCCATGCTCAGCGGCGGGGCTGCCCCATGGCCCCGGGCCGCTCTGGGCCGCTGCCGGCCGGCCCCGGGGAGGCGGCGCGGCGGGACCCCGCTCGCCGCCCGCTGCCTGCCGGCTCCCACGCCGCGCCGGCATGCCCGGGCCGCGCTCCGGCGCGCCGCCAGCGCGGGGCCGGGCCCGCCCCGGAACGGGGCCGGGACCGGGGCCGGGGATGGGGCCGCCCCTCCCGGGTTCGCCGCCCGCCCCCCGCCCCGGGCGGGCCGGCGGTGCCCCGCGCGGCGGCCGCGGCGGCGGGCAGAGGCGGCGGAGCCGTCCCGGGCCGGCGCTCACGCCTCCCCCGCGGCGCTCGGCGGCGGCCCCGGGGCAGGGCAGGGCCGGGGCCATGTCACCGACTGGCCGCCCTCGGTGCCCGCAGCGGCAGCTCGCACACGGGGAGCGGCGGTGCCGCTCGCCCGGCCCGCACCCGCCACGCCGGTGCTGCCGCCGCCCGGCCCGGCCCGGGCCCCGCCAGGGCAGCACCGAGCGCCGGCCCGCACCGCCCGGACGGGACCGGGACCCCTCGGCGCGGCGCCGGCGGTGCCCGCCAGGGGGCGCAGCGCTCCCGCTCCCCGCCGCTGCCGCCGGGCGCCCCCGCGCGGTTCCGGGGGGCGGCTCCGGGAGACCCCTCAGCCCCCGGGGGTCCAGGGCCGTGTCCCGCCGCCCCAAGCCCCTCCGTGCTGCCCCACGCACCGGGGGCTCTCCCGCCCCGGCCCGGTCCCGTCCCCCAGAGCCCCCACCCCGCCGCTTCCCCTTCCCAAAGCTGTGCCCGGCAGCAGACGCCATGAGCGGCCGCCGCGGGGCTCTTCCCGCAGCCCCGACGGCGGCGTCGGTGCCGCACCGAGCTGGGGAGCCCTCAGCACCAACCCCCGGCGCCCCCCGGCCTTTAGCTCTGGCCCCCCTTCCCGGGCGATTCCCGCCGAGACCCCCATGGCACCTCTCCCCCAGCACACCCCCCGCTGCCTGCAGAGCCCCCGTCTCCAGCATCACCCCAGGACCATCCTCCTCCTCCTCTCCAAAGTGTTTTCGCTCTCACTGGCTTTCCTCCTCCTCAGTGCAGGCAGGATCCGCTCTCCCTCCAGAAAGGAGCGGGGGGGAAGGGGCCTGACTCCCCCTTAAAACTATTTTTACCTTTCTGAAAGCTCTGTCTGCTAAACCAGCCCCAGTCTGCTCCTGCCTCTCAAAGCCTGTCCAGGGAACACCTCAGTATCAGCACCTCTTCCTCCTCCTTGCCACAGAATCCCAGACTGGTTTGGGTGGGAAGGGACCTTAAAGCCCCCCCAGCGCCACCCCCTGCCCTGGGCAGGGACACCTCCCACCAGCCCAGGTGGCTCCAAGCCCCGTCCAACCTGGCCTTGAACCCCTCCAGGGATGGGGCAGCCACAGCTTCTCTGGGCACCCTGGGCCAGGGGCTCACCCCCCTCACAGCCAACAATTTCTGCCTCACATCTCATCCAAATCTCTCCTCTTCCAGTTTGAAGCCACCCAGGGAGCCCTTTGAGTCCACTGCCTTGACTCTTCCAAAATCACACCAGCTTTTTGGACTCTGCCCTCCCTTCAGTCCCTCATCCTCCTCCACAGTATGCCCTCACGATTTTCCTGAACGCCCCATCTCCTCTCCAGTCCCCCACGGACGCACCCAGCCCTGGTCACTGCCCGCAGCCCCAGGACTCAGCTAAATCCCACCTCGCCCCGAGGCACCACCACGTCCAGCCCTTCCCCTCCCCAGGGCACAGCCAACACCTCGGCCGAGCCCCCTCCTCTCCCTTCTCCACAGGTTCCACCCCCGCCTCCCCTCCCACCACCACCTCAGTAACACAGACCACCATCCCCTCACTGCACAACCAGAGCCACTGCCCAGCAGCCTCCTCCCTTAGCTGGAGGGCCTTCTCTTCCTTCGGATTTTTTTGCACCTTTCAGACAGTAAAATCCCCAGCTCAGCAGGACGCCCCCCCCAGCTGCACAGTGCCGAACACGGAGCAGCCACCCAGACCGAGGACCAGCTCAAAGACGGCCCTGCCCACCCCATGTCGGTGCCTCTCGGGCAGAAGATGGGATGCATCCAGCTCCTCCGCCTCCCGAGCCACCGGGCACCGATGTCTGAAACCGAGCAGAAGGCGCCTGACAATCCGCCAGAGCTCCAGCTCTGCCATCTGTGCCAAGGTCACGGGAACGCGCGAGCTGCCAGACTGGATCCGACCCTCATCCCCATCATCTGCTGTCCTGTCTCCCAGGAGCAGCCGCACTGCAGCGCGGAGTGAGGAGCTCTGCGGAACGCAGTTACGGGGGAGCGTCTTCCAGAGAGCGCCGAGCACCAGACGAGGCCGGCTGCAGAGAGCGCGGCATCTCCACCACAGAGCACCAGACGAGGCCGGCTGCGGAGAGCGCAGCGTCTCCACCACCGAGCACCAGATAAGGCCGGCTGCGGAGAGCGCGGCGTCTTCATCACCACACACCAGACGAGGCCGGCTGCGGAGAGCGCGGCGTCTCCATCACCGAGCACCAGACGAGGCTGGCTGCGGAGAGCGCGGCGTCTCCATCACCGAGCACCAGATGAGGCTGGCTGCGGAGAGCGCGGCATCTCCACCACAGAGCACCAGATGAGGCCGGCTGCGGAGAGCACGGCGTCTCCACCACCAAGCACCAGATGAGGCCGCTGCGGAGAGCATGGCGTCTCCACCACCAAGCACCAGATGAGGCCGGCTGTGGAGAGCGCGGCGTCTCCATCACCGAGCACCAGACGAGGCCGGCTGCGGAGACCGCAGCGTCTCCACCGCTGAGCACCAGACGAGGCCGGCTGCGGAGAGCGCGGCGTCTCCATCACCCAGCTGTCAGAGCCCATCACGCAGATGCCTGTCAGGAGCAGTTCAGACCCAGGCACCCGGCCTTCGGGCAGGGAACAGACTGGGACCCTCTCAAGGTCCTTCCCAACCGCACTTGCACAGCTCCTCGCTCCCAGGCACTGGGAGTTGCTCCTGCAATGAAGCGGGGCCACCCGTATTCAGCCCTTCCCAAAATCCTGGGTTCAGTTTCTACTGTAACAAAGCCAGATGGTACACCTTCTATAGGAATCTCATCTTTTCCAAAATATTCTGCCAAGTGCTAGGCTTTAGGTGTCGCTGAATCACAGAGATACCTGCTGGAAAGGACTCCGAGGGATGCTGTACCCCACGCTCCGCTGCCGAGGTGGGACCAGACGCACGTGGACCACCCTGACAGACGTCTGTCCGACCCACCCCACTGCAGCACGGCACCATCCTCGTGCTCCCGCTCCTCCTCTTCCCACCGTCTTGTCCAAATCCCCTCGCCTGCATGTAAGGACCATTACTGCTGCTGCACCCTGATGGGCTGGGAAGAGCAGCAGACTGCATTCTGCCCTACGACCTTAAACGTCCAGAGAAAGAGAGTTCCCCTCAACTGACGACGTCTCCTCCTCTGTCCCCCCCGAGGACCATATTTTTAAAGCTATTAGTGTTTTTAATGCACTCGCTTCAACTCTCTACAGTTTGTCTGCCACCTTTTTCTAAATGCAGTGCCAGAACCTGGGCACAATACGCAGCTGAGGCCTCCAGCAGCACCGAGAAGAAATACAGATGCAACACCCGTATCGCTACATTCCAAGAAGATACTGGTCCTTACTACCATAACAACATAATGATATTTTTACCTAATTAGCCTGTTAAGAGGCAAAGGTTTCCATATGCTATATATACTGACATGATCCCCTTGGCATTATTCCTACAGAAAGAACAAAAGACATCTAAAAATAAACAGAACAAAACGGAGCCTCAGACGGCATTTCAGGCAGCAGGGGGCTGCGGGCAGGCGCTTGCACCCGCCGAAGTGCCCAGACCCTGCCAGACCCAGGCAGCGGGAGGGCTCTGGCTGGAACGGCCACCGAGGGAGGAACCGTTCTGAGAATGAGACTGGGAAACCAGATGCCACCGGTGTTTAGAGACAGCCACCACTGAGATACGCCCCACGCACCTTACGCGTCTCTCCTGATGCACTTTACTGCGCGGTTACACTGGGTCTGACCGGTGCTGCCCGCGTCTCTAACGCACAGGACAGGTCACACCATCCGACTCCACCTGCCCGGTGGGAAGGGGCCGCTGCTGGAGTCCCCTGTGCCACACGGGTCTCCGGAAGCCGACGAGCTCCGAGAGCTGGGACGTGACGGGGACATGGTGCTTTTGCAATCCTGACCCGGGGCAGGTGCCTGGGGACAGAAGCAAGTTAGTCTCTTACCAGCACTTTTATGAGTCACGCTCGTGTTACAAATATTATGGCAATGAACATCTGGCTTAAATTAACAAAAAGCCATGAGAGGCTAAACACCAGCTGCACTGGAAGGCAGTCCAAAGCCAGGGAACTTTCCACTGCTGGCAGGTCCCCAGTGGGAGTTTCAGGGTGGAGTCCCGAAACAGAGGAGTCTGAACCGTGACTGGTAAAATGCTCGGCCGCCTCCTCCAGACCTAACGGGCGCTGGCATTGCTGCAACGCGCAGGTTTAGTTGCGAGGGGCCATTCAGCCCGGAGGATGGGACGGCTGCATTCCCCATCCCAGCTGGGTCTGAGGGTGCTGTCGCCCTGCAGAGGCCCAAGGGTGGGAGGAGGCACGCATGGACGGGGACCAGCACTGCGGCGTCTGAACACCTCGGCAGCTGGGGACGGAGGGATGAGGCTCCCTGCACGGATGGAGCCCTGTTTTCCGCGTCCTGGCAGCAGGCAGAGGCCAGCAGCAGACCAGGAGGGCAGGACAGACCCCGGCCAGCCCCGGGACCTACGTGCCAGCGGGGCTGCAGGGTGCCCGTGGCCAGCAGCCCCATGCAGAACATGGTGGGGGGCAGTGGGACCAGGGTTAGTGCCACGGCCCAGGCAGCGCTGCCAGGGGACACAGCACGGTGACACCACACTTAGGCCAGGCTGCGGGATGCCCCGGAGCCCCAGCACACGCTTTCCAGCCCGGCACGAGGCCGGAGCAGCGGAGCAGGAGGGCTCCCAGCAGTGCCATGGCCAGTGGCCGAGCCCATGGCTGGCTGCAGGACACCAAGTGCCATGCCAGGAACGCGCCGGAGCCGCTAGGCTCCGCAGACTAGCTCCAGCCGGCTCAGCCATGCACCGGGAATACTGATGAGGCTCTGCCCAAAGAGGGAGCGTGCGGGGCTGCCCGGCCGAGGGGTGCGCAGCGCCGCAGCCCCCGCAGCCCCACGTCACAGCCCGCGCAGCGCGTCAACAGCAGGCAGCGCGCGCAGCGTCACCCGGAGAGGCGTCAGCGGGGCAAGGCCCTGCCTGTGGCCCCCGGGGCAGGGACAGAGCCATCCTCTGCTCCACCAGGAGGAGGGTGAAGGGGACGGAGCTGTTTCCCCCGGCCCTGGGGAGGGACTGGGTTCAGCCACGGCCAGGCTCTGGGCATAGCTGTGGGGCTGCGGCACGGCCAGACACCAAATGACACTGTGAGAACCCCTCTGGTCACCCCGACTGAGCCGTTCACAGGGGACAACATCCCACCCTCTCCACCAACAGCAGCCCCCCACAAATCCCCAGGGTCTCAGACCGGAGAAATGAGGCGTTGCTCCGGGTCCGAGCCCTGGCAGAGCCCCTCACTGCCCAGCTGGAGCCCCTGCCCCTTCCCCTGCCCTTGTCCCCATCACACCCCAGGCCGTGGGTTGGACACCGGCCACCTGGACCTTCCCTGGCCTCTGGAAGCGGGAGATGACTCGGAGCAGGCTGTCACCTACAGTTTCCATGGGGAGCAGGCACAGCCGCAGCCAGCAAACAGTTAACAACAGCCGGGAAGTAAACAGAGAAGCACAGCAGAGCCTGCCTCCTCCCACACCGCACAGCCCCAGCTCCCGCCTGCAACCCTCGCACCTCCCACCCCTGCAACCCTCGCCACCTCCCACCCCTGCGACCCTCGCACCTCCCACCCCTGCAACCCTCGCACCTCCCACCCCTGCGACCCTCGCCACCTCCCACCCCTGCGACCCTCGCACCTCCCACCCCTGCAACCCTCGCCACCTCCCACCCCTGCAACCCTTGCACCTCCCACCCCTGCGACCCTCGCCACCTCCCACCCCTGCGACCCTCGCACCTCCCACCCCTGCGACCCTCGCCACCTCCCACCCCTGCGACCCTCGCACCTCCCACCCCTGCGACCCTCGCACCTCCCACCCCTGCGACCCTCGCCACCTCCCACCCCTGCGACCCTCGCCACCTCCCACCCCTGCGACCCTCGCACCTCCCACCCCTGCGACCCTCGCCACCTCCCACCCCTGCGACCCTCGCACCTCCCACCCCTGCAACCCTCGCCACCTCCCACCCCTGCGACCCTCGCACCTCCCACCCCTGCGACCCTCGCACCTCCCACCCCTGCGACCCTCGCCACCTCCCACCCCTGCGACCCTCGCACCTCCCACCCCTGCAACCCTCGCCACCTCCCACCCCTGCGACCCTCGCCACCTCCCACCCCTGCAGCCCTCGCACCTCCCACCCCTGCAACCCTCGCCACCTCCCACCCCTGCAACCCTCGCACCTCGCCACCTCCCACCGCCTCCCACCCTGACGAGCAAATTGCCACCTTCTCCCCCCCGGGACTCACAGCGCTGAAGCAAACCATCCCCACAGCACCTGGGGCACCGGCACCCTCTCGCCCACCAAGAGGAGCTGAGCGCCCGATCGCCGCCAGCCCTCCGGCGAGGGCGGCCATGCCACGGACCCCAGGAGGGTGGCCATGCCACGGACCCGGTAAGGGTAGCCATGCCGCAGGCCCTGGGAGGGCAGCCAGGCCATGGACCCCAGGAGGGCATCCCTGCCGTGGACCCCGCGCTGTCACACTGCAAAGCAGACGCAGAGACATCACCTCCTAAGCCGGTCCAGACCCCAACACCAGAGGGAAGCCCTGGAAAATAACGAGATGTTATCTCCAGGGCATAATAGAAGATCAAGTCAGCGATCACTTCTGCTCATTAAACCACCCCCTGGGCACTTTTGCAAGCAGAGATGTTAATCACAGTGTCCTGACTGACTCTCCCTCCGCTCCAAGCCACGGGCAGAGCCGGGTACCGCCAGCGCGGGCACCAGGCTGCTCCCGGGCTGTTGGACACGGTCCTTCGTGTTCCTCACCGGCCACGCAGGAGATGCCCCAGCAATGGCTGTGGGTATGAGCAGACTCCACGTGATCAGGCCAGACACTGTGAAACCTCCCCAGTATTTTGAAATCCAAAGACAAAAGCCCATGTGAAAATTTGGGAAGAGGACTAAAGGAGACTTCTTCAGGTCCTCAAGCCCAGCCCTTGCCCTGGCTTTAAAATCCACACCCAGAATCATAATTTATAACAGTGACAATCCTATGCTTTATTCCAAAGGGATCAGAGGAAAGGAGAAATGAAAAGAAAAATACCAAATGGGTGGAACTAAGGGATGGATAGTGCAGAAATAAGACACGGAGGACAGGTAAACAGAAGCGGAGGTCATGAGGAAAACTCAGCCTGCTGGCCAGGAGATGGAAGAGGCTGAAAAATTCCCCCCCGGCCTCGACAGAAAGCAGAGATCCTGCAGCAGCCGATGAAGGACGGCCGCAGAGGCAGCTCCTCGGCGGATCGGGAGGCAGAGGAGAGCTCCAGCCCAGCCCGCAGAAAGGCTGGGGAGTTTGTTCAGAGGATGGAAGCCCAGAAGTCTCCCACGGGGGAGCAGCCCCTCTGCCACTGCCCCATCAGGCGGCCGGCGCGGGGCGTCAGGACACCCATGCAAAGTGCTGCAGGGAGGAAATAAAACCCTTCAGGGGTACAGAGAACCTCAAAAATTAAAGAATCCTGCCCCGCAACGGGGGCAAACCAGCTGCGCCCAACACTGCGTCCAACGAAGGAAGCCCGCGTGATGCCCGTGCGGAGCCTGTCCCTGCCCTGGAAGCGCCCTGCCGCCCTCGCCCCGCGCCCGCCAGGACGGGCAGCGCTCGTCCCGCGCAGGACAGGCACGGGCTGGGGCTCAGAGGCCATGCGGCCGCGATGCAGTGCCGTGCAGCAACACACTGGCGCAGTCGCTGCCCTGCTTCCCGCCCTGGCTGAGCCGTCTGCCACAGCTCACTGCGCCGCTGGCACGCTCGCACGCCCCGCGGAAAGGGGACATTCCTACAGTGTGAAAAGCCCCCACCCTGGCAAGGGATGGAGCCTGGATCCCCCAAGCCGGGTCTGCACTGACCGCACAGACCCCCCGTCCTCAGGTCCTCCTCATCCCGTTGCAGGTGGCATCGCTCAGACACCACCAGCAAAACGCACAGGAATTACGGGAACAGCAGACGCCGGCAGAAGGTTAACACTAGAAAGGAGAGAAAGCCAGAGCCCAAACGGGATGTTCCCAACAGAGCTTCCCAAAGCTATCCGAGACCGGTCCTCCCTGGAAAACACACAAAACAACAACACTGTGAGAAGCCATGAGAAGTCTCGTCCGTCTCTCTTCCCTCCAGGCACCTACTCAAGAACAGGAGAGGAGGTAAAGGAAGTATTTTCAAAAAACAAGCTAAAACGCCACAGAGACTGACAACACCACGAGATGCTCACATGGAACTAAGCACCCTGACAAATGTCTTCAAACACCACTTCACTGAATGCTTCTACCTCGTCATCCTCCCGAGGAACAGCTCGGTGACTAATACACCGGCACATAAAGGCAGAGATTGTTTTGCCACAAACAAGAGAGTCAGTGGTGAGAGCAGCATTAGTAAACCCCTCTGGATCACACCTGGTGCAGGGTAATTACAGCCAGCAACGAAGTCCTCCAGAAAAGCCAAACCAGCTTCTCCCTGCGACACAGGCCACGGACCCCGTGGTTTAGCGTAACCTCCCATTAGCAATCGTTAGAAAAGGAAATAAAACTCTTAGGATCACAGGATCATATCACAGACTGGTTTGGGTGGGAAGGGACCTCAAAGCCCCTCCAGTGCCACCCCTGCCCTGGACAGGGACACCTCCCACCAGCCCAGGTTGCTCCAAGCCCCGTCCAACCTGGCCTTGAACCCCTCCAGGGATGGGGCAGCCACAGCTTCTCTGGGCAACCTGGGCCAGGGGCTCACCCCCCTCACAGCCAACAATTTCTGCCTCACATCTCATCTCAGTCTCCCCTCTGTCAGTGGAAAACCCTTCCCCCTCGTCCCATGGCTCCCCTCCCTGCTCCAGAGTCCCTCCCCAGCTTTCCTGGAGCCCCTTGAGGGACTGGAAGGGGCTGGAAGGTCTCCCCGGAGCCTTCTCTTCTCCAGGCTGAACCCCCCCAGCTCTCCCAGCCTGTCTTGGTAACATGTTAAAAGCCGTAGATGTCACCTAGTATGTGAAACAACCATTGACAAGAGAAGGGTACTGCTGAGAACGTGCCTGTCGTTAAGCCCACTCACATCTCCAAGGGGGTGCAGCGGGGCCCAGGAGCCCCCCAGAGCCAGCCCCCAGCCCCACGCAGCGCAGCCCACTCCGGGCTGGACCAGGTTACGCGTCCCCTCCTGCTCCTGCTCCCACCTCGGTACGAAGGTCTCAGGCTCTGGAATTCTCAGAGAGGGAACTCCTGCAGAGGTCTGCGCCAGCGGGACGGCATCTCCTGCCACCGCCTCTGCCGCGATCTGTCCACCCTGGCAGCCGAGAGCGGTTTCATTCTCATTGCCCGACTGCCCAGGACCCAACGTATCTCTAAGTGTCCATCCAAGCACCCACCGAGCCGTGCGGTCATCAGCGACAGCCCCCAGAAAACTAAAAAACATTTGCAGAACTTGAACCTCAACAAAACACTTCATACAGCGAAAAGGGGAAAAAATAGTTAATGTGACAATGGCGTATATCAGTGCAACGACTGTGAAGTGGGTTAATCTACAGATTAAATAGACCAAGCGCTTTCAGGCCACGGGCACCACTGAACTTCCAGCGCCTCTGGTTGCTCATATTCGAGAAGACAGCTGAGCTCTTCACCGCGGTGTGCAGCTGCCACCCACAACCGCCCCGCGCCCCGGCGAGGCGGGTGGCAAACACTACCCCAGTGTTGTGCTGCAGGTCGGGGGGAATCCCGGACACCCCGCACCCGCCAGTTAACATCCGTAACGGGAAAATCGCTGAAAACAACAATGAAGAACAGAGCTATCAGAAACGCAGATAGATGCAACGTCCTGGAAAAGAACTGTTATGGATTTTGCCAGCGGCAGTCCCACCTCGCAGAAAGACGTCACCCCTTTTGAAAGACAAACAAAACCACGTGAACTCGGGAGACGCAGCGGGTCCAGCTGCTCTGTGGACGTCCAGAGACAGCCTAAGCAGGTCCCTCCACCGAACGCTCTCCAGTTTCTCTGGAAGGAGAGGGGAGCCCTTGGGTGGATGAAAAGGGGAAGAGGACTGTCAGAAGGTCACTGTCTTGGGAAGGAGGTGCCCAAGGCAGCATGGAGAAGCCGGTGCTGGGGGCTGCGCTCCTCCAGACACCCACGCCTGGTCTGGGCGATGGCTTTGGCCGGGAGCACCATGCTGCCGAGGGCACCAGCCCCGGGCGCCTGCGGGACAGGGCTACACATTCCCCTGGGATGAGCCGCCGGGCCACGGAGCAGCGCTGGGACTCGAGGACAGCCATGCCCATGGACCAGCACCCTGACTTCACAGGCAAAACCAGGTGCTGGGCATCCAGGCACGGAGCCCTCGGCTGGACAGGCAGCTCGGCACGGTCTGATATGCGTAATGGCACGGAGGAGGAAGAACAGGGACCGAGACAGAGAGCATCGTTACGGCACTGTACAAAATCCACCCTTTACCCCCCCGGAACACCGTGTTCTGGTCCCCAGCTCAGAAGGGACACAAAGAGCTTCCACGGAACGAGCAGAGAAGGATCTGCCACAGCATAAGGAGGAGGCAGCGCAGGGGGGTGAGACTCCCCGTCCAAGATCTGACCTCCAGAGCACTGCGCAGGTGAGTAACAAACAGCCTCTTCCGACAGAAGAGCTGGGGAAAGCCAAATTAACCCGGCAAGTTTCCAAAAAAAGGGAGGCACGTGCCCTGCCATGCCGTCAGGCTGCCGACTCCCTGCCACGGAAGGCTGGGGATGCTCAAAGCTCGCCCAGTGCAAAAGCAAGTAAATGAAATCACAGAAGAAAATCTAACCCGCAGTGTTAAGTGTGAAGACACTGCCATTGGCACAGGAGTCCCTCAGCCACGCACCACTGGACACTGCGTCAAGCAGGGAAATATTGCTCTGTGTTCCTCTTGGTTTTGCCCGATTCCCGAGGCATTTGCTTCCAGCCGTCTTCTGAGAGGCCACTGGGGTCAACAAGCTTTGGTCTGAATTAGCACAACCCTCCTCAAACAGACCCTGGGCTCCTCTGACCACCTTCGTAACCCAATTCTGCTCCTGTTTCCACCAAAGTCCTCTTCCCGCAGCAGGCATCGTACAAAGCCTCTGGAGGAAGCCTCTGCCGTGCCCCGCTCACGGACACTGCTGTTTCCATGGCACACATTCTCCCTACGTAGCGCAGGGCTGAACTTGTCATTTTGATGGACACGCCACCGCAGAGGTACTCTGCTGAGTCTCTTCCCCCAAGAAATGCCAACGCATAAACCAACCCGGGCTATGACCTCAGAGTGAATAGTGCAGCACAAATTCAAGGGAAAATAACACCAAATAAGCCAAATTCCCGCTGCAGAAGATTAGGGCGGAGCTATAAATGCACCTTCTCCACCAGCCTGGGAGCCTCGGACCCAGCAGCTTCCAGATATCAAGTTCCTCTGATCCCTCTGGCCCTGGGGACCATCCTGCCCTCGCGGCAGCAGAAGTCGGGTCTGGCTCTCCAGGAGGGACAGACCGGAGAGGGGCAGAGCAGGAACATGCCCAGGGAGATGGAGACCACCGGGAGACCAGTGCCGTGGGCTGCCTGGAGCAGAGGGGAGGAGAAAGCTGGGAAGCCCAGCAATCCTCACCCGAGGACCAGAGGCTGCAGGAGAATCACAGAACCATAGAATGGCTTGGGCTGGAAGGGACCTTAAAGCCCCCCCAGCGCCACCCCCTGCCCTGGGCAGGGACACCTCCCACCAGCCCAGGTGGCTCCAAGCCCCGTCCAACCTGGCCTTGAACCCCTCCAGGGATGGGGCAGCCACAGCTTCTCTGGGCAACCTGGGCCAGGGGCTCACCCCCCTCACAGCCAACAATTTCTGCCTCACATCTCATCTCAGTCTCCCCTCTGTCAGTGGAAAACCCTTCCCCCTCGTCCCATGGCTCCCCTCCCTGCTCCAGAGTCCCTCCCCAGCTTTCCTGGAGCCCCTTGAGGGACTGGCAGGGGCTGGAAGGTCTCCCCGGCGCCTTCTCTTCTCCAGGCTGAACCCCCCCAGCTCTCTCAGCCTGTCCCCACAGCAGAGGGGCTCCAGCCCTCCCAGCATCTCTGGGGCCTCCTCCGGCCCCGCTCCAACAGCTCCGTGTCTCTCCTGTGCTGAGGCCCCAGCGCTGGAGAAGGAAGATGTGCTCCAGCACTGCACCAGCTCAGAGCCATCCCCATGGCCTGGCCGGCCGAGGAGCTCCCCCCTGGCAGACGGGTCCCCGGTCACCCTGAGACCACCCGACCCACAGGCACCTCCTGGCGTCACTCCCGGCTGTCACGCAGGGGTGGAAACGGGGAGCAAGAGGAGGATAAACACCAGACTAAGCACCGACTTAGCTCTGCTTCATTTTTGTAATCCCACTTTTACTGTACTCATGATCAGTGTTTCTAATTAAAATGTTTACAATGTCACTTGGTGAGCAGACACTGACAGCGCTCAAGAGCTAACAATTGTTTTGCAGATCAACTCCTGGGGTCTCAGGAATGACCAGTAATGGCCCAAACCATTCCAGATCCTGCGCCATTGCTCCAAGAATGGGAAGAACAATCCTGCTTTCTGGCCAAATCCTAGCTTGTTAATTCAGGCGCCTTCTGCAGCGGCAACCAGACCAGCCTTTCACACGCTTCCCTCACTGCTCAACCGTTTCCAGCCCTGAAGCAGCTCATCCCAGCCTAAACCAATACAGCAAAACACCACCAGTGAGCCCAGAGCACCCAGCCCGAGTCTCACCCCGAAGCGAGAAGCCATGCTGCGACCCCACCGAGCGCTGGGACACTGCCAGGGCCCTTCCCGCGTTCCCCTGGGGCGCCGGTAGGGCAGAGGAGCTTTGCTCTCTTCTCTGCCCCGACCTGATGGCCAAGAAGCTCCAGCGATGGCTGGGAGAGCTGCCAACAGGAACGCCTGGAGACCAGCTTCGAGCAGCCGCACTGGCCCCGGGACAGCCCGCAGCACCGCAGACCGAGGGCTGTGAGACCCGGCTCACCGTCAGCAACCCCCACGCACTGGGGCGAGATGGGGCGAGCCCCCCGTAATGCACGGCAGTCCCTTGGCCCTGCCCCGGCTGCCGACCTCCCGCCGGGTCCTGAAAATGGGCCCTGCTGCCCGGGAGAGAAGGAAGGCTCTCCCACGGGACCCCAGCAGTGCCCACCACGCAGATAAGGGGGCAGGGGGCTCAGCAGGGCCGGGCAGAGCGGTCCCAGCCAGGGCAGCCCCACGAGGAACCCGACTTGCCCAGGCAGAGCGGTGCCACCAGCTCTTATCCATGCAGAACGGGTGCCACCAGCAGTGCCACCAGCTGCTGGGGCCGAGGAGGGCAGAAATGGCCAGAGAGAGAGAAGAGAGCCGGGACATGAGGAATCTCCCGAGCGCCCTCCTGGCTGCTCACTGGCCGCCCTGCAAACCCACCCCCGAGGGGCCGCTGCGTCACCCAAAGGAAACGCGTCCAGCACTGCGGGGGATGATCTGACCACCCAAAATCAGGCAGCCGGGAGGCGAGGGAAGGGGTGCAGCCCCCCCTGCCAGCCCCGAGCCCCTTCCCACCCCATCGTGGCACTGAGCCGCCGACAGCGCCACAGGGCGGGAGGGGACCCTGCAGACACTGTCCCAGACGGGCTGAATGGGGCCATCCACGTTTTATCCTGAGCTCATGATAATCCTTAATCACCCGTGGGCTGTACTGCAGCAGCAAGAGGAGCTCCGTGTCACAGAATCACAGACTGGTTTGGGTGGGAAGGACCTTAAAGCCCCTCCAGTGCCACCCCCTGCCCCGGGCAGGGGCACCTCCCACCAGCCCAGGTTGCTCCAAGCCCCGTCCAACCTGCCCTTGAACCCCTCCAGGGATGGGGCAGCCACAGCTTCTCTGGGCAACCTGGGCCAGGGGCTCACCCCCCTCACAGCCAACAATTTCTGCCTCACATCTCATCTCAATCTCCCCTCTTCCAGTGTAAAACCCTTCCCTCTCGTCCCACGGCTCCCCTCCCTGCTCCAGAGTCCCTCCCCAGCTTTCCTGGAGCCCCTTGAGGGACTGGAAGGGGCTGGAAGGTCTCCCCGGCGCCTTCTCTTCTCCAGGCTGAACCCCCCCAGCTCTCTCAGCCTGTCCCCACAGCAGAGGGGCTCCAGCCCTCCCAGCATCTCCGGGGCCTCCTCTGGCCCCGCTCCAACAGCTCCGTGTCTCTCCTGTGCTGAGGCCCCAGCGCTGGAGGCAGCACTGCAGGGGGGTCTCACAGAGCGGAGCAGAGGGGCAGAATCCCCCCCTCGCCCCGCTGCCCACGCTGCTGGGGATGCAGCCCAGGCTGCGGGGGGGTCTGGGCTGCCAGCACACGCTGCTGGCCCATGTTGAGCTTCTCACCCACCAACACCCCCAAGTCCTGGCGCTGAAGTCCTTGCACTGACGAGCTCGGGAGCCAGATGCCATCGCCGGCCGATGAATGAGGGGCTACGGCAGCAGCCCTCCAGAGAGGGGAGACGGGGTTACTCGGGTGGGCGAGTTCCCGGTGTCAGAAGCTGTGAAGAGGAACACCCTGAAGAAACTCCTTCCTCAAAGACCAAAAGGAGGTACTAAGGGCCCTCGGGTCACAGAGGCAAGCTCTCGCGCACCGGCTCGGGCAAGCATGTCGCAGGATAACTCATGTTCAAGGGAATTGCAGAGGAGCCATCAGTGCCACCATGCTGCTGCCCACGCGACGTTACCTCAGGCCTGCGCACGTTCCATCCTGGGTAAGGCAACGCTTTGTGGAAAACAGGCAAGCACGTAATTAAAGGCTGCATCAAAACTCATAAGCAAAAGAACCCAAATTAGGATGTAAAGGCAAATGTAAATTTCCACGAGGTTGGCTTTTGCAACCAAAATAACGTTTGTTTGGTTTTAGTGCAGTGTTCTTGTGAGCGATTTCTTGTGACTTTTTGTTTTATGTAAAAAAAAATGAAGTTTTATCTAAGTTTCACCTTTCACATAATCCAGAGGGCTTGGACTACAGGACTGTGGTACCGCGGTAGAATCATAGAACCATAGAATCATAGAACCGTAGGGTTGGAAGGGCCCTCTGGAGCCCATCCAGTCCCACCCCCGGCCAGAGCAGGGTCACCCACAGCAGGTGGCACAGGAACGCGTCCAGGCAGGTTTGGGATGTCTCCAGAGACGGAGACTCCCCCACCTCTCTGGGCAGCCTGTGCCAGGGCTCTGCCACCCTCAGGGGAAAGAAGTTCCTCCTCATGTTGAGGTGGAACTTCCCATGGTCAAGTTTGTGCCTGTTACCCCTTGTCCTGTCCCCGGGCACCACTGAGAAGAGCCTGGCCCCATCCTCCTGACACCCCCCCTTTCAGTATTTATCAGCGTTGATAAGATCCCCCTCAGCCGTCTTTTTTCCAGCCTGAAGAGCCCCAAATCCCTCAGCCTTTCTCCATGAGAGGTGTTCCAGCCCCTCAGCATCTCGGTAGCCCTTTGCTGTCCCCTCTCCAGCAGTTCCCTGTCCCTCTTGAACCGGGGAGCCCAGAACTGGACCCAGTGCTCCAGGTGCGGCCTCCCCAGGGCAGAGCAGAGGGGGAGGATGACCTCCCTCCACCTGCTGGCCACGCTCTTCTTGATGCCCCCCAGGATGCAACTGGCCTTCTTGGCCACAGCCTTCTTGGTACAGCTGCTGCCAGCGGAGCGGCAGATTTGGACGCTGGTCATCAGACGGGGATTGTGACCCAGGAAAACGTCCGTACCGCCAGAGTCCCCAGCTCTCGCTTCATTCCCCCGCACGCACACCAGACCCGCTGTGTGATGATTCCGCCGCCCGCATCCCTGCTCTGCGGCACCTCGGCTCCAGTCTGACGTGGGGGTCCCGGGGCAGGAGTGGCTCCGCAGGGCGGGGGTCCGGCCAGGATTCTGTGGGACGGCAGCCCCCTCCAGCTGCCCCTCCATGGGTGCACACCACCACACACACCGGCACCCAGGCGAGAAGAGCTCTGTCAAACACAGGCATTTTGGGTTTCTCCCCAGGGCCCCTGCACAAAGACCAAACCATCAACCACAGATGGGGGAAAAAAAAACAAAACAAAAAAATAAAAAAATCCCCAAGCCACACACAGCAGCAGGTGCTGGCGTCCCACCTGCGCCCTCGCAGTCCCCAGAGGCTCCTGCAGCGACCTCAGCTGCTCGTCCCCCCGTGTGCCGCGTCCACCCGAGGGTCCCCGGGAGGGAGCAGCCCCTGCGTCACCGGGCCCCGTCCCACTCCCCTGCGCCACGCCGACCCTCCCCGCTCTCACCGTCACCCGCCGGTGCCGAGTCCTGGCGCAGCCCGGCGTGTCGCCACTGCCTGACCGCAGATTTGTGCAGAGGAAGGCGCCAACCACACCGGCACCGATACCCACTTCCCCTGCGGTCACAACAGGGGGTGGCGGCTTCGGGCACCTCTCGGGGCAGGAGGTGACGGCTTCGGGCGCCTCTCACCACCCCGACACCGGCTACTCTTTAGCTGGGAGGACAAGGCAGACGCCTGCAGAGCTGAGCTGCCGGGGGAGCGGGGCGGTGCTGGGATAACCAGCCGTACCGAACCACGCTGTGGGCCAGCAAGACCTTTGCAAGCACAGCTGTCACCAGCCTGTCCCCCGGCACATGGACACACGTGAGGTTTCCCTCATTCGCTGCAGAGCGGCTGGTGACCGACAGGCTGTGTGCTGGCGCAGGACAGAAGGGTGTCCGTCTGCACGTCCCTCCTTCACACCAAAGTTCTCAAGGGCGGCTTCTCCTCGGCCCAGAATCATGGTGCTCCACCTGCGAGGGAGGAGGAATGTCCCCTGCTCCCTCCCCAGCAGACCCAGTGCTGTCATTGCAATGTAATTGCTGCACGATCCCACTGCAGCCCAGCCGAGGGGCAGCGCCGGAGAGGGATCGGCACTGTCCCCTTCCCAGCTCCCTGCCAACGCAGAGCTGGGGCAGCAGCAGACAGGCTGTTCAGGACAGGCCGAAACCCCCGATCATCTGTCCTGGCCGGCTCTGACGCCCCGCGCAGCCCCTCGTGCAGCCCAGCGGCACCAGATGCCCCCTGCCATCTCCTTCCAGTGGCGCCAGATGCCCCCTGCCATCTCCTTCCAGCGGCGCCAGATGCCCCCTGCCATCTCCTTCCAGCGGCACCAGATGCCCCCTGCCATCTCCTTCCAGCAGCGCCAGATGCTCCCCGGCATCTCCTTCCAGTGGCACCAGATGCCCCCTGCCATCTCCTTCCAGCAGCGCCAGATGCTCCCCGGCATCTCCTTCCAGCAGCACCAGGTGAGCGGCTCCAGCTGCAAACAGCTCCCGCTCCCTCGGCATCATCCCACGGCTCGGCGAAGGAGCAAGAACAGCAGCTCCACCACGGACCACCCTCCTACCAACCACCCTGAACCCATTTACGCCCTCCCTAGAGCCAGGCTCTCAAGCTCCCACTAATACACGCATCGTCCAGAGACCCCTGTGCCCACACAGCGGTGCCTGCCCTGACACCACAGGGCCTCCCAGCCGTCCCAGCCAAATCCCGCTGACGTATTTAGAAAATCCCATTTGAGATGCCTCTTTGCCCGTGCACCCCATGCTGCTGGTGCCCGGCCACCCAAGGCAGCCCAGCACCGGGGCCGCAGGCGGCACGGGGGACACCCTCTGCCCGCTCACCTCCTACCGCCCCGCCGCGGGGACCGGAGGGGGGACCAGAGAGGGGACCTTTGTACGACCCCTGAATTACGGCTTTCGCCTCTTCAAAACACGTGCCTTACAGATGGCGTGTCTCAGCTTCAGCCTCTAATTGACCTTTCTGCCTGCAAAACGAAGGGATCGCTATCAAAATCCTTCTCTCTTAAAGATATTTGTACGTCTGATGAAATAACCTCTCAGCGGTGCCTCTGGCAGCAGCAGGGCTCCTCGAGTCCCCTTCTGCGGGTGCATCCCGCAGCCCGGCCGTCACTTCACCACTCTCTGAATCCTCCCTCATTCCCCAGCGCTCACTGGTGCAGACACAGCAGAACCAGGCACCGTCCCAGCAGGGACCATCCCGCTGCCAAACCTCCTTCTCTCCCGCCAGCTTCCCTCTAGACAGCGTCCATGCTACCCCTTCTGGCCTCAGCTCTGCACTGGAAACCCGTTTTCCACGGATAAAGAGCGTAGTTCCTCCAGCCTTGCCAGTCCCAGGCTCTCCGGACACAGTCCCCCACCCTCCTCCATCAGCCACTCGCCCACCTCACCGCCTGGATTCCTCCTGGTTTTGCCACCTTACAGGAACTTTGCCAATTCAATCACAATTCTTGATATTTTTTTTCCAGTAATTTATACAACTGCTACAAGGTGAAGAACAGGTCCCTGCAAAATCCACCACAAACCTAGCTGCTCCAGTACAATCTTTATTTACCGCTATATATTTAAGTCGCAACTCTTAATCCACTTCACATGTTTCACGTTGGCCATAGACTCGGCTAGTTTCTTCATCAGAAGGCCACTCTGTCCTAAACCAAGTCCCATAAAGAAGTCCAAGCATATTATTTCATCATTACCACCTGTTAAGCACACTGCCCAGGAGCTGCTACCAGCATTACGGAGACCAGATCCCACCAAACCGTGTTACTCGGCATTCATTTCCCCTCCGTTAATTCTTCATAACTCAGATTACGTCAGCCACTCCGCTGCGTTCCCGGGGATCGATATCAGGCTAACTGTATCATAAATACCTGAGTCATCCCATTTATCCCGTCAGAGGCCGGCACGGCGTTCGCCTGCTCCAGTCTCAGCCCAACCTCTCATTCCAGAGCCACCAAGAGGCCAGTGACCTGAGCACTCGGTAGCCAGCCCCCCCGGGGCTGCCCAAAGCTGGGACTCAACATACCCCATAGTGGTAGCTGCTCTCCAACACCGAACAACCATTCGAGGGGACGCATTTCATCTCCCCAAGCACGGGATGGAAATGCTTCCACCGCATGGCTGCTGACAGCTCCTGCGTTTTATCCAGCCACGGACCAGCACCGTAGTTAAAAAACGCCCCTGTTCCTCATAAACCTCCTAACTCCTGACGGCCACCAACCACGCTGGATATGGGCTGCTACTTGTGTCTTGCTCCTTCAGTTTGCTGACTTTCAGTCTTGGTCTCCGTTCTGTAATATCAACTTCTTCTCCGCTAACGATTAAATATATGACAGTCTGATCGTTCCGATGTGCCACCCCTTCTGTGTGCCAGGCTGAACTCTGAGACAGCGCAGCCTTCTCCCGTAACCGTGGGGCTCGGGCGTTTTGGGCACAAACAAAACATCCTTTAGAAATGCATAATTATTGCTTGCGTTTTCTATTTATGTTCTTTCTCCTAAATACTTCAGCTCATAATTACATTTTTTTTCAGCTTTGTGACATCAACCCTTCTAAAACAAACGTAACGGGCGAGTGTCACACAAGCACCATCACCAGGCAGCGCCTCACGTCATTACTCAACCTTTCCGGGAGAAGGGTGCGAGAGTTCCGAGGGCTGTAAGGGGACGGGGACAGGGACGTCCTGCCCTCCTCTCCCCATCCACAAAGGACCCCGTACCGAGGAAGGGGCTGGGATGGCTCCCGAGAGACCGCTTTGGTGGAGATACAGCGGGAAATGCTGCCGGGAACCACCCCCGGGGCCCCTCAGGGATGCCCACGGCTGGCACAGATGGGCACCACTGGCAGCACCACGACAGCAGACCGATAACTCCGGCATTCACGGTGCGATGCTGCTCATGTCTGATATCGCAGTACGATCAGAATATTGTCTGGCGCGAGCACCAAACAGACGCAATGGCAGCTCACAGCTCCACCTCATCCCTTGATGTCTCTTTTGATGCAGTTCACGTGGGACGAGGTGGGAACGAACAGCACTGAGCCATCGGGGACGGAGGGAGTGCGCTACCAGGGAGCGAGTGCAGCCACTGCCCCGCGAACGGAACGCTTCTGGACAGCACGCGGGGAGGTTTCGTGGAGGGAAGGAGGATGCCCAGGGCTGGGGCACTCGCCTGGAGGGACGGGGCTTGCTCAGCCCAGAGAAGAGCTGCTTTCTGCTCCCCATCGCCTACCGGGGTCACAGAAACACAGAATGGTTCGGGTTGGAAGGGACCTTAAAGATCATCTAGTTCCAACCCTTCCCAACCCAACCCAACGCCTCCCACCAGCCCAGGCTGCTCAAAGCCTCATCCAGCCTGGCCTTGAACCCCTCCAGGGATGGGGCATCAACAGCTTCCCTGGGCAACCTGTTCCAGTGCCTCACCACCCTCACAGTAAAGAACTTCTTCCCGATTTCCAGTCTAAATCTACCTTCTTTCAGTTTGAAGCCGTTACCCCGTGTCCTATCATTACACTCCTTGATCCAGAGTCCCTCCCCATCCTTCCTCTAGGCCCCCTTGAGGGACTGGAAGGGGCTCCAAGGTCTCCCCGGAGCCTTCTCTTCTCCAGGCTGAACCCCCCCAGCTCTCTCAGCCTGTCCCCACAGCAGAGGGGCTCCAGCCCTCTGATCATCTTCGTGTCCCTCCTCTGGCCCCACTCCAACAGGTCCATGTCCTTCTTGTGCTGAGGACTCCAGAGCTGGACGCAGGACTCCAGGTGGGGTCTCCCCAGAGCGGAGCAGAGGGGCAGGTCCTCGGGGTGTACCGAGCCCCGACCCCTTCTGAGCAGGCACTCAGAGTAACGTGGGCGCCGGGAAGAGCTGCCATCGCACTGAGTACTGCCGGGCTGCTCCAGGGCCACAGTGAGCCCTGCTTCGAGACCAGAGTCCCCTCCACCATCCACATCTGCCCACAGCTGCCTCCCAGCCACGGGCGGTGTCTGAGCGTGCACACCGCTGCTCTGCTGCCTGTGGAGCTCACGGCAAAATTCGGGAGCTCCAGGTACTTCAGAAGGCAGGTCTGGATGCCTACACCCATAGCCCTCGTAGTCGTCAGAGCAAACGCACGCACAACTACAACATTTGCTCCACCTTTAATCATCTTTGATGTCCAAGGTCTCCCCAGCCAAACCACAAATCCTCCCTGAGCCAGCGAGCTGCACCCAGGCCGTGGGGCCGACTGCGGAGTCCTTCAGGCAGGAGGGATTTGGGGCAGGGAGCCGTGTGCCAGCACCGCTCAGCTCTCCCTGCGCCTCTGCCACCGACACCCGGCTGTGCCACTCGTGCCAGGGAATGGCGGTGCTGAGGACCATAGCATGCTCCCCAGGGCCACCACATGCTCTCCGGAACCATGGCACGCTCCCTGGGATCATGGGATGCTCCCCAGGACCACGGCATGCTCTTCAGGACCACGGCACGCTCCCTGGGACCATGGCATGCTCCCCAGGACCACGGCATGCTCCCCGGGACCACTGCTTCCCTCCTGGGAGAAATCTGCACCGAAGGAGGTGGCTGCGCAGCTCTTGGAGAGGGAGCATCAAAGCGGCTGGAGAGAAACCACAGTGGCAGCAGCATCTCCCAGGTCCAGGGTCCAGCCAGCTGCGGGTCCCACAGCACAGCGTGTCATGGCACGGCACAGCACGGCACAGCACGGCACAGCATGGCACACAGCACCACGCTGCCAGGAGGGCAGCAAGCAGGAAAACTGCCCAGGCCTTGGATGCAGGGAGGAACGGCCAGGTGGTTGAAAGGAACTCCGGAGGAAGAATAAATCAAACCCGGCGCAGACACAAGACCCTGGTTCTGAGAGCAGCCCCTGCTCGGCCGGACGGGCAGCGCGAGCCCCTCGGCCGGCACCACGAGCCCCTCGGCCGGCACCACGTCCTCCTGCGGCAGCTCAGGCTGTGGCAGCCCCAGAGCTTCAGAAGGAGAAAGTGCTGGAACAGTACAGTGTTCGCAGGCAAGCACAAAAAGAACATTTAAAAAAAAAAAAAAAAAAAAAAGATCAGCTCAGCTCCAAAGCATTAGTCAGGACAGCAGAAACAAAGACAAAGCGCTGTGAAAGGACCTTAAAATCCTGGGTGACAGAATAGTAGATGATCGATGTAAAGTGGTGTGCTCAGAAAAAAAATAATTCTTACTTTACATATACAATAATGAGCTCCAACTTCTTGTTGCCACTCAAATGAAATCTTGAGGTTATTCTAAATAACCCTCTGACAACAGCAGTTTGCTGCTGAGCAGCGACCAAAGAGCAAGCAGAGTACTGGCGACTACCGGGGAAAGGATGAAGAACGAAAGCGGGAACACCAGGACGCTCTCGCGCCCATCCACGGCGCAGCGGCGGCTGAAGGCTGTGCTCTGCTCGAGCTCCTTGCCCAGCCCCGCGCTCCTGACCCAGATCTCAAAAAAAGCCAGACGGGATCCAGAAAAGGTACCGAGAAGGGCAGGAGACGATCAAAAGGACGGAACAGCTTCTGTACAAGGAGCCTGGAAAGGAAGATGGCAGAGGGGGAATGAAGTCTTCCATGTCAGGAGAAGAAAGGAGAAGGTCACCAGGGAACAACTTGTTCATTGTTTCTTCCAAAACACAAACTAGGGGACATCAAATCCAATTAATCAGGAGGCAGGTTCAAAACAGAAAGAGATCTCTTCATACAAAACCTCGCTAAGCTGTGCCGTGCCTCGTCAAGGGCTGCGGCGACGCTAAGTGAACGTGCGCTCAGAAGATGATGAGGCAAATTCAAGGGCAAAGGCTGCGGAAACGCGGAGACGCTGCTTTGGGCTCGGGAAATCCGTAACCGACAAAGGGCTCCGTCTGGGAGAGGGAACGTCCCGCAGCCTGGCTCGTGTGTCCCAGCCACCGGGCACGGGGCAATGGGATGAAGAGTCCCTGGAGCACGAGGAGCAGATTCGACTCGACTGCTCTCCTCGCCTCTGCTCTCCTCTGCTCCTCGCCTCTCCTCTGCTCTCCCCCGTGGGCCCCTGCGAGCGCAGGCACAGCCGCTGGCAATACCCACGGTTCCGGCTGTCAAACAGTCGCTGCGGCAGCTGAGAATCGGGGCCTTCAAACTTTGCCAAACTAACTATCCAAGCTGAAATTTTCCATGCTCGCTCTCTGCATTAGGCCGGTATTTTTAGAAGTTTCAGCAAAAGCAATTCAGGCATTTCCAAAAATGAGGTTAGGGAAAAATAAGGTAGCTTTGCCAAAGTTGTACATTTTTCCAGCTTTTACCGAGTTACTTGGAGAGCCAACGGAGCTCCACAGTTCAGCACTGGAAGCGGGTGGCTGGCTGGGGTCACCCCTCGCCCGGGGGGATGCCTTTTGCCCTCTGTAAACGCGCATCCAAACCTGGGGGGGAACAAGCCCTTTGAGAGCCGCCGTCCACACCTCCCGCCCTGCGCTGCGGGCGCAGAGGAGCCCCCCGCTCTCGGCGCAGAGGACTACAGAAGGATCCGGCACGCAGCGCCGCCTCCGGCCTCCCCACCCCGACAGCTCAGGCCGAGGATGGCCACCAGCCCGAGAAATACCGAGGCACTTTCGATTCTAGCACTTCTCAATTCTTGAGCGCTTGATTTATAATTCTATCGCCATTGCTTAAGTTTATTTGAGTGCAATCGGTTGTACCGCACGCACAGTCGGGCTTTCCAGCTGAGCCGGAGGAGGACTCCTACTGAATCCTGCGCGTCTGGTGACCGATAACAGATCACAAAGAGATCATCGCGAAGGCGCACTTGCTGCACAGCACGGGTCAGAAAAACCCACTCGATAAATTCAGCTTCAAAGGCATCTCTCATACCCGAGCTAGCGCGGACTTTCTTCGGCAGAGAACCGCCAGCTTTGGTTTGAGGCCTTGCATGTATTTACTGCGCCTCTAGCGAAGCTGTTCCGACGGTGGATACTCTCTGACCAAAGGGAGCACTCTAAAGCTGAATCTGTGCAGCTCTGGGCTCTGCCCAGCGGGTCACGTTCTGCCTTCGGATTCTAAATTAACCTTTTTAGCCCCGTACTGTACTGTTAGCCATTTCCCCGGGCTCTAAATGATTTTATGGCTCTTTTTGTAACTATTCACATTTTTTAAACAATAAGAAAAATTACAGACATTGAAATGACATACAGTACCCGGTGATGGTTCTTGTCAAAGCCGTAAAAGCATTAGCCCTCCCTTCCTCGTCGGTGAGACAGTTCCCCCGGCGCTGGAAGCCTCCGGAGCCGGGTCCCGCGGAGGGTCTCTCCCAAAGGAACACAACCACCGGGACGTTGCACAACCTAAACGCGGGCAAACTTCTACGGGACTATAAACGATCTTTCATTTTATGTAGTGCCTGCGATGAGCTGGGAGTCAGCAAGGTATTTGTTTAATAACTTTCTTAGATGGTATGGTGCACAAAAAATTGTGCCAGCTTTATAACTGCTGTGGCCTCCAGGAAAGCCAGTAAAGGCAAAATACAGACAAACTAACGAAGGAACTGAGAGTTTACACAGGAGGTGCCCTTCGTACCTTTGTGTGACGTCTCTGTGGCCAAAAGAGAAAGGAGCGAGTCCCGGGAAGGAACGGTCTCCCCTTCTCACCTTCCACCACGACACGGTCTCCCAAAGTGAGTAGGACGCTGTGGCCTAACCTGCGAGCCCAGCGGCACAGCTCTCGCGGGAAAGCCAACGGACCAGTAGACTGTGACTCGCGTTCCACGGGACCGAATCCACCTCCACCCACAGGAGACCACGGTGGCTGCGAGATTTCACTCCACGTCAGCCCACAGCAACGACAGGGGAAGAGGAGAAGCGCCAAGGCCAGAGCAGCTCTCCCACCCACCCGAGGCTGGATCTGCTCTGGAGACGCTGGTTTCCACAGGGCAGCTCTGCAGGGAGATGCTCTGCTGAACCTCACCAGCCCCAGCGCGCCCGTCTCCACCAACACCCTGCTCAGGAGCAAAAAAGTGGGTCCCATCACACCGTTTCCTCCTCCTCTTTTTCAAGCTGAACTCAAAGCCATCTGTGTTTCAGATATCTACGTCTGATCTCCTCACCCTCGGCTCTCCTACAGTCAATGGAGAAAAACAAGCACTTTTAGTGCACGAGCCGTCCAACCTACTTCGTGCTCCTCCTTCAGCCCGAGGCTGACTGCAGAGCAGCCTGGGGGAACTGACTCAGGTGGTGCCACCTCCGCCACAGCCGCCTAACGCTGGGCTGAACGACTCCCCCAGCTCCTGGATCCCACGGCTCCCTTCGATGGCAGCCTGCTCAGCCGACGCGGCATGAGCAACGCCACCCCCTGAGGCAGCTGAAGATGCGTCTGTCGGGATCCGCAGGGACCAGGCAGGGTTTTCTGGCCACCTTTCTGAAAGCAGGTATCCACATTCCTGCGTAAGGGCAGGTTTGCGTCTGCCCCCACAGTCCTGGCAGACGGGTACACGGTACCTCGGAGCAGCGATCGTGGGAACGATGCAAGAGCTTCACAGGACTGGAGTGCTCGCCACCCCAGCCTCGCGTCTTAATCACAAGATCGCTCTATTTCCATGGAAACAGCAGAATTAGAGACTTCAGTTTAAAGACAATTACCAACCTCGGGTATTTAACTGTTAAACCTGTCAGCACTCCCATCTCCAGCGCCAGGAGAGGAGACAGAGCTTCGCCACACCGCTGCCGCCCTGCTGGGGACAACGCGGACGAGCCGCTCGCCAGCCCTGTCCCCGCGTCCGGCCACGCCGAGGGCAGCACCGTCCCGTCGGTATTCACTCATGCTTCACCTGCCAGTCAGCCAGGTCTCCAGAGAGCTCACCCTGCACCGACGTCGGAGGAGACGGAAGTTCCTGAGCGATGGCGGCCGAACCCAGGGCTTGCTTGAACACCCGCAGCTGATCTCGGGCGACGTACAGCCACCCTGCTGACCAAGGCTTCCCGCTGTACAGCCACCCCGCTGACCAAGGCTTCCCACTGTACAGCCACCCCGCTGACCAAGGCTTCCCGCTGTACAGCCACCCCGCTGACCAAGGCTTCCCGCTGTACAGCCACCCTGCTGACCAAGGCTTCCCGCTGTACAGCCACCCCGCTGACCAAGGCTTCCCGCTGCCTCGGTGGCAGGAAAGGGCTCTCTGTGCTTGTGAGTCATCCGGCGAGTTACGGCATGGCCTGGGGCACGGGTATGAGTATCAGCCGGCAGAAGAAAAGGCTAATGCCTCCTCTTTCGCCTGACACAGCAAAGCACGGCGATTGTTATGGTCAACCCCAAGAAAGCGCGGTGCGGAGCCACGGTGCTAATTACTATCGCTAGCAGAGGGCTACCCTGTCCAGCCCTACTGTCGTCACCACACCTTGCAGCCACAAGCCTTTCTTGAAAACAAAGCTGAGCAGGACCTGGGCAGCATCACAAGCCTCCTGAAACGAGTATCTTGGGTTTGCAGAACAGAGCCACGTAAGCTATGATACTGGTGGCATCATCAGGGCTGCTGAGCTAGACCGGGCGCTCTCAGGGAGCACTCGGGTAAGAGAGAGGCATCTCCCACGGGAGAGGAGAAGAGCTGCCTCTGCCACCGCCCCAGGCAGGGGTCCACTCGGAGGGGTCACCACCCCAAAATCCCCTCTTGGTGCTCTGATGCCTTGGCATCGCTGTGGCCGGCATGACCATCAGCTAACGGGTTCAGGGAGCCTTGCACAACGAGCCTCCCCCCTCCTGGCCATTACGCCTGAGTCTAAGGACCAAAATTGCTCGGTCCAGCTCCGATCACATGCCACCACGCAGACAAACAGGCAGACAGCGGGTAACAGATGCTAATGGAGAGCCAGTTTGCCACAGCACATGCTATCTGCTGCCTTGCTCGTTCCTGGAAGGCACTGGAAACCTGGCCACGAGCCCAATCCCTGCCACGATTATAACCACGCTCCTTCAGCCCTTCCTGCCGGGCCGGGGCAGCGACGTCCCAGCCTCCAGGAGAGCAACTTCTCACCCGCAGAAATCCTATCCCCGCTCCGAGACAGGGAGCTCAGAAGTGGAGAAGATGGAGGGAAGTCACCTTGCACAGCAGAGCCTGCGGGAGACGGCAACCCCCCGGCTCCCGCGAGAGCCCACACAGAGCCACCGACAGCCTCGTGCCAGCAAAGCTCCACGTCAAGACACACAAGCACGGCTGAAAACCACCTCTACAGCTGGTCTAGCAGGAAAGCCAGACGCCCCTTCAGCCGCTGGAGGGAACTCCCCAGGGTACAGTTATGCACTAGCCAGCCCCAGGCGACCCGTAAGGACAAGTGTGGGCAGGGAAGAGCGTCCGACCACTGGTCCACACATGCCTGGAGCCCCCAAGCATCCCGAACCCCGCAGTCACCCAGCTCACCACGCCGTGTAGGAGGGCCAGCCTGCTTCTCCGTAACGCCACCACAGGCGGGACCGGGGTGCCAATGGCGGGGGGAGACAGACTGTCAGGATGAAACCTACCCCTGGGGCTCCCCCCATCCCCACGCTGGCTCCCTCCCACCCCAAGGGTTCGGCAGCCAAAAGCTCTGTCCTTTCCTCTCCTGCCACATTCCCTCCTGCCTGCATCCATCTTCCTCCCCTGCCCCCTGCGCCCCCCCAGGGCTGACACCCCCTCGGCCGGCGGCGGGTGCCGCGCGGTGCCTGTGCCCGGCAGCGGCGGTGAGTCAGGCGCAGGCAGCACCCGTGGGAGTCTGGCAGCTGAGTCACCCGGCAGAGACGGGCTGACTCACCCTCGGACACGGACGGATGGACAGACAGATGCTGGCCGGCAGATGCTGCCGCAGCAGCTCCAGGTGCAGGTTTCCTTCGCACTGTGCCATTCTCCTGCCAGCAGTTCCCCGAGGGGAGCCGGCAGTGACATGGGCAGGGCGTCTCCTGGCCACCAGCGGTGCCTCAAGGACCACTGACCAGGGGTGCCGTGCCCCCTCCTGGACACCTGCCAGCGTCCCTGCTGCGGTCCCCATCAGCTGTGCTGGGACCGTGGCCTCTCCACGGCACCGTCCCCAGCCTGGGGCAGCTGGCAGCGCCGGGGCACGGTCCCATGCCCCAGCGCTGCCAGCCGCCCCGGGCTGGGGACGGTGCCGTGGCCTGAGGGGACCTCACCTCTGACCACCGCCACCCTCTTTGGCTGGAGGAAACCCGGCACCACCTACTTCAGCAATAAAGTAACCCAAAATCCCATTAACTGCGCGTTTATTTTAGCGTGCCACCTAAATCCGGCGCCCGCCGCTGGGCTTTGGGACCGGCAGAATTAGCTCAAGGAGAGGAGCGGACCTTCACACGGGCTGCCAAAGCCACAGCCTGGCCAGGGGTCTCCTCCAGACCACCCCACCGAGGGGGACAGGCAGGAGCTCTGCAGGCACCTCTGACGGGCAACGTGCCTGACAGCCAGACTGCCACCAAGGTGCCACCAGCTCAGGGCGGGCAGCCCCTGGGAGGGACAAGCACGGTGACAGACCCCTTCTCTGGGCTGGGGACCCATGGGTGGAAACCCCTTCCCTGGGCTGGGGACCTGCAGATGGAGACCCCCTCCCAGGGCTGGAGACCCGCGGGTGAAGACCCCCTCTCTGGGTTGGGGACCCGCAGCTGGAGACCCCTTCTCCGGGCTGAGGACCCCCAAGTGGAGACCCCTTCCCTGGGCTGGGGACCTGCAGGTGGAGACCTCTTCTCCATGCTGGGGAACCTGCAAGTTGAGACCCCTTCCCTGGGCTGGGGACCCATGGGTGGGGACCCCTTCTCAGGGCTGGGGACCTGCAGATGGAGACCCCCTTCCAGGCCTGGAGACCCCTTCTCGAGGTTGGGGACCCACGGGTGGAGACCCCTTCTCCGGGCTGAAGACCCCCAAGTGGAGACCCCTTCCCTGGGCTGGGGACCCAACATGGTCCCTGCTCGCACTGCGGCAACTGCCCCCGGCACCAGCTGGGCAGCGGGCGAGCGCCTGCTCATCTCTGGTCATCTTGGATAACGGAAGCACCGGTGGGGAAAATCTTACTGGGAGAAAATGGGGTTTGGCATCCTGGGCCTGACGGGGTGCGTGGCTTTAGTTGGTTTTTCATTTGTTTGGGTTTTTTGTTGTTATTTAGGTTTTTTAACATTTTCATGATTTATCCAAAAGCCAAAAAGCCAATACTCCATAAAAAAATAAAGAAAACAATTGGGCTAAAAGACCTCAACTAGCTTAGAGGCTAGCAACATCCAAAATGCACAAAAAAAAACCCGGTAAGAAATGGGGAAAAAAGAGGAGGAAACAGATGTCAATAAGATCTTGAACACAGGAAGTATCCAAAATTGGGATAGGAAGCCGAAGACTTCAGGAAAAAAGTTCTTCAACAATGCTAAGTACAACAGGAAGCAGCTCTGCAAAACAGGGCACTTCACGGGCTCCTGCAGGACAGGCCCAGCAGAAGGCACTGCGAGAGCCGAGGGGTCCCTCCTCGCCCCCACGTCACTAAAGGAGCAGACTGAAATACTCGTAGAGAGTACGCAGAAAGACACATGTGGAATTTCAAAACCATCAGCAAAAAAAAAAAAATTAAAAAAATTCATTAAAACAATATAAGTTTAAAATCAAAAGGCACAAACAACTTGAACGTAACGGTCTTAGAAAGAGCGAGTTCACAGGAAGGATCGCTCTCCTGCTTACGCTATTCTTTAATAAACATAGAAATAATGGAGGTACGCAGGAATGACTGGAAGAGAGAGGTGTCAGCTCCGTGCGCGGGAAAGAACACCCAGACTCCCCCAAGGAACCACCAGCTCCCTGCCTTGGACGGGCGGGTAACCAGGAACCGTGGCCATGGCAGATCACCCGTGACCAACCCCAGCGCCTCGCCAGCCGGCTGGGCTGAGGCAACACGGGCCGGAGCACCAGAGCAAGGACGGGCAGAAACTGCCTGGGCCACCGGGCTGGGGGCAGCAACCAACGGCGCGACACCCAGCCGTCAGGCAGCAAGGAGCGGAGCAGCCCGGGGGTCAATACTGGGCCAACATCACGCCACACCTTCCTCGACCACCCACGGAGTGACCGAGAGCCCCCCAGCAATCTGCAGACAACGCTAACCCGAATGTGCCAAACAGCGGAGCTCTGACGCACATGTACCACGACGAACGCGGATGCGGTGATGGGAAGCCTCATGACGTGCAATACGGAGAGGTGCGCGTGTCTGTGTCCCGGGCAGAAGGACTCCCATGCAGCGGTGCCGGCTGGGAAGCAGCTGGAGGAGGGCAGCCTGGTGGAGAAGGCAGCCGCCAGGTCCAGCACGAGCCAACAGCACGTGTTCATGGGGAGGAAGGCAGACCGCAGCCCGGGTCACGTCAGGAGAAGCACCGTCAGCGACTGCGGGAGTCTGTCGTGTCTCTCTGCTCAGCACTGGTGAGGCTGCACCAGTTTGGGGCTCCCCAGTTCAAAACGGGTGTGGGGAAACTGGTGAGGGTCTGACAGGTGGCTACCAAGTGGTGAGGGGCTTGATCTACGTGGTGACACCGAGATGGGCTTCTGCAGTCTGGCAGAGAGGAGGCAAAGGGGCGACCTAACCGTGGCCTTCAGCTCCACGAAAGGTGTAGTTGAACCCTTCTCAGCAACAGCAGGCAGTGCAACGGGGGGCAAGTCCAAAGCCACGGCTTTGGAAAAACTTCTCCCCTGAGGGAGTAGCACCTGCAGAGACATGGCTTAATTCCCATTCTGAAGAGTCTCCTGGACTCAGCCACAGAAAGCCACAGCCAACGCGATCTAGTGATGGCCAGAGCCTGACTTTGAGCAGGCCGGACCGGAGACCGACAGAGAGCCAAAGAACACTTCCCAGGGTAGGAATGCATCGGTACCACACCTGACGCCATTCAGGGCTTTCTCTGGGCAATGCAATAATGCAAGTAAAAGAAAGATCGTGGTTGAAAACATCTGGTTGGTGCGGTAACTTGGAGAATCCAGGACTGGGACGTGACTGAGAGACCTGAACCACTTTGCAGGCTGAGCCCGTTCAGCTAAAGCTTTTTGCACTGCCCGGTGCAAGGTGTTTTCCCAGGGACCACCACCCAGCCCCACAGGAAGGGGTTTATCCCCAGGACCACCACCCATCCCCACAGGAAGGGGTTTGTCCCCAGGATCACCACCCATCCCCACAGGAAGGGGTTTATCCCCAGGACCACCACCCATCCCCATAGGAAGGTGTTTCCCAAGGATCACCACCCATCCCCATAGGATGGGGGCTGAAACCCTGGGAAAGGCTCAAAGCTCAGAGCAGACGAGCAGCTCATCGTTAGTCCCCAACGCAATTCTGAAGCAAAAGAGCTAAATGATCCTCAGGTGCTTAAAAAGAACAATTTGCAGAGAACGGAGATGGACTTACGGTAAATGTAGCTGTGGCTGAGTAAAATAACAGCGTCTTGCCTATAGTCTGATTTTCTTTTTTAATTTTAAGAACACTGGGTAATGAAAAGCCATAAAAATTCTTTGAAGGCCACAATAAATGAACTCACAAAGAGACATTTAATGAGCATTATGTGATTAACTTTCCAAAAAGAACATCAAGAGATAATTGATTACCAAGTAAAAGTAAACTTTTCAGGGAATAATGTTCAGGTAACAAAGTTTTATTTAGTCCAATCTAAAGAAAGAAGTAAAAAATGGAGCTTTAAAGCAGATGAATGCAAATTAGAAATTAAACGCTAACTACCAGCAGCCAGAGGAATTAACAACTGGAACAAGTGACCGAAGGAAACAGCGGATTAGGCACTGCTGCAGTGTTTTGCCCAGGGAGGGTGAGGAACCCCCGACCCTGGAGGTTTTCAGACCTTTTCAGCCGGACAAAACCCTTCAGAACCTGCCCGGATGGCAACGCTGACCTGGCCTGGAGCGGGAGGTTGCACTGGAGGCCTCCCAGGGCCCTTCCAACAGGGATGGTTCCACCATCCATCCTCCACCACTTGGTGCTTCCCAGCCCGACCTACACATCTGTCCGGGAGATGCTTCAGTCAAACAATTTATCAAGCTAAATAGTGGGGTAATAACGCGAATTTTATTACTTCACTATATACGGCAAAATAATCGAAGAGACACTCCAGTGTCAAAATCCATGTTTAAAAAAACAAAATCCAAGAAACCCAGTTGACTGATTTCAACATACTTTCAGACGTTTTCTCCTCTCAAGAGGAACACACCTTAGTCTCACCCCTCTGCGCTCACCATCCCCATCTCCTCGTGCCCGTCCGCCACAAGCTCACCGAACTGCTCCTCGCAGCCACGCTGCGCAACCCCCTCTCCAAGCACCCACGTCCAAGCCGGGGCTCCCCAGCAGAAGGGCTAGGGCGGGTTCTCCCACACCCATCTCTCACTTGCACCAGGCCACGTGCCATTTTCTCCTCCAATTTTACCTTAGACTCTCTCCAACTTAATTTCCACGTCTTGCAGTCCACCAAAGCACCCTTCTCCAAACCCTCCGAAGGAAGCCGTCTGGAGAAGGCAGGGCAGGGAAATGACGGCCCGGCACGTTCTCACGATGTATCGGGGGAAAGACGGCAAACCATAAACGAGAGAATCCACCAAGGCAGACGCTACTAAACCCTACCGGCAAGATCTTCTTGGAGGCAAATCCACAAGGGGGGGAAAAAAAAAAAAAAAAAGAAAAAGAGATTACAGCAGAAGGCTGGCGGGTCCTCAAAGCAACGGTGCCAACGGCACAAACAGAAACTGCCCTGGTGCAAAGGAACAACAAGTAGGAGACCAACTTGGCTAACTCACACGAGCTCCTCACTGGTCTCGGGCACGGGAAGGCATGCGTGTGGAAAGTGGAAATTAGGGCAGATTAATAAGGATAAACACAAAAGAGTGGCATCAGCACCGCAGACCGAACTCGACTCAGCTACGCAGACAGTAAGAGGCAAACAGCAACACCCTGCACAGACAAGACGCAATTCTCCTCGACGTTAGTAATCAACGTACCAACACAAAGAAGAGCGGTCTGCTCCTCGGTGGACAGAAAAAGCAATTGAGAAATGACACTGGGGACAAAGCGGTTTATGCCTTTTTGCCTAAGTCTTCGCCATAAACAGCAAAGAGGTGTCTGGCACAAGAGCAGTGCCTAAAGAATCATACCTACTTTTGGTAAAAAAATGCAATGTCAGATTTTGATTAACTTGACCCCGGAATGCTTAATTGTCTGGAGAAACTCAGAAGAGCTCAAGCCCCGAGAGCTCTGGGCTGATGGAGGGCAACTCCACCCAAAAAGGCAGGAGCAGCGCCCACCTTTGGAAGCAAACAAACAGAGAAGCTAAGAAGCACAGATGACTCCGACTCAAAACACTAAAAAAAAGAAAAAAAAAAATCAGCAACAACCTGTAAGTGCCCGGAAGACAAGGCAAGCACTAGCACATATGGATTTATTAGGAACAAATGTTGTCAAACCACCGTCAGTTCCTTCTGCAGCGGGGTAACGGACCTTCAGCGCTGCAGAGACGCAGATGTTAAGCATCATACATTAAGTAATGCTTCCGACTGTTTCACATGATATTTTCAAAATTAATTTAAGGACGGATAAACCCACTACGGGCTCAGAACAATACTGATTTGATAATATTTATCAAAGATAAGCATGCAAATTGAAATGAGCATCAGCCTGGATTGGGGAAGGTTTCTCCTAGGTTCAGCTCTCTTCAATATTCTGATTAACCAACCAGATGATGTAAGAAAGTATGCTTATTAAAATTGCAGGTGGCATGAAACTAAGAGTGACTGCAAGGATTAGAGCCCTAAGTGGCTTTGTCAAGTTGGAGAAATTGTCTAAAAAGGATTAAATTCCCCAGGGGCAGTTGTGAGGGCCTGCACTGACGCAGCGTTAATCACTTGCCCAAGAACAGGGCAGAGCGCGGCAGGTTGGCCCGCAGCTCCTCCGAAAAGGATGCCGGGGTCAGAGTGGATCACAAACCAACAGGAGTCAGCAGTACTGTGCTTCTGAGGAAGGGCAACCACCGAGTTGAATCACACCAACAGAGACAAGCCTGCAGAAGTCCTGCTTTGTGCTTTATCCAGCACTGGCCGAGTGCTGCATCCAGCCCTGGGTACCACTCTTCAACGGGGACGTGGTCAAGGGGAGAGAGCCCAGAGGAGCGTGAAGATGAACAGAGGACCAGAAGGTGTCACGGACAAAGACCTAAAGTTATTAAGTCTAAAGAAGAGGAATCTGCTAGTTTTCAAGTACGGAAAGAGGCTGCTGCGAAGAGGAAGGGAACGATCTGTTCCCTTTGTCTTCATAAGTGGATGACATTGGGAGCAGAAAAGATTCAGGTTAAACTTTCTAAGGAAAAGGACAGTTAAACACTGGAAGAAATTTCACAGAATCACAGACTGGTTTGGGTGGGAAGGGACCTTAAAGCCCACCCAGTGCCACCCCTGCCCTGGGCAGGGACACCTCCCACCAGCCCAGGCTGCTCCAAGCCCCGTCCAACCTGGCCTTGAACCCCTCCAGGGATGGGGCAGCCACAGCTTCTCTGAGCACCCTGGGCCAGGGGCTCACCCCCCTCACAGCCAACAATTTCTGCCTCACATCTCATCTCAGTCTCCCCTCTGTCAGTGGAAAACCCTTCCCCCTCGTCCCATGGCTCCCCTCCCTGCTCCAGAGTCCCTCCCCAGCTTTCCTGGAGCCCCTTGAGGGACTGGAAGGGGCTGGAAGGTCTCCCCGGAGCCTTCTCTTCTCCAGGCTGAACCCCCCCAGCTCTCTCAGCCTGTCCCCACAGCAGAGGGGCTCCAGCCCTCCCAGCATCTCCGGGGCCTCCTCTGGCCCCGCTCCAACAGCTCCGTGTCTCTCCTGTGCCGAGGCCCCAGCGCTGGAGGCAGCACTGCAGGGGGGTCTCACAGAGCGGAGCAGAGGGGCAGAATCCCCCCCTCGCCCCGCTGCCCACGCTGCTGGGGATGCAGCCCAGGCTGCGGGGGGGTCTGGGCTGCCAGCGCACGGTGCCAGCTCATGGCCAGCCTTTCCCCCCTCAGCCCCCCTAACCCCTTCTCTCAGGGCTGCTCTCCATCCCCAGCCTGGGCTGGCACTGGGGGTTGCCCCGACCCAGGAGCAGGACCCTGCACTTGCCTGGTTGAACCTCAAGAGGTTCACATGGACCCGCTCCTCCAGCCTGTCAGGGTCCCTCTGGGGACCTCTAGCCCTCCCTTCTCTCTAGCCTATCAAATGCACCACTTGGCTTGGTGTCACCCACAAGCTGCTGAGGGTGCGCTCCATCCCACTATCTATGTCGTTACTTAAGACACTAAACAGTATTGGTCCCAGTAGAGACCCTGGAGGGACACTACTTGTTACTGGCCTCCATCTGAACACCAAGCCATCGACCATAACTCTTCGGATGTGGCCATCCAGGAAATTCCTTACCCACCTAATAGCCCATCCATCGAATCCACCTCTCTCCAGTCTCTCTCCAGCCTCCCGGGAAGACTTGGGATGTACTGTCACTGACAGCCTTTTAGAAGCTGGCTGGACAAACATTTCTCCGGAAGGACAGACATCTGACTCCAGGCAGGAGGGGGGGTTATGGATCTCCCCTTGCCCTTTCCCATCTCACCGGGGCACTGCACAAGGTTGTTCCCGCCCCATGTGCAGATTCTGGGCTCTTCTGGACCCTGCCAGCCGCACCTTCAGGAGCACAACTGGCCATGACGCCTTGTCCTCGTTGGTCCCAGCAGTTCTTTTATTCTCCTGGTTCTTTCACCAGCCTCAAAAGGATCACCCTCAACCCCCACCCTCAGTTTTTCTATGTTTTTCAGGTGTCTCACATGGCTCTGCCCATAGCACCTTCTTTGCCCCCTTCATGCTTCTTCTAGCTAGCCTTATGTTTTAATTTAATACCGTCTCTCAGCTCTGTGTTGATGATTCATAGTTCTGCCTTTCTATTCCTGGGCTGTCTCCTGTCCAAAATGAAGTCTCAGCTTATTTCCCCCTCCAGCATTTCAAGTGTGTACCCACAAGCCCAAGCTCAACATGATTAAAGAGAGCTGTTACTAATCCCAGCTTTGTCCCCTCTTCCCCCAAGCCCTTGCTGCTCGATGACTGGGGACAGCACTGTTAGAACCTGTCTGTGAGTTCAGGACACCATTCAGACACTGCTACAGGGAACAGAGTTCACGGACTGAACTCTCCGCCCCATATCCTGGCCCTCCCTAAACCCCTACAGAGCTACACAAATGACAGTTCCCAAAATACAGCCTTTATCACCCGGCCACACAGCCAGAGACCCCAGGCTTCCACTCTGCATCAATCAGCGCTGCACCCTGCCCCCCAAATGGTCTGTAATGCATAAAACCATGCCTCACCCTTATTCAGTCACAATGCTGCTGCTAAAATTATTTTCCTAACCTCCCTTTCTTAAGCAGGCCAGCCCTCCCTTTGAATCCCCCCTCCAGGTCCTCCTCTTCTGTCACGGCAACTGCAAGCTGCTTGTCTTCACCCTCCCAAACTCCCCGTCCGTTACCAACCATCCTTCCCTCGCTGCCGAAGAGCTGACTCCTCTCCCTCCCAAACGGTGACGGCAATCTCCGCTTCCCAGCTGCTGCATTTCAAGCAAACACCTCTCTATTTTCTCCCCGTTGTACTTCGTGTTTGAAAAGAGCTCTCTGTAAACAACCTGAAATCTGCTTTATTATCCTCTTTCAAATTGCTCCTTAAAGCTCTCCTGTGCCTCCGTACTCACCAGGAACAGCAGAAACAACACGGGTTAGACGACTGCCCTGTTAAGCCCACGTCCAGGACGCAGCCCGCGCTGTCCCGCCGACTCTGCGCGCTCCCCACTTGCTCACCGGCATCTGCCTCTCAGTTTTAAACAAACTCCCAGAGCTCTGCGGCAGGGTTCTCTTTGTCCTGTGTTTTCACAGCATATTCTGCGGGAGGAACCTGATCAGATAAGGCTCCACGGTGCGACTGCAACGAGAGAGACGGGGAACAGAAGCCACAGACTCACTCCCTACTGTTCCCCAACAGAAGTGCCACAGCGCCTTCCACCCCAGGGCACCCATCGCCACCGGGGCAGCACCAGCCTCAGCCACCCGCCCGCTGGCCACCCGCGCTGCTCCAGCCGCGGATTCCCTCCATTCACCTCCATCCATTCACCTGGAGACCGGGGGACGCACACCCGCTGGGGGCTTCTCTGACAGTCAAACCCCTTTTCATTAAGCTGGGGAGTCACCGCTGGGCTAAACATCAAGAGCAATCCAAAAATCAGCAGCAGGGGACAAGTGAGAATGGACACGCTACAGGGAGCAAGAGTCAGGGCCCGACAGCCACGATGTCCGCCGCAGCGAGTCCAGCCATGGGCCCACCACCCCGAAGCTGGTGGTTTCCAGCCCTCCAGGACCGCAGCAGCAGCACGGCGAGACCCACATCTCAGACGCAGCAACCTGTTGGCTGTAACCGCGGCGCAGCGCTCTCCGTGACCGAGTGGATTTCATCACCACGCAGATCACACAGAAAGAACACGATCTCACACGTAACCCCGGGCGAGAGCTTCCAGAGTGACTCAGTCGGAGGTTGCAGTGCCGAGATGCAGCCCCACGGCAGCGAGCCACCACGGAGAGACACAAACGACCCTCTCCCACTGCGTGGCGCGAGCTGGGTCACTCTGCTCTGTCTAGGTATCTATTTTCTTGGGATTTGTAGGAATTCAGGAACAGCAGGGGTTTGGCTGAAACTGGACAGCAGGTCTGGAAGTTACTGGGGCAGGAGAGGCAAGCAGACACAGAAGAACAGGGCTTAATCATACGAACCTCCTTTCAACAGGGAAGCAGGCTAAAGTTATCTTGATTTTCATAGAATCATAGAATTGTCAGGGTTGGGAGGGACCTTAAAGATCATCCAGTTCCAACCCCCTGCCATGGGCAGGGACATCTCCCGCTAGATCAGGTTGCTCAGAGCCCCGTCCAGCCTGGCCTTACAAACTTCCAGGGATGGGGCTTCCACCACCTCTCTGGGCAACCTGTTCCAGTGTCTCACCACCCTCATGGTGAAGAACTTCTTCCTAACGTCCAGCCTGAATCGACCCATCTCTAGTTTTAATCCATTCCCTCTAGTCCTACCATTACCCGACATCCTAAAAAGTCCCTCCCCAGCTTTCTTGGAGGCCCCCTTAAGATACTGGTAGGCCACTAGAAGGTCTCCTCGGAGCCTTTTTTTCTCCAGACTGAACAACCCCAACTCTCTCAGTCTCTCCTCATAGGAGAGGTGCTTCAGCCCTCGGATCATTCTCGTGGCCCTTCTCTGGACACGTTCCAGCACATCCATATCTCTCTTGTAGTAGGGGCTCCAGAACTGGACGCAGTACTCCAGGTGGGGTCTCACGAGAGTGGAGTAGAGGGGGAGAATCACCTCCCTCGACCTGCTGGCCACGCTTCTCCTGATGCAGCCCAGGATACGATTGGCATTCTGGGCTGCTAGTGCACACTGACGGCCCATGCTGAGCCTCTCGTCCACCAGTATCCCCAAGTCCTTTTCTTCAGGGCTGCTCTCAAGCCAGTCCCTGCCCAGCCCATATCGGTGCTTGGGATTGCCCCGACCCAGGTGGAGGACCTTGCACTTGGTCTTGTTGAACTTCATGAGGTTGGCACGGGCCCATCTCTCCAGCCTGCCAAGGTCCCTCTGGATGGCATCCCTTCCCTCCAGCGTGTCAGCCACCCCACGCAGCTTGGTGTCGTCGGCAAACTTGCTGAGGGTGCACTCTATGCCACTGTCCATGTCGCTGATGAAGATGTTAAACAAGACCGGTCCCAGTACCGGTCCTTGAGGGACTCCACTCGTCACTGGCCTCCACTTGGACAGGGACCCATTGACAGCTGCTCTTTGGGTGTGGCCGTCAAGCCAGTTCTTTGTCCACTGAATTGTCAGTCCATCGATCCCGTATTTTATCAGCTTGGAGACCAGGATGTCATGTGGGACGGTGTCAAAGGCTTTGCTCAGGTCCAGGTAAGTGATGTCAGTTGCTCTCCCCTTGTCTATTGATGTTGTGACCTTCTCATAGAAGGCCACCAGGTTTCTCAGGCACGATTTGCCCTTTTTAGCCTTTCTGCCTCAGAAGACTCCTTGCTTTCACTGGAACGCTTCAGAAAATCCCCCTGAAGAGGAACACCCCAGCTTCAGCGCTGCTAGTGATGCCCAGAGCGCTGCAGGAGGCGGCAGAGGGAGATCAGACCAGTTGCCTGTTTCGCGCAGGGCACTGTTGGCAGAAATAAAGTGGACGTGGTTCGTTCCCTCTGTGCAGCTGCTGTCTGGGAGGCTTTGACTCGCAGAAAGTCCTGGAGGAAGTTTCAAAAAAATCAGACGCCAAAGTAGGAAGGTGGATCACGAAGAGAAAAAGGACTCCTCCTGCCCAGCGAGGGATGCAGTAGAAACATGACGGTATTACAGAGGTGGTCATCAAGGTCCAAAGCTCTGATGACAGGCGCGTTGCTGGAGCAGCTCTCGTACCCCTCAGTTTCTAGTAGTCTGGCTTTTGTGTCAGCCTGTCAGCCCATTGCTGCTCCTCTGGAACTCACGGCCATTGCCCGCACCCCTCTCGCATTCGCTGAGCGTGTGGCTAGGACTCCAGCTCAAGGGCTGCCACCCCACCGCCCAGGGCCACCAGGAACACCCGGCCTTCCCCAGGGTCTGCTTCTGATGAGGAGAGAAGGTGGGACCCATTTCACATCAACCAGACCATCTTGAAACACAGTTTAAGGTCTAGAGTGAGCATCGTTTAAACCTAGTTTAGCCACCCAAATCAACCAAAAGTCCTATCGCCACCTTTGAGTAGCCAGCCTGGATGGACCACCGCCTCTACTCCTCACCCTGGGGACACTCCAGAGGAGGCGAGAGCCCAGCGCTGCCTGAGACTTGAAGGTCCCTGTGCAGAAAATGGACGTGCTCCACCAGGAGCTCTAGGAAACCTCCTGAAAGGGGATGGCAACACCAGCTATTCACAGACCAACGGCCAAAACCCAACCAAACTGAACTTCTGCTGGGTCCTCCCCAGGCAAAGCCCCCGCACTCCAGTCCAGGCACAGAAGCAATGTGCAAGCACCGGTCCCAGCCACAAACCGAGGTCTCGCCCCGCACTGAACGCGGAGGCAGGACTTGGGGACAGGGTGAGGGGGATGTCACTGCTTGGAGCACTGGTCAGGCACAGGACTGCCCCTGAAGCTGCCCCCTCTAGCAGCAGCCACACTTGTGTTGGATTGAGGTAACTATGAAACCGCAGCCACAGAAATCTCCGACGCTCTCACCGAGACCACATCCAAACCCCGTTATTTCCCTGCGGCTTACCTCCACGTCCTCATCTTTTCCTCTGTAGCCACAATGTCAGAGCTCTTGCCCCCGCAGCGCCAGAAACCTTCTCTCCCCTCACCACAGCACCTGCAACTTCATCCTACGCACTCTTCAGCTACCGAGATCATCCCCCAGCCTTCCTGCTCCGGCTCCATCACCTCTCCCAGCGCCTGTCAATCACAGCATCAAGCAATTTCTTTTTCTGATTGTCTGACTCTTCCACAAGACCTTGTCCTTGAGTTGTAAGCGCTACAAAGTAAGAACTGCATCTGGCAAAGGAGGGTCCAGATGACTGGGGCCGCAGTATAAAACTTCATAAAAATAGAGGCTGTACTTGTCCAAGCATGCTACAGGCCTCCTCCGGCCATGCTTCTGCTCTGCCCATCGCTCCCACGGGGCCAAGGCCTCCCCTCGCACCAGGACTCTCCCCACTCTTCTGCTGGTGCCACTCACGCTGGGCATTGGCTCTGGGAGACACCGAGCAGCATCAGCCCTGCCGGCTCCTCTGCCAGGCAAGGACACGTGCCGCGTTCGGGGACCTAGGGCTTTCCTGTGCTGGCACATGAGACGGCTCGAGAAGCACTTCCACATCCCCTCGGGAGTCTCTCCCGGGAGTCTTTGCCCTGAGACGCCAGCACCCCCAGCCAAAGAAAACAGAACGTGCCATCAGAACATTTGCCCGATCTCTCATTTTTGTGTTCTTTTAACCACATCTGCACTTCATTTCCTGCAAAGCTCAAGACTACGGTGAGAAGAATCATAGAATCACAGGATGGTTTGGGTGGGAAGGGACCTTAAAGCCCACCCAGTGCCACCCATGCCCCGGGCAGGGACACCTCCCACCAGCCCAGGTTGCTCCAAGCCCCGTCCAACCTGGCCTTGAACCCCTCCAGGGATGGGGCAGCCACAGCTTCTCTGGGCAACCTGGGCCAGGGGCTCACCCCCCTCACAGCCAACAATTTCTGCCTCACATCTCATCTCAGTCTCCCCTCTGTCAGTGGAAAACCCTTCCCCCTCGTCCCATGGCTCCCCTCCCTGCTCCAGAGTCCCTCCCCAGCTTTCCTGGAGCCCCTTGAGGGACTGGAAGGGGCTGGAAGGTCTCCCCGGCGCCTTCTCTTCTCCAGGCTGAACCCCCCCAGCTCTCTCAGCCTGTCCCCACAGCAGAGGGGCTCCAGCCCTCCCAGCACCTTTGGGGCCCTGGCCCGGCAGGCAGAAGGGGCAGAGGACACGCCGCCGCCTGGGATGCCCGGCTCCAGCCCCAGCGCAGAGATGCGCTGACGGCTCTCCGGTTTGCTGCTCCCGGAGGAGCCGGAGCACAGCTCCTGCCGCCGCACCCCACCACCCTTCCCTGCGGTTTCCCAGCCGTGGGGAACGTACAGGCACACACAAACAGGGCAATTCTGCAGAGGTCATGGAATTAGCAGGAAAAAGCCAGCTAAGCAGAAGACTCCCCTTCCCAAAGGGTGTAATTTACTTGCGGCTGATTCAGCTGAGCAAGGACACGCCGGCCAGTCCCGGCCCGGCAGCGTGGGGCTCCCCAGAGCCGAGGCAGGACGCTGGGAGGGCTCCAGCGAGCCGCGCTGCCACCGTCCTCACGAAGATACTGCATCAGTGGCAACTCCTGCCTCACATTTTGTGAATCAGAGCATCTGGAAGCGGTTTCAAAAGACCTTGGAAATGGATGCAGAATGGAGCTGTAAAACTTGTGCTGGAGCTGACGAAAAGGACAAGGTTCGGTCAGTTTAACCCATCAGAAAAAAGGAGACAGAAAAGTGACCTCATTAATTGGTACAAGCAGCTTTAAACACAAAAATAGCCAGTATCAAAGAACTACTTACTCGTAGAGAGAAATGTAAAAAAAAAAAAAGATCCAGGATCCTGGAGATGCCTACTGAAAAAACGATGCTAATTATTAACAGCGAGATGCCCAATATTGGAGAAAAGCTCCTGAAGTAGCAAGGCCCTAGACTGTATGCGTATCTGAAAGATATGCCTTAACCAGCTCTACTGGCTGAGTGGGAAAAGGCTGAAATCCCGGGATGAAAGGGTTCACACCAAGTGACCCAACAGCTCACTCCGGCCCTAACCCCGGAGAAACAGCTGGGACCCGGCGCGATGCAAAACGACACTCCAAGGCAACTCCTGCCCAGGCCAAGGCAGATGTGGAGCCCCAGGTCAGCGCCAGCCTGCTATCGCACACCCTCCTCCACGGCCTTTTCATCCTCTGCCGGAGAAACAACAGCGAGTAATGTAGAGGAAAGCTTTTCCAAACTAATCCCGCTTCTTAAAATGTGCAAAGGAACCAAAACAAGTTTGGAAATGTGCTGGAGGGGTGTGAAAGGACAATAAAGGGAAAAACACACACTCTGGGCAAAACCCCAACTGCGCTCATTCAGAGAGGCTCTTGCTCCTGCTACCTGGCCACCGAGCCCTCTCGCCACGGCTGGGAACCTTCCCCAGGCTTTTCCTGGGAGCTGAGCCTTTAGGTGGGCTGCAAGACGTGTGCCCGACAGCCTGCGTCAGGGAAAAATTCCTATCACTTGGCAAAAGCTCTGCTGAGGGATCTCACCTACTTCTCCTCATCTATCTTCCACCTCCTCCCTCCTGGCCGTCGTTACTTCACGCCCACAGAAGACCTCGATGCAACCATCTTCTCAGCCCCGTGCCGTGATCCTCCTTCCCTACCTCCATCTTCCCAGCTCACTCCCTCCTGCGTGTCGATGGATCCCCGCGGGCTCCGCTGCCCCGTGCCACCCGCAGTCCCCGTCCCGCGCGTCCCTCGGGTCGCTCCCCTCCGCGTCCCTCTCCCTGCCTAGAACTGGCATTTTGGCCGCTTCTGAAAATTCGCTTCTATGAAAGAAATTAAGTGCTGTGTAATTACTGTTCTAATTACAAATTCTATTAATATAATTCTGTCTATAGTCTGTTCCAGAGTAACATAGTTAGAGGTGACATTTATTACGAGCAGGGGTTGTACCAGCCTCAGAACTGAAGTTGCGTATCATTTTGCTTTATGCATACATCAAACCCTTTCTAGAGCTCAGCAGCTTGCAGCAGTCTCTGAGATTTGGCAAAGAAACAAGCCAGGGATGAGGGAAACGCTTCTTGCTAGCCCCCTGAAAATCTGTCCAAATTTGGCGGTTAGAAACTACTGAAAAGCACCGGGTCCTGCCTGTGATTCAGCTGACGCCGGCGACCAGCCAAACCCAGCGCCGGCCCCGGGTGCCCAACAGCCGCCTCCTGCCCTGGCCTCCCAGCCAGGCTCTGGCTACAGGGAGACCAAAACAAAGCCGTTCTGGTCCTTCCTCCCGCAGCCGCACTCTGAACACCACCCCTTGGGCCAGGGGAGGTGACCGGCGACAGCCCCAGGCTCCGTCCGCAGGCGGTTTTTGCCCTGTCGTTGACTCCAAACTCTTCTCGTCCCTCCCTTGGAAAAGGCTCCTTCCCCAGAGGCGGCCACCAGGGCTCCTGGCTCCAGCCTACCCAAGGTCACCCCCGTCCTGGGCAGTGCCCCCGCAGCACAGCCCCAGACCACGAGGTTTCTGTACAACACACCCTGTGCTGACGCCTCCCCTCCCGCCCGCCAGCGCCGCTCTGGGGTGAAAACCTGCACGGGGGCAACGGCAGCCCCGGCTCCGGCCGGAGGGCGGGCGGCTCGGGCACGCCGCTGCCGAAAGCATCCGGCCCTGCCTTTTCCCCTTTTAAAAATGAAGGGATTGCCTGCAGAAAGAGAATGTGGTAAGAGGACGTGAGCAAGTCTTGCAATATCCAGCACTCAGCCTTAGGAAGTTGGGATTTGGGATTTCGCTGGCAACTTCCGTAACAGATTTTAGGACCAGAAGCAGTTGTTATGGTCACAGGGTCTGATCAGATCAAGAACATAAACAAACCAACAAACAAAAACCCTCTTTGAGCAATTTCTGTATCAAGCCCAAAACACACAGTTTAGAAGGATATTCCCTTCCAGACTCAGGCACTTAAAGAAACGATAACATCTCCAGCAAAATTCTTCCAGTGGTTAATTACCCCCACCGTTAATCCTGTCTCTCACAAATACTTGGTAACGCATCGCATGGAACCGCATAATCACAGCGCACTCGTCACCGGGATCATGATTTAACCCAGCGCCTAGCAGGTAAGCGGGGAAGGCAGCCAAGATAAGGAAATCTGTGTGACTCCTGCTCCGCCAAATTCACAGCTGGAAAGAAAAGCGGGGAAGGGCCAGAAGAGACAGGACGGGTCTGTGGTCGGAGCAGGCAGAGCCCCCGAGGGGACGCAGCCTCCCGCCCCGCACACAGCCCGGAGTGACGCCGAGCGAGCCGCACCGTGGCTGCCTGCTCGTGTGCTGGTCACTCTTCACGCCTCATCCCTGGGCCGGACAGGACCGCAGCCGGCCAGCTTTGGGGAGCCCGGACCGTTTGCAGCTGCCTGTGAAAGCGTTCTGTTTTCACACCTTCCTTTGAGCAGCAGGAGAAAACACGCACCGCGAGCGAAGTTGCTAAGAGACGCACCTCCACGCCAACGTGCTCACCATCAGCTTACACATGATCCCCCGGCGCGGGACCGGGACGGGGCGCGGGCGGGCAGCGGCAGGCGAGGACGAGCGTGGCTGGGGTGGGACACGCGCACCCAGCACCCCTGTGGGGAGGGAGACGTGGTACGAGGGGCAGGGACACGGGGCGCCCGGGAGGGTCGGCCACCCACGCTCTGCCTGCGGAGGTGGCCCCGTGAGCAAGGGGGGAGTAACAAGCAGGTTTCCTACAGCAGTATTTCAGCTGGTAGTTTCTCTGTCCCACAACGTGGGAATCACAAGCAGGATCAGACCACGTCATCACGGTTACCGGTCCCTGGGGTCTTTCACTGCAGTCAGCATCAGAGGCGCGAGGAAGAGCTGCCGGAGCCCCCATGAATGACCGTGAGACGGTCTCCCCCTGTCAGGACCACCCTGACCTCCCCCACTGGAGGCTGGCTGCAGCCCCGACGCCCAAGGCACCGCCACCGCCTGTGCCAGCCCTATGTACCCCCACTCATCTCCAGCGGCAACCCCTTCCCTCTTCACCTCAGTAATTCCATTAATTCTACAGCTGTCTGTGGCAGGAGATCTCACAAGCAGTCACAGAAATGGAAAAAAGACCCCTTATTTGTTGGTTTTACATTTGCCCCGTTCTGATCCCATTAAGCATCCTTTGTCCTTGCGCTGCAAGACAGATGAAACAAATTCTTGAATTTATACCCCTTCAACCACCCAATCTTTTTGACTTCTGTTACGGTGCCTCTTACTTATTTCCAAGGAAACCACCCCAAAAAGGCTGAAGGAGGATGCAGGAATCTTGAGAAGAGCCCCAGGGAAGCTGCCTGGCCCAGACCACCACCCCCGTGCAGCATCACCCACTGTGGAGGCCGGTACCGTGCCATCCTCCCTCCCGCACCCACCGCAGTGGGGCCACCACGCCATCCTCCCTCCCGCAGCCACCGCAGTGGGGCCACCATACCGGGGCCACCACACCATCCTCCCTCCTGCACCCACTGCAGCGGGGCCACCACGCCACCCTCCTGCCTGTGCCCACCGCGGCGGGGCCACCGCTCTCCCATCCCAGCCGGTCGCACGTGCCAGCTGCGGCGACATTTCTGCCGTGCGTGAGCGGGACCCGACCTGCGCACGCTGCCAAAATCGAGCGGAGACAACAGACACCACGGCAGGGGAACGGCGACGCTCAACGAGCCCCAGCTCTAGCAGGGACCAGGCGGCACCCGCGGCCCCAGATCTTTCTCTGCTCAAGGGCAAAGCCGCGCTGCAGCAGCCGGAGGCCTCTGGGTGCCCGGAGCCGGGCAGAGGGACGCTGGGGTGGGCCGCGAATCCCCCCGTCCCTCCCCGCACCCGGCTCTCGGCCGACCCCCTCCCGGCCCCTCGGGCCGCGACTGCAGTTTTCTGCATTTCTAATTCCGCCAGGTTCCGGCGCGGCGCGTACCCCACCGATGCCGAGGGCAGCCCGGCTCCCCCCGGCGCCGCGGCTCCCCGCGGGGCGGAGGAAGGCGACCGGCCCCGGCTCTGCGCAGGCCGCCGGGCCGCGACCACCGGGGCTGCAGGCCGCGCCGCCGGGCCGACCCCCGCGGCGGGGGCTGCTACGGAGCGACCCCCCCCCCTCCCGCTGCCGCAGCCCCGGGGCCGGGCCCAGCCGGGCCCCTGGTCCCACCGCGGCTCCCGGCCCCGGGGGGGCGCCGCGCCCCGCAGGCCCCGGCCCGCCTCGCCGCAGGCCGCGGCCCGGCCCCGCCGCGGGGAAGGAGGGGGACACCACCGGGCAGCGCGGCCGGTGCCGGCCCCGGCGAGCGGAGCGGGGCGGTGCGGAGCGGGCTGGGCTCCCGCCGGGCCCCGCGGGAGAGGCCGCCCCCGGCACCGGGCACCGGGAGCAGGTGCAGCGGCCGGCGGGCACAAAGGGCAGCGGCGCGGCCCGGACCGGCCCAGTTCGGTTCGGTTCGCCCCGGTTCGACCCGGTTCTCCCCGGCCCGTCCCGGTTCGGTCCGTCCCGGTTCTCCCCGGTCCGGTTCGCCCCGGTTCGGATCTCCCCGTCCCGGTTCGGTTCGGTTCGGTTCGGCCCGGCCGCCTCACCCTCGATGGAGATGACGTGCTCGCGGATCTGGCTCTGCAGCGCCAGGTCCTCCACGCGCTCGATGAGGTCGTAGATGGCGTAGATGTTGGGGTGCACCGACTCGAAGCGCCCGATCTCCGCCCGGATGGCCGCCGAGTTGGAGAGCCCGAACTGCGGCGGCGGCGGCCCGCCGGGCTGCGGGCCCGAGGGCCCGGGCACCGGCACCGGCACCGGGCCGCCGGGCGCCGCCAGGCTCTGCTGCTGCGGGCTCTGCCCGGGCCCGCCCTGGAAGTTCATGGCGGCGGCGGCGGGCGGTCAGCGGCGCGGGGCCGCGGGCAGCCGCTGCATGGCCGCGATGCGGGTCCGCCGCGATGCGGGATCGGCCGCCCCCGCCCCGCGTCACGCGCCGCCCCCGCCCGCGTCACGGCGGCGGGAGCGGGACCGGCCCCGGGGCGGGGCGCGGGGGGGCGGCCACGGGCGGCACCACGCGCGGCCCCCGCCCCCGGACCGCCCCCCCCCCCCCCTCCCCGCTGCCACCCCCCGGGGACGAGCCGGGGGACACACTGCCCGCCCCCCCCCCCCGCACCGCCCGGACGCGGCTCCCCGTCCCCCCATCGCACCTATCGTGCCCCCCCCGCACCGCACCGCCCGGACTCGGTGCCGCCTTCCCCCCGCACCGCCCGGGACACGGCTCCCCGTCGTCGTGTCCCCCCCCCCCCAGCCGGGGCACACGGCTCCCCGTCGTCCCCGCACCGCCGGGACACCCCCTGCACCGCTAGTGTCCCCTCCCCGCACCGCCGGGACGCGGCTCCCCGTCCTCCCCCCCCCAGCCGGGGCACACGGCTCCCCGTCGCCCCCGCACCGCCCGGGACACAGTGCCGCTGTCCCCCCGGCCGCCCCTGCCGCCCCCCCGCGTCCCGGGGGTGATTCCATCCCCCCAAGGGCATCGATGGGGCTGTGACACGCGGCAGGTCCCCACCCGCCGCCCCACCGCCGTGGGGTCCCCTCTCCCGTCACCCCCCGCCCGCAGCAGGGGTCGCCCACTCCCACCCCACTCGCACGCCCGGTGCAGGCTGCTGCGGCAGCGCCCAGGGTACCGTCCCAGGGGGTGCTCGGGGGCCACGGGGCTCTGGGGACCACAGCACAGGGGAGCGGGTGGGTGGGGGTCCCTCCAGCCGCGCTGGTCGGGGTCCCCACAGCCGGGAGAGTCTCCCTGCTCCCACTGGCCCGGGCCGATGAAGCCCACCCCAGCTGTGCCCACCCCGGCAAACGGCCTGCGAGGAGCGCAGCGAGGTCCAGCAGGCCACCGCGCCGGCAGCACCGCTGGCACCCGCACCCCGGCCTGCCCCAGGGCCAGCGGGACCGGGAGGCTGGTGGGAATCCAAAAGGCTGAGAAATGAAGAAAACGGCACTGTGAGCCCCGGCAGGTTAATGAGAAAGTGTAATTAGGGAGACGGAGACACAGAAAATGTCCAGCTGCGAGGGAATCAAGACCCCAACAAATTTCTCCCTCCGGGACGGCGATGCCTGGGGGGGGGGCAGCTGGGGCAGGCTCCCACCCACCACCCATCCACCACCCACCACCCTTCTTGGAGGTGATGGTGGGAAGGGCTGGAGGAGGAGGAGGAGGAGGAGGAGGAAGAGCGTCCCTGGAGGGTTTCTAACCAAACTGCCTCCCCGGGCTCAGGCAGCCGGGGGCGTGGGTGGGAGCAGCACGTCCCTGCCCTCTTCCTCTCCCTCTTTTGGCCCTGCCGGGGTTCCTGGAGAGCGCCGTCCCTGCAGCCTGGAGGGGTTTATTAGGAAAAAACTGTTACGAGGGTTTTGTTGAGAGCTTTTAGAAATCCCACGTCTGTTGTAGCGCCTGGATGAAGCTCACCCGCCCGCTCGCCGACGCGCCGCAGGACCTCGCAATGTGTTTGTGACTCACAAACTCGCTTCACAGAAGCCGGGCTGGCTCTTCCCAGCAATGCCGGCTGTACCCACGGCTGCGCCCGCTCACGACTACAGTCCCTGCCGACGGAGCGGGCACACGGGCTGCACACCCTGGGCCACAGAGCCCAGAGCCTTCCTTGAAGACTGCTTTTTGATTTATGCCGCTCTGTCCCCGTTCGCGGCAGCTGACGGAAAGGGCAGGCTGAGGGGCCCCTGTCCAGACCCCTCCGGAGGGGATGGATGGGGGCCTCTGTCCCCCCCGGCCCGGCCCGCAGCAGTGGGTCCGTTCTCTGCGTCGTCCCCCGCGGACGCTTCAGTCAGAGACGTCTCTTCGGGAGCACCGACTGCGTAAAACACCCTCACACCCGGTGCCACCGAAGCGGCTGGGTTCGTTTCTCCAGAAAGCTCCTTCGGAATCATGTGCCGAGGGTTTTCCAGTCTACCCATGTTGGGAGAGACGTAGCAACCTGGCAAGGCTGCCTGGCGGGTATCTCCCAGCTCCTCCAGCGTTAAGAACACTTATTTCATCATCTCCAAATGAGAAAACCGCTGTGACGGTTTTCTGGCCAAAAGAGCTGCCTTGGGGCGGTTCCCTCGGCGTCCCGTCTCCTCCGAGGAGAGGGCCGGGGGAAGGCTGCGGGTCCCGGGTGTTTCTGGGACGCGTGTGTGGTCCCCCACCCTCACCCGCGAAGGGTCCCGGGCAGGCGGCTGCGTTCTCATTAGCCCCGGGAATGCGTGAGCTGTTGCAGCCCGGGGAATTTCCAGAGGTCCATGGGGAGATTCCTCTATTTCTGGGGTCTGTGGACCCCAGGCAGGATTAGTCTTTTTTTTAATAGACATACATACATATATACATACATACACACACACACACGCGTATACGTTTTAGTATTTTTCCCTTTCTTTCTTGGAAAAGGAATAAGAAAAAAAAAAAAAGAAATAATCCATTGCTTTCTGCTTTTCTCTGCTTTATGCGCCAGCGGAGCACCGCGAGCAAAGGCTGTCCAACGGCGGCGGAACAATGAAACCCGAAGAGACGAACCTGAGCAGCCCCGTTCATCCCGCGACCCACAGACACCCACGGCTCCTCCTCACGCCTCCGGGGAGCTGCTGGTCCAAGCACCGTCCCACGCCGCGGCCGAGATCCCACACGGCCCCTCCGCTCCCCGCTGGCTTCTGGGTCGGGATCCCCAGCGAACCCCGCGGTCTGATGCCCTGCACTGGACGGGGCTGGTGGAATCCACGAGTGGGCGTTCTACAATTAGCGATCAGAACGGGACTGCAATCGATCCGGACAAACGGGTGATAATCCCCGGCAATGACATGTTTGTGCAGCGCTTCAAAGGGCTTAATTTCCTCGAACAGAGGAAAGTCAAGCAAAATCACTGAAAAGGAGAGATTAAACTAAAAAATATGAATTTAAATGCAAACCCCGAGCAGAACTTCTTGTATGACCAAGAAAAAGGGATGGATTTGAAAATCCATCTTGAAAGGACTGGTGTCAGAAGTCTGACTGTGGGGTGTCTGGTCTGATGGGCTGGTTTCAGGCAACGTCTCGCTCCGTCTGTGGCAGCAGGGACAGGGATGCTCCATGATGGCCGGGTCACTGACCTCAGCACAACGTCCCCTGCCCAAGACGCCAGCTCGCATCACGTTGGTTTTCTTGCAGCTTTGCTCCATCGTTTCCCCAATTAAATGTAAATGTCAAAGATAACACCCACAGGGGCTCTTTTTCCGAGCATGGCATCGGCCAGGTGCCACCGTCCCCCAGTAGCAGCCGCCCTGCGCCCCCCGCCAGCGTCCCCTTTTCCAGGGAGTTACGGGACGCTCCGGCTCGAGGACCCCGCAGGGTCCCGTCTGCGGTGAGACCGGGAATGTTCTCCGCCCGCAGCACAGAGGGTGTTTGGCTGAAGCAGGAGTTGCCCGGAGGTGGCCAGGCGAGGCCCGCGGGCGTCGGGGACCGTCACCCCCCGCAGAACCGCGCTGCTCTGGGGAAGAGGGGGCTGGAGTCTCGTCAGCCTTCTCCCAGCAGCCGCAGGAGGAGCCGCGCTCCCCCCCAGCCCCCACCCAAACCCCTGCGGCGCCGACACCCCCCGGCTGCGGTCACAGCACCGCAAGGGCTGGGGTTGGACACGGACCTCGGTGCATCCGCTGGTGCGTTCAGGGGCCAAATGGAGGTGAGCTAAATAATGAACATTTTAAACTGATTTTAAATTCCTCACTCTCCCATGAATATATCTCAAAACTGAGGTTTATTCTTTTTGCAAGAGACTTAATTAGCACATGTGTCCGTGCCCCGCTGCTGCCCACCCGGATCCTCCGCTCTGGTGATGCTGCCCGTAACCCCGCATTGCTTTTCCCTCTCTTCCCTTCGGGAATTTCTTGCCTGTGGTTGTTGCACTTGTCAGCAGTTAAAACACCAGGTAGGACTGATGTCCCGGCTCTCCCGAGGCGCCGGCTGAGGGGGAACCTCCCCCGGCTTTGTGGCGAGGTCTCCATGAGGTACCGGCACCTCTGCCCCCGGCGCTGGCACCCGGAACATCTCTCCCTGCAAAGGCCTTTGGGCGCCGTGACCAAGTCACCCCTCGACCCCGCTCCGGTGCGGCTGCGAGGCTTAGAAAGGTCCAACGGAGGCGTTTTCTCCAAACCTCAGATAACTTTCACGTTTCTCTTCTGAATCCTCTCAGATGTCTCAATAACTTCTCAAAATGCAAACCCCAGGCTGCCGGTTCCCGGCGCTGGTCTCGCCTCCGCCGAGTGCCACCACCCTGTCCCTGTGTCACCTTCGCCACCACCTTGCACACGCGGCTGGGAGGGGTCCCTCGCCTATCGGTGACCCCCGGTCTGTGGGTTTAACTGCAGGTCATCCACGTATTTCCGACACCCAGGTTTTCTCGCTGCTTTTAGCCCACGGAGTGAGATGCTGAATGCCACCAGCAGCAGCATAGATCTTTTAGGGACCTTTCCAGGAACACACTCAGCCAGAAAAGAAATTCCTCTTGATGAACACATTTTAAATTTGTCAGTTATGCTTTTACAGTCATTCAATAGTTCTTTATTAGCACCGTACACTGCTAAGCTTTTAAATCAAAATGCCCCATGGCACTAAGTCAATTTTCCCACCGAAGCAGAGCGTGTTATGCCCGCGCTCACCTTTCAGCGCAGCCCTCAAATGCCGAGAGGGGGCTGTGGGGGGGGACGGGTCGCAGCAGGGAGCGCACAGAGGAAGGCAGAGGGAGGGTCGGGCTGGGGGTCCCGGCTGGGTGTCCTGGCCCTGTTCTACCGGGGCGGCTCAGACGCGCCGCGACCCTCGTCCCGCTGCAGCAGGAGGTGCCCCCCCGGTGCTGCCATCCTGCTTGAGCTCACCTGGTGCTCAGCGCAGAGGAGCGCGCGGGACCCTGCCCCAGACCCTTCCCATTTCCCTGTCCATTCCCATTCCCATGCCCCAGCCTCTTCCCCTTCCCCTTCCCCTTCCCCAGCCCCTTTCCCTTCCTCTTTCCCTTACCCAGCCCCTTCCCCTTCCTCTTTCCCTTCCCCTTCCCCTCCCTTCCCTTCCCTTCCCTTCCCTTCCCTTCCCTTCCCTTCCCTTCCCTTCCCTTCCCTTCCCTTCCCTTCCCTTCCCTTCCCTTCCCTTCCCTTCCCTTCCCCTCCCTTCCCTTCCCTTCCCCTCCCTTCCCTTCCCCTTCCCCTGTGTCCCCAGGCCCCCAGCACAGGCTGCTGGTGGCCGTGTCACCCACCCTGTCCCCTGCCTCAGGCCACTTTCCGGCCCCGCTCTCCATCCTGACGCTCTGTTCCGTGAGCCGGCAGCGATGCCGATGCCACGGCTCCGTCCCTCGAACCGGCCCCGGCTCTTCCTGGAGCCTGCAAATCCCAAACAAGGCAGAAAACGGTGCAGGCACTGACAGCGCTTCGTCCGACTGACCCACCGACAGCTTCGGCCTCGTGGTTTCACGGAATCACGGAATCACGGAATCACGGTTTCCTTGGGTGCCTCTCGCTCCCTTTTCTCCACTTCCCATAAATTCCCAGTTACCCCGATTTCTGCTTCCCATTTGCTCCATTCATCACGCGTCGCTCTGCGTCCTGAGTTCCTCAGGAAACACGGCGCAGATAATGCGGTGGGGATTATCCAAGCGTCTGCCTCTAACGAAGCTCTAACGAGCCTCCGAGGTGCGTTGGGGGCAGCTCGCACCCCGACTCCACGGGACCCGAATCCTCCTGCCCCCCGGGCGGGTCCCTGCGGCAGCGGGAAGCCCCGCTCAGAGGCAGCTCCGCGGGGTCTGCTCGTGCCGAGTTCAGGCTCCGCCAAAGAACAAGGTCCTACGATGGCTGAGAGCTGTGGATTGCTCCAGAAACCCTTCCACAGCCTGAGGGGAAAACCAAAGTCCTCCTTTAAGAAGGTGTAAATCCAAAATATCCAGGAGTAGACTTTAACCAGCCTAAAAGTGACACCTGGCTTTTTGTCACCGTTTTCATTAGTTTGGGGAAGAAATCTCGCCCTTCCACTGCAGAGGCAAGCAGAGGAGCCGTCACCGGGCTGGACGCCCCAGACCCCGGCCAGTGTCGGGGGGCTCCCGGGGCCTCGGGGGACTCTCCTGCCCCAAACCTCGCTGTCCTTCGGCAGACGCCTTACACCGGGCATCCCGCAGAGCGAAGGCCCCCGACCCCTCGCCCGCAGCATCCCACCGGCTGCGGGGACCCCGGCGCCCTGGGGACAGCTGACCCCTCTGCTCCCGGCACAGCAGGGGCGGCCACGGCGCTCTGCGGTGGCTGTGGTGCTGCGGACGTGTGTGGAGACAGGTCTCGGCACCGCAGTGCCGGGGAGGTGCCGCCACCCGTCCTCGGGCCTGATCCAGCCAGCGGCAACATCCCCGGCGTGTGCCAACCGCTCATTAGCGCTCGCCTTTCAGACCTTGTAATTTGTGTTATCAGCAGCCTCAGCGGACGCAGGGGCATCTCCAGCGCGGACGCCCATGGGGACACCCAGGCCTGCGCTTCTGCCCGAGGGACCCCTCCCCAGCAGCCCGCGAGAGCCATGTCCCCTCTCCGGCCGTGGGAGTCCCCTGCTCTCGCTGCCACCCGCGTGCAGCATTGTGACCGTGAACCCTTAATGTCCCCCAGGCCCCCGACGCAGCTGAAACAGGCTCCTCACCTCCCTCCCGTATGGACCGAGGCTGCCGCTGCCCGGCCCGGGGGGGCTCGACTCACCCCCTGCAGCATTAACCGCAGCCCCCGACTCTGACGCCATGCATGGCTGCGGCCCCGGCGTTGGGAGCTGGCAGAGGAGCAGCACCAGCAGCGTCTGCGTCCCCTCGGCGAGCAGAGGGCAGCTCTCCCGCCCCGGCAACGTCCCACCGAGCCCAGGGACTACAGCACCGGCACTGTGAGCCGTGCCGAGACCGGCACAGCTGGGTGTGCCGGAACAGCTACCGCGGCAGGTACCAGCATCACCCCCTACATCCGTTTTCATTCGTACCCACACACCGTTTTCCACGTCCTTGTGCCCAGATTCACGTGACATCGAGAAATGTTTTGTGCCATTAGAGTTTAAGCTCTTTTATTCAAAACGTCTCGCAGCAACCCTGAAAGCGACAGGACGGGCAAAAGGAGCGTTTACCCTCCGAGGGACGGGCTGGGTGGGAAGGGGCGATGCTCAGCGAGAGGCGGCTGGATTCAGCCCAGGCCGGGGGGAGCAGAGCCCTGGCAGGGACTGGCCTGTCGTGACCCGTCATGAGCAGCTGTGGCTCGTCACGGGGCGACTGATAAACCCCCGTGTTACAGAAACTACAGCCGACAGCGATGTGTCACCCGCAGTCAGCCCCGCACCCCCCGTCCCAGAGCTGCTCCCGGTGTCCCCTCCCAACGGTGTCACCCCCGGCCGGAGGCTGTGTCTCCCTGGGATGGCCTGGGGGGGGGGGGCAGGACAGGGCGTCCCGAATCCAGGTCCCCCCCACCATCCCACCCCTGTTCTCCGCCGGGTGGGTGGCAATGAGCTGGGCTGTGGTTCCCGGATGGGGGGGGTGTATTTGGGCTGTGCCCCCCACAGCCTCTCCGTGGGTGCGCGGGGGGGTCATCACTGAACAGCAGAATCAAACTTCCTTCAAACCCCCACCGCCTGCCGGAGCCGGAGCGTCTCCCCCAGCAGCGCCACAGGCCCAGATGCCGAAAGCTTTGTCCCAGCGGAGGGATGGGAAATTCATGAGACAGGAGGGCTGGGGGGTTTCCCGGTGCCCTGCCCGCACTCGGCCACCTCGCCCAGGGCACGGGGGGCAGCTGGAGCCAGCACTGAGCAAAACCCTCATGGCGTCAGGGATGTGCTTCCCACCACATTGGATGTGCTTCCCACCAATCTGGATGCGCTTCCCACCACGCTGGATGTGTTTCCCACCACGCTGGATGCCCTTCCCACCACGCTAGATGTGCTTCCCTCCACGCTGGATGTGTTTCCCACCATGCTGGATGCCCTTCCCACTACGCTGGATGTGTTTCTCACCACGCTGGATGCCCTTCCCACCATGCTGGATGCCCTTCCCACCACGCTGGATGTGTTTCCCACCACGCTGGGTGCCCTTCCCACCACGCTGGATGTGTTTCCCGCCGTGACCCAGGCCAGGCGACGCGAGGAGCGCCCAGGGAGAGGTGCCCAGCAGGCGTTTGCCGGCTCCCGATGGCAGAAGCAGCAGCCTGGGAAGATGCTGTTCCTCCCCGGGACCGTTCACACCCGTCCCCGCGACACGGAGCCTGCGTCACCCGCCCCTCGTCACCAGCAGAGGTGCCGTTGCTATTTTGAGGCCGTGACTGTGGCTTAGGAAACTAGTTAAACTTCATACTTTCTCTTGGCGCTTTCTGCTTGTTTTGAATAAAGCAGCCGAGGACGCGGCAGCCGGACACGAGCCCTGGCCCAAGCAGGAGCTGTTTGCAGGGGGCGATTTGCTGGGCGCCCAGGGAGGAGCGAGGAGAGCCGGCCGAACCGGCATCCCCATGGTGGAGACCTCAGGTGGAGCTAACGCCGGACCAAGAAACTGCTTGAAGCCAGGACTGAAGACCAGGGCCCCAGAGAGCCGGGCGGGAGGAGGCGGAGGCCGGGACCGGGAGCGGAGGATGCAGTGGGCGCATCTCCCCCAGCTTTGGGTGCCAGCAGAGCAGGCGACCGCCCTGGTGATGCCTCCCCCGCCACTGGCAGGGGGCGAGTCCGTGTGGTGGCGGAGACGGGGTAAACCTGATGGCAGAGACGGAGTGAATCTGATGGCGGAGACAGAGTGAATCTGATGGCGGAGACGGGGTGAACCTGATGGCAGAGACGCGGTGAATCTGATGGCGGAGATGGGGTGAACCTGATGGCAGAGACGCGGTGAATCTGATGGCAGAGACGGGGTGAACCTGATGGCAGAGACGCGGTGAATCTGATGGCAGAGACGGGGTGAACCTAATGGCAGAGACGGGGTGAACCTGATGGCAGAGACGGGGTGAACCTGATGGCGGAGACGGGGTGAACCTGATGGCGGAGACAGGGTGACTCTCACGCCAAGCGTGACGGCCCCGTGGGAGAAGCCGGCGTTGGCCAACGCTCGTGGTGTGAAACAAGCCAGGGCGGTGGAGGCCGAGAAGGGACCTGCTGCCGGAGCTCAGCGTGGGGCAGGAGGGACCCCCACCTTGGTAGAGGCTGCTGCAGCCCCCCCCAGGGCAGGGAAGGGCCACCGCCCCCCCGCTGCGGGCCAGCCACCGAGCCCCGGGCCACCAAGACCCCAGCCACTGGGCACCCAGCCCCCGAGCCCCAGCCCCCAGCGGCGGGTGGCGGAGGGGAGTCGGGATCGCCCACCACCATCCCACAGTGGAGGCACCGTCCGAGCCTGGAGCGGCGCCTGGCACCGGCCAACACGGTGCCGAGGGCACAGCGGCAGCCTGGGCTGGCAAATGCCCCCGACACCTCGGTGGGCCGACAGAGGGACGCAAGGGCAGGACCTCTCCACAGACGGTGCGGAGGGACCGAGGGACCCGGGTTTAACTGCGCCGAGTGACGGCCCAGCACCCGCACGGCTGGTCTGCACGTTTCGGTGTCACTTTAAAACATGAACAGACGACAGAGGGGACGAGGGGACGAGTGGGGCTGGAGGGGAGGGGGCAGCCACCGGCTCCTGCCCCACCGAGGTCCCCTGGCACTGCGACAGACCACGCGGGGCCAGACCTCGTGGGGACGGGGCGGCGCAGGGGGGTCCCGGATTGTCCACCACGCAGGAGCAGGAGCACCACGGGACAGCCGCACACAGCGGCCCCCGCTGGAGCAGGAGCCCTGGAGCTGGTGACAGCAACTGGGAGAGCCCAGTTATCGAGGCGCGTCCAGATCCCCACGTTCTCACCTGCAGGTCCTCCGTTTCCTTTACGGCAGGGTGCATTTTCACCCTCAGCACACGCCGGGAGAGCAAATTCCTGCTCACCTCCTCAGTCTTGTCTGGTAAGACATCGTCTGGGGGCGAGCAGGAAATCACTGCTCGTAGAATCAGCGGGCTTCGCAAAAAAGAGGTGGATAAAGAGCAGCTGGGGAGCAGACGCGCAGAGAGCCAGCTAACTGGGCAAGCTGGTCCCGCTCAAGTAACGGGTATTTCAATAGTCGGAAATAATCGTCTCCCTGGTTATGAAACTGTAGCCCCAAGTTAAAGACACAAGGTCCTTGCTCTGGGAAGGGAAACATGCGAGAAGGATTCGGGGGTCGCACAGTAACTGAAGGTGGTGCAAAACCTGCCCCGAGCGGGGCCAGCGCAGCCGCACAGGGTTTGGCGGAGGCTGCGGTGAAGAGGAGGGCGCAGGCGGTGGGTCCTTCTCCTGGCCACGGCACCAGCGAGATCGGCACCCACGCACCACCCCCGGCTCCCGGCGACGCTCCGAGGGATGGAGAGGCTGCAGGGATGGGAGGCGCTGCACCGCGGGGCAGGGAAAGGGTTTTCAGCTCGTGGCGGAAGAAATCTGTGCCTGCGCAGCTCGTCAGAAAGGTTCCAGAAGCGGCAATTATGGCAGACGAGCACATTTGGGAAGGAAATACCGCGCTCTAAGGGTTCCTCCTTTCAGGAGAGCAAGAACTGCCGGCTGCTGTGGAAACGGCGCGAACACGACCAAGCAGCCAGAGGTGGAGCGAGTGGTGGGTTAGGCGCGTTTACCACCAGAACAGCCCCGACGCGTGTGAGCCCAAACGCAGCTTCTCGGGACGGGCAGGGTTTGGCTGGACAACAATGAGAAATCTCACTTCGGCGCAAGAGAGGACGCTGGCTGTGCTGTCGGTGGCCCGGCTCCAGGCTCCTCCAGCGCTTCACCACCTCCTGGTGTCCGGCAGCCCGGCTCTGCCCCGGCCACTGTCCCCGGGTCCCCCGTCCCTCCTCTCCCTCCCTCCGCGGCACCCCAGCTCCAGGACCGGCTGCCCCTGCCCGGGACCTCAAAGAGAAGAGAAGCGCCAAGGGGCGGCGTCACGGCTGGGACACCCCATTTGTGTGACACCGACCTTCTCCCCACGACGGCTCCCTGAGCAGCTCTGCCGGGCTGAGCTGAAAAGCACACGTGAAACCGCCGGGGAACCGCGCGACGTTGACAGCTCAGCCCCTGGCTGTCGCTGAACTCGCCCCTGCGCGTCTCCCACCTTCCCCATCCTGCCTCGGCCCAGATATGCACATTCGCATACATACATTAACTTTAAAAATAAACTAGCAAGATACTTTACTTTTTGTAAAAGACTGAAAAAGAAGAAGGAACCAGACGCAGGTGCTGGAAAGGCTGCAAAAGGCCGTTTTCAGTCACCCCCTTGTCCTGGGCCCGGCTCCGTTACCTGACCGGGCTCCGCGGCGTATTTAGTGGTATCACAAACCGCCAGTGACCGCAAGCTGACAACTTTTGCTCCATTCTGGTACTCAGTTATTCTTAGAAAATTATCAAACTTTGAGTTCCCTTTCTGGAGCTTCAGCAGATGATGCCTTTTCCTTTCTAAACGATTCCCTCCCTCTTTTCATCCGTTTCCTCCATATTTCAATACACGCAAAGCCACTGCAATCCTCTCCTTCCCCAGCTGGAACGAGCCCAGGCTTTCGAGTTCTTCTGAGGAACCAGGAGCTCGCGGCCTCCGAGGGCTTTGCTGATCTCGTAGGGATGCTCGGCCATTGCTGCAGACCCTCCTCAGGCAGGGTCCCACGCTCCCGCCTTCCCCCCTCTCACGGTTTGAGGAACCACAACGATTTATTGTCACTTAGACAATTATTCTCTCACCCAATGACCCCTCCCGACCCGGGAAGGGGAACCGGGGAAAACCAAGGAAACCTGAGGGCTGAAATTTAAACAGATTTAATAGAATAATGCTAGATAATTGCCATTAATAACACTACAGAACCAATACTGATCCCGATACCAATGCGAAATACGCCAGGATTATACTCGGCCCATTCCCTCAGCAGGGACAGCCCATGTGGGACCCTGCGAGCGCTGCGGCTGTGGGACGAAGGGAAGGGCTCAGGGCTCCGGCACCGGGGCGAGGAGGGCTCGGGATGGCAGCCAGGACGGGAGAGAGAATATTGCTCAGCAAACTGTCTAATCGATACTGAATGTGCCGTTCGTGGTATGAAACAACCCTGTTGGCACCTTGGGGCAAGTGCCCGGGTCTCGCTCCTCCTCGTCCCCGCACCTGGGGAGCTTGGAAACACCGAGACCTTGACACCTGCGCCCCAGAGCTGGCTGTAAAGTGAATATTGTCACAAATTCAGGCACCAGGGTCTTCTAAAAGTGCAGTTTCCCCAAGCGTTAGAAGAGAAATTGCCCTGCGTGGCTCAAAGCAGGCCAGCCCCTCGCCTGGCCGAGAAGCCGCCTGAGACGGGTTGACGTGGCCTTCTGGCGAGTGGGCATCGATCGCCCCCACTTCACCCGTCCTTGCACTGTCCTGCTCTCCGCACACACACAGAAAGCTCCTTGCTGGTTTATGAAGACATTTTCTGGGCAGGAGGTTGGGCTGGTCCCCTTTGGACCTCTGGTGTCCCCCAGTGCTGGGATCCCCATGTGTCCCCGCTGCTCCCACCGCCCGGCGGGTGCCAGGCGGGACACGGGGGACAGGGATGGGACGAGGCACCAGGAGGGAGCATCCCCCGGCCCAAGCCCTTGTGGGGCTTGGGGGGGACCCTGCCACCGGCAGCCCCTGCGGAGCAGGACGCCCCGCACCGTGGTGCAGGTACGGCACCGGCTCCCACGGTGCTGCCGGGGCTGGGAAATCAGAGCCCAAAGTTACTGCAAAGGCAGAGGAGATCAGGGAGAGAGGAGCCCACATTAACTGCAGGCAAACAGATGGAGCTGGTACTTCTCACAGCTAAGGAAGAAAAAAATCATGAGAGAACTTAAATGTACCGAGAGGCCGCGTCGCATGACTTCAGAACAGGGGAAGTGGGGGAGGAAGGCGAGAGCTCGCGGGGGAGACGAGCCCAGGGCTTTCTGGAATAAAAATGCACCCAAGGATGGTCGGCTGGACGCTTTCGGCGGACAGTGGCCATGGGGAAACGGAAAGCGCTTTTTTAGGGTGAATTTCATGCTCAGAACCCCAACTTTCTCAGCGCAGAGGCGCTCTCCATCTGCAGCGCTTCCATCTGACGCTGCCTTCACAAGTGCCTCAAACCGGCGCTGCTGCCAAGAGGAGCGATGCCGCCGCCTCCTCCTCCTCCTCCTCCTCCTCCTCCTGCCGCTCCCACCCCCGGAGCAGCCGCTCCATGGGCCATGGACCGAACCACCTGGAAACCACCCCGGCAGAAGGAAAGGCTCGGCATCAGCTTGTCCAGCGCCGGACCCAGCTCATGGCATGGCAGTTCCCTGCGCAGTGATGGAGACCCCGGGCCATGGCCATGGACCTACGTGGCCACCAGCCAGCGCCGCAGTCTGTGTGGGGCAGCGGGAGGGTCCCCACTGCCCTGGAGCTCCCGGAGCACATCATCCCAGAAGGGCCGGGAGCAGGGGACTGGCTGCGCTCCTCCCAACCCGGCTGGCAGCGGGGAAGCTGCCAGATCTCGCGCTGGGAGGTGGCCCTGGCAGAAGACAGTCGTCTGCTGGCCGCCCAGCAGGCACGGCGGAGCCTTTTCCAGCCCCGCGCCTGCTGCAGTAACGGGCAGGAGGGAATGGACGAGGGGATGGAGCAGTGCGGGGCCCTTCCAGGGGGTCCAGGCCAGAGCAAAAGGAGACAGGGTTGGAGAGAAGCCGCTGGCAACAGCCACCGAGGTGCACCCAAGGCTGGAGAGCAGCACCCCCCGCCAGAGCTGAGGCAGGGGCAAAGGCCAGGGCTGAGTGTAAATGGGTGTCCTGGCCCCACGTTGGCTCCAGGTGCGGGTCCCCGGTGGGCTCCTCTGGGCTTTGAGGCTGCCTGGTGCGCTTGGGACCCGGAGGTGGTTTATTTTCCATGGGGACGTCTCTGCTCGGGAGAGCTGGTTTGTGCAGGGCACCGCTGGGACGCACCCGGAGCCAAGGCAGGAGCAGGAGACCTCGTCCCCTCCCTGCGGCCACAGCCCTGGGACAGCCCGAGCTGCCCCGACCTCCTCGTAGCGGCTCCTTCTCCAAAACCCATGGGGACATTCCTCTGCTGCGGCTCCTGCCACAAAGCAGGCAGTCAGTGGCGGTAGCGTGGTGGAGAGGGAGGTGTTTAACAAAGAGGTGTCACCTTCGTGTCACAATACCTCTCCTCTTTGGGCTGAGGATCAGGCCAAGAGCTTTTCCCCGGAACAGCTGCAGCTCTTTGATCTTACTCCGGAGCTTGGAGGTAGCTGCACGCATTAATCCCATCTGTATCTGCGCAGAGTACGGCTGTCAGGCGAGCCGCTAAATCCAAAACACGCAGTTGAGCGCATGAGGCTGTTTGACGCCGAGACCCGCACGGAGCCTTGCGGGTGGGAAGCAGCGCCTGCCCCTCGCCGCGCTAACGACTTGCTGATGGCTGAAGCGCAGGAGGTGGCCGCGGGCCTGGCGGGGCGAGCAGACGAGGCTGGCGCTTGGGTTAGAGAAGAGGTGAACCATGGTTTGCTTTCCCTCCCTCGTCTGCGGCTTTTAACATCACCTCCCTCTAAGCGGTCGGCCGTTCCAAGACACCCCGTGGGTGTCGGTGGCCCGCTGGCACGCGTCCTGCTCCTGGCCACAAATCAGGGTCTGCAGCACCCCGGTGCCTTCTCCTCGGCTGCGGCGCAGGGGGTCGGGGGGGCCCGGCCTCTGCGGTGCACGGCTACAGGACAGCGTGTCCCGGTCCCACCAGTGCCCCACAGCCAGGCCCTCTCCCGTGGGGTCAGCATCCCCCTGCCACCCCTCTCCTTGGCGGGAGACCGCCAGTCCATGGGGGGTGAACTGTGCAAGCACGCGTGAGGCTGCTAAAAAGAAGCCAAAAATGGCAGCGAGGACAATTAAAGCCTTTCCAGCAGGTGGAGTTGCCGCCCTGGGACCAGTGAGGAGACCGGGAGGGCTGGCGAGGAGGGAGGGAGCTGGCCCAGCCCAGCAGCGGGGTGAAACCCCGAGACATCTCTGGAACGGTGAAATTGTGAGCGAAGGAGGAAACGGAGGTCACCGTAAACCCCGGCAGATTGAACGCACAAACACCACAAGGCGGTGAGGCCGCGCGGAGGAACAACCAACAAAGGGATTAGCGCCAACAATAAATCTTTCTTCAGAGGCATCGGGAGCAGGACACCTGCCAGAAGGCTGCGGGGCCAAGGGGTGCCCGGGCACGGAAGGTAAACCGAGAGGACAGGGCTGTCGCAGAGCAGCTACACCCATTTTCTGCATCGGTACCCACTGCGGGGCAACGGTGGGGCGTTACCCCACAGGGACCCCCCCCCGCAGGGCCACAGCAGAGGGTCTGCTCGGAAAGGCGGTGGCCGAGGACAGCAGGGGAGCGCCGAGCCGAGCCGCGGGGAGCCCAGGACGCACCGCCCGAGGGACCGAGAGCTTTCACCCGCAGCTGCCTCGGTACCCGGAGGGCACCCGGGTGGTGGAGGGTCCCGCGAGCCGTGCCATCCATAACGGGCTCCAGGGAGCTCCTGGGAATTCCTGTACGTCCAGCAGCTGCGAGGAGCAAACGAGTAGGAGCCGCGGCGAGTAGAGCTGCTGTCGGCGTGTGGGCGCGATCCCCGTGGGAATGGCGGGGCCGGCTGTTGGGCAGGGAGGTCCTGACCTTACAGAGAGCCTGAAGAGAGAACAGGGAGGTTGCGTGTGGGTAAGGCGGTGGAAGGGTGAAGTCTGCTTTGGCTCCCAAAGGACTTTAAGGAAAGCGGGCAGCCGTGGGACGAGCAGGACGGCCAGGGGGCGGGCAGCCATTTTCCCAGCACACTGGGGGTGTACAGAGAGCGCGGACGTCAGCCCTTGCCATGGAGGAGGGCACCGGTGCAGCCCCACGGCACGTCCCCAGCCCCGGGAGAGGGCAGAGCTGTGGGAAGGGGTCACAGCACCCTTTGGGGTCCCGTCCATCCCTGCTGACCCCAGAGAGCGCCTTGCTCCTCTGGTTTTCTGTCTCCTGGCTGACCTCCCCAAAACGGGCGGCATCCAGAGCAGCACCGCGTGCCAGGACCGGTGATGCCCCGCAGCCTGCGAGCAGCTCTGCCCCATCACAGTCACAGAACCACAGACTGGCCGCGGCTGGAGGGCCCTCTGGAGCCCATCCCGTCCCACCCCCGGCCAGAGCAGGGTCACCCACAGCAGGTGGCACAGGAACGCGTCCAGGCGGGGTTGGGATGTCTCCAGAGACGGAGACTCCCCCACCTCTCTGGGCAGCCTGTGCCAGGGCTCTGTCACTCTCAGGGCAAAGAAGTTCCTCCTCATGTTGAGGTGGAACTTCCTACGTTCTGGTTTGTGCCCGTCCCCACCGTTGGGCTCCGTAGCAGGAGCAGAGGCAGCGCGGTGGCAGGACGGGCTCGGGGAGCGGAGCCCCGGCTCACGCACCGGTGCTGGCACACGACGCCGCACTGCGCGGTGAGGGGCCTGTGCCCGTGGTGCAGCCGCCACGTCTGGCCCCGCGCTGTGCCAGAGGCGTTGACGGGCTGTGCGCCATCGCCCTGCCCTACCCCAAGACAGAAGCAAGGCAAGAGTGAGCGCTTTTGGCCCATTTTCCATCTCCGCGGCACATAGTCAGGCGAGCGGCACAAGGCGGGGGTGGAGGGGTGCCCCCAGCCCGGCGCAGTGGAATGGGCTGGTCCCCGAGGGGCACGGGGAGCCCCAGGCAGGGCAGGGGGGAGCTCGCCTCCACACCTCACTGGAGCCCAGCAGCGCTCCAGAACCCGGCATGGCGTTATATTAACAACATTTTAGAAGAATATTGAAAAATCAAAGAGATTCTGAACAGACCCACGCAGAATGATGTGAGGGTTAGAGCGAGTGCCTTGCTGCAGAAGATTTAAAGAGCACAATCTGTTCGGCTTATCCAAAAGAAGATTGAGGGGTGACTTGATTACACTGTGGAAGTACTTTCACAGGGAAATATTAAATGGCTCTTTAATCGAGCCGGGAAAGATATAAAAAGACTCAATCTCTGGAAGCTGAAGCCAGACAAATCCACATTGAAAATCAGACACAAAATTTTATCGGTGAGGGTGATTAACCGCTGGATAAAAAGCATTAAATTCGAACTGCCATAACCACTCAAACGATTCTGTTCAGACATGGCTTATTTTCTACATCCTGGAAGTTATAAATCCTGTTTCTGCTCCCTACACGGTATATGTATTTTTAAATCCGCTGCTTCTTTTGCATCCTGGCATCCCGCACTCTTACACCCCTGGGATCTTCTCCTCCACCTTTGCAGCAGCCTCTGCCCCGGCCCTGGAGGCTGCCTCGGCCTCGCCTCCCGCGGGTCCCCGAAGCTGCAGCCTTGACCCGGGCCTTTACCCGAACCACGGCTGCTAAATCCTTCCTTTCACTCCCCCTGACGTGTGCGCCAAGCTCAACTCATTTCTTCCCACCTTCCAGCTCCCAGAGACTCTTCCAAACGCTGTGTGCGGGGACATGACTCACTCTGCATCGCTCTCCCTCTCCCAATGCCCGCTTCTCCAGCAGCTCCCGCTCCCCGTTCACCGCCCCTTCTCCCGCCCCCCGTTCACCGTCCCTTCTCCCGCTCCCCGTTCACTGCCCCTTCTCCCGCTCCCCGTTCACCGCCCCTTCTCCCGCTCCCCGTTCACTGTCCTTCTCCCGCTCCCCATTCACCGCCCCTTCTCCCGCTCCCCATTCACCGTCCCTTCTCCCGCTCCCCGTTCACCGTCCCTTCTCCTGCTCCCCGTTCACTGCCCCTTCTCCCGCTCCCCGTTCACTGTCCTTCTCCCGCTCCCCGTTCACCGTCCCTTCTCCCGCTCCCCGTTCACCGTCCCTTCTCCCGCTCCCCGTTCACCGCCCCTTCTCCCGCTCCCCGTTCACCGCCCCTTCTCCTGCTCGCCGTTCACCGTCCCTTCTCCCGCTCCCCGTTCACCGTCCCTTCTCCCGCTCCCCGTTCACCGCCCCTTCTCCCGCTCCCCGTTCACCGCCCCTTCTCCTGCTCGCCGTTCACCGTCCCTTCTCCCGCTCGCCGTTCACCGTCCCTTCTCCCGCTCCCCGTTCACTGTCCCTTCCTGGGTGACACACAGCCCACTCCGTAGAGTCCTGCCAGCTCTCACTCAGGCTAAAAACTTTGTCCTCAAAACTCTGCCACAGAATCCCAAAGTAAAGGGCATAACTTTGGAAAGTATTAAATGGCACTACCAAGATTATGAGATTTTTATCATCGTTATTTGCTGTTATCTTTTTCCTCTTCAGACCATGTTTAAGCCTCATGTTGTGTTGCCTGTCTGGCCTCGGGCTCCCACTCCAGCAGTCCCTGCGTAGGTCCAGCCTCACCCTGCGCCTGCAGGACGGGAACCGCAGGTGGTATTTGAAGGTTATTGCACACGAGGAAAAGATCCCCATTTGTTTTTCTGCTGCTGGTGTCCCGTAGCCAAGGGGCAAGTAAACCTTGGTTCCTTGTCCTATAGGTGTGTCGGGTTAGCAAAGCCCTGCCAGCGTCACCAGCTCTGCCAGTCACGCAGCCCGGTCACCAAATCCCACCGAGAGGGGACACCGCCAGCACCGCTGACCGACGGGCAGATTCTCCTTCCCACGAGGAACGTTAACACTGTTCAGCTGGCAGAGCACCCAGCACGGGCCGTCCCGCAGCTCCCCAGGGCCGGGAAGGGAGCCCAGCTCCAGCTCCTGGGGCTCTGCTCCCCGGCTGCCAGCCCCCTGCCGGCGGGGAGGCGAGAGGGGGTCCTCAGGAGGCGAGAGGGGGTCCCCAGGAGGCGAGAGGGGGTCCCCAGGACCCCACTGCTCTCGCCAGGCAGAACGGCCCTGGGCTGGTTTGGTGAACCCATGTCTCCCCATAACGGATCGTCAGAAACGCCTCTGAGCTCCGGCATCCAGGGCTTGTTTGTCCCCGAGAAGAACCCGCGGTCATCCCCCTCTGCTACCTGCAGCTTGTATAAATAATTTTCTAGCAGCTAATAATACATTTCGATTCTTTGCTGTGTTTTTTCTTGTCTTCCTCAGCGGGTGCTCTGCTGCCCTCAAAGCCTGGCCTTTTCTTTAGTGATTTCTTCAGCTCGGAGTAACGCGGGCCCGACTTCCCCCTGCTGCGAGCGCACATCCCCATCCCTGTCCTCCCTCACGTCTGGGCTAACTGCTCTCTGTCCCTTTTCCGTCACTGGAGCGGTGACCCCACGTGTCGGCTGCGGTCACCAGTGACTGAGGACAGACGGGCTCTGTGGCCGCTGCAGGTCCTGGGCCACTCAATGACCGCGGCGAGCGTGGCCGGGCAGGTCCGCAGCGCTGCCTCGTCCCAGCGCCGGGTACTGCGGGCAGGCGGGTGGGAGCAGCAGCTCTGAAAAACATCGGGGGACAGAAAATCGGGGAATGGCTGTTATCACGCGGGTGGCGACACCCAGGCCAGCCTCCCTGTCCGACCAGCTCCGCGCCCGGCCCCCTCCTTCCCTCCAGGCTGGTCTCTGGCCAGCACCGAGGTCCCCTCTGTGGCCACCGGGCCCCAGCCTCACCCCTTGTGAGTGTCCACGGGACACCCCCAGGCAGAGACCCTGGCTTTGCCCAGCGCTTTCTTGGTGACCCAGGGAAGGGGCAGCCCTTCCCCACCACCTTCTTGCCTCCGTCGCCTCCCTGACTCCCCTCAGCCCCGTGCCCCGGGCAGATGGAGCAGCACGACCTGCTCCCCGGCAGCCTCTGCACCCGGGGGTGCTGCCAGCCCTGCCGCCGGGACCCCCTGCCCATCCCCTCCAGCCCCTCAGGAGGACCCTCCGTGTCCCTCCCCAGCGAGGGACAGTGCTGTGCCACCGGGCTACGGGGTGCAGGGGTGGCTTCTCAGGGCCTTGCCGCAGACCCCTCGGTGCTGACGGGGACAGGGTGGCCGGGTTCCCTGTGTCTCTTTGTAAACGCAGAGCTCATCCTCGCCTCGTGACGCTGCAGCTCAGCGCCCCCGGTCCCCGCACTCCCACCCCCCAGCTCTTGTTTCTGGCCCAACCGCCTTCCCCACGTCTTTGACTGGGGCTGACACCTCTCGCTGCTGCTGGGAGCTGCTGAGGAGCATTTCCATCTGCGGAGGCGTTCGTCTCTCCCGCGTCTCCACTCCCACAGGCGCCGAGCTGCGCTGGAGGCGCTGAGGATGCTGAGCCAAAGGGCCTCCACGGTCCTGCTGGGATGGCAGCACCACGGGCGACGAGGGGGTCTGCCCGGTGCCCCCGCCGCAGTGCTCCGGGGAGAGGAGAGAGGAGTCAGCACCCACCGCAGCCCCGGGGCTGGAAAAGATGCAGGCAACGATCGACCGGGGACGCTCTGGTGTAAAACGACTGAATCCGCAACTTTCCGCTCTGCGGTGTCGATGCCGAGGCAAGTTACGTCAGGGGACTGCGTCTCCTCTGCCGGAGAGCCGTCCTCCCCGTGGGCTTCCAGGAACGGCGGGGAAGCGAGAACGCCAGCAGCAGCCTATTTTTAAATTCTGCTGTGCATGCGAGAGCTCTGTTTGGCAGCCCCACTTTTCAGCTCTCTCGGTGCTATTTGCAGGTCATTAAAGACTGTGCTCCCTGTGATCGCAGGACGAGTTCTGCTCTTGAGTTCTGCGAGACAGCTGCGCACGGAAAATAAATTTTATGTTTGCCATGCCTCCTGCTAACGCTAACATGACAATTGCGCTGCCTGGAGCCTCGAGCTCCCGTATCGCACATCTCATCAATCTGCATCGCTGCAGTCCAACGATAAGCTGAGAGCAGCGATGAAGAATGCAGATCAGGATGAAGGAGGCCGGGGAGAGAATCGCCCCCTTGGGCCCAACGCCGGGGCTCCCGGTCGCTGGCCTGAACCCGGGCTTCACGCGGGGCTGGAGGAGGCGGCCCAGCACCCCAGGAACCAGCCACTCCTCCCGACACGGAGGCACCTGGGACACAGGAGCTTGGGAGGGGAAGCAATGAATTCCTGGAGCCCCCCAGCCCCTCGGAATCACAGCCGCTCTCTCTCTGCTCCACCTCAGCAGGAAGGATGCTGCCGCTCGTGCTGCCGTTAGCGGATTCCTCCCGATTTTATGACAGGAGATGTCTTGTGCTATCAAAGCCATGGATCCCGGGAGGTGATGCCCTGGGGAAAGGGGATATCGCCATCCAAGGATCTCCCGTCAGCTTCGTTCCTTTGTGCGCGCCGTAGGTCTTCCCCTTCCATGAGCCTCCCCCACTATCTCGTTTTGACGGCACAAGTCTTTTCCCCTAAACATACGGGAACTTTGGTCAAAGCATTTTTGGCCTGTCCTGGTTTGAGGTAAAACAGAACCAATTTTCTGTTCAGTAACTTTACATTCGCAATTATTGAATGATTTTCAGGAACACAGAAAAGCCGAGTCTCCACCATTAAGGTTTAATACCAGACGCTAGCTCGGTCAAGAGAGATTTTAGGATAAATTATTTGAAATGTCTTTGAATATCAAACCTACGCTGGAGACAAAAACTACTCCACACCAATTTTCTCATCTGTCTTTCAAACTTCCCTTCTTCAGGAAGCCTGCAGGTAGGTTTCAACGCATCTGGGGAATCACAGTCCCCCAGAGGATCACCGCAACTCCGCCACTTTTGTCAGAAGCTTCTCCCATTCCCTGTTACCTCTGGGCTGGGCAATCCCCTTCCTCCCTGCCAGAGACCTCGTCTGCCCGGGAGCACGGGAGCACGGCTCTCCCAGCGACAGGCTCTGCCTGCCGAATTCGCTGTCCTTTGCCGACTGACCGCCGTGTTTTAGAATCAGGATCGTCGAGGTTGGAAGGGACCTTTCAGGTCTTTGAGTCCAACTGTTAACCATCGCCAAGCTCACCACTAACCCACGGCCCCCAGCCCCACGTCTACCTGTCTTTTAAATCCCTCCAGGGATGGTGATTCCACCCTTTCCCTGGGCGGCATCTTCCAATGCTTCATAACCCTTTCAGTGAAGAAATTTTTCATAATATCCATCCTAAACCTCCCCTGGCACAACTTGCGGCCGTTTCCCTTTGTCCCATCACCTGTTCCTTAGGAGAAGGGCCCAACCCCCCCTAGCTACCCCCTCCTTTCAGGGAGCTGTGGAGAGCGAGAAGGTCTCCCCTCAGCCCCCTTTTCTCCAGGCTGAACACCCCCAGCTCCCTCAGCCGCCCCTCACAAGACTCCTGCTCCAGACCCCTCACCATTTTTCTATATACAGAGCAACGAACAGGATATTGATTAAGTTATAAAAGGCAGAACTGATGACTTTATGGTCCTTCAGTTGCCCAAGATATTTCATCTGGAGTGTTTCATAGAGCCATCACAGAACGGTTTGGGTGGGAAGGGACCTTTAAAGGCCATTTAGTCCATCCCCCTGCCCTGTGCAGGGACATCTTCAACTCAATCAGGTTGCTCCAAGCCCCGTCCAACCTGGCCTTGAACCCCTCCAGGGATGGGGCAGCCACAGCTTCTCTGGGCAACCTGGGCCAGGGGCTCACCCCCCTCACAGCCAACAATTTCTGCCTCACATCTCATCTCAGTCTCCCCTCTGTCAGTGGAAAACCCTTCCCCCTCGTCCCATGGCTCCCCTCCCTGCTCCAGAGTCCCTCCCCAGCTTTCCTGGAGCCCCTTGAGGGACTGGCAGGGGCTGGAAGGTCTCCCCGGAGCCTTCTCTTCTCCAGGCTGAACCCCCCCAGCTCTCCCAGCCTGTCCCCACAGCAGAGGGGCTCCAGCCCTCCCAGCATCTCCGGGGCCTCCTCCAGGCCCACTCCAACAGTTTCCAAGGTCATCCCATAAACTGGAAAAGGAGCAGCTGGAGAGCAGCCCCTCAGAAAAAAAGGCACACAGGGGTGCCGGTGCGCAGCGGCTGACTGGGAGTGAGCACCACGGCGTTAATACCAACACCCAAACGCCTCCCTTCCAGCGCACGCCCAGCTGCCGCCATGCTCCAGCCGCCCCGGAGCACCACATCCCCTCAGGCTGGGCCAAGCTGGGGCCCATAATGGCGGGGCCTGGCGCGGTGCACGCCGGGAGTTGTAGTCCCGCTCGCGGAGCTCGGCATGCCCCTGGGCGTGAACTGGACTACAACTCCCGGCGTGCATCGCGCCAGGTTACTCCGCGCATGCTCGGAGCAGGACTACAGCTCCCAGCGTGCCTTGCGGCGAGGCGGAAGCGGCGCGATGGCGGCAGGTGAGGGGCCCGGACCGGCGGCGGCTCCGGTCGCCCGCGTCCCGGCGGGTTGAGGTCGCCGCTCTATGGCCGCAGGTCGTTAGCCGGTGGTCGTCTTCGCCGCCATGGCGCTGATCGAGGGCGTAGGCGATGAGGTGACCGTGCTCTTCGCCTTGTTGCTGGTCGCCGTGGTGCTGGGGCTGGCCTGGGCCTCCACCCGCGCCCCCGAGCCCACCGCGCCGCCCCGCGCCGCCGCCCCGCTGCCCGAGGAGGGCCCGAGCGCCGCACCGACCCCCGCCGAGCAAAAGGCCCCCGCTGCGGCGGCGGCGGCGGTGGACGGAGCAGCCCCCGATGGGGCCGGGGGGCTGGCGGCGGGGCTGCGGCCCCGGGCCGGCCCCGCACCCCCGCAGAGCCCTCTCGGTGAGGGGGACGGCGGCTCCGCCGAGCCCACCATGGTGCTGCGGTTGAAGTTCCTCAACGACACGGAGCGCCTGGCCCGGGTGCACCCTGGTGACACCGTCGGGGCCCTGAAGAGGTGAGGGATGGGGCAGGCCACTTCTCCCCCGGCTGCCAAGGGGGTTCCCGAACCTCTCTGGCAGCTCCTTCCCTTCCCTGGAGCACTGTGCCAGTCTCTGCAGGGCTGTCGTGGCAGACACCTTCACTGCTCGTCATGTCAGGGGCCACTGGTGGCAAAGTAGGGGCACAGCGTGGTCAGGGGGAGCGTTGGTGGCCTGCTCCTGGGGGGTGAATGGAGGGGACGGTGTCCTGGCCTGCAGTGTGATGTCTCCCTCTCTGTCCTCCTCCCAAGGGCCTATTTCCCCGGACAGGAGCAGCAAGTGCGGCTGATCTACCAGGGCCAGTTGCTGCGCGATGACACCCAGAGCCTGGCTGCCCTCCACCTCGCCCACAACAGCGTCCTGCACTGCCACATCTCCCCGCACAGCTCGGCCCCAGCGCCCGCCGGCCCCCGCGCCTCTGCCGACCCCGCGCACGCCGCCCTTGACGTGGGCAGCCTTGTCCTGCCGCTCTTCGTCCTGATGCTGGCCGTCCTCTGGTACTTCCAGCTGCAGTACCGGCACGTCTTCACCGCCACCGCCACCACCTTCCTGGCCGGCCTCACGCTCCTCTTCAGCTTCGTGGCCTTCACCATGTACCGCAGATAGCACAGCCCGCGCCCCGGACGGAGCCGCCAAGCGCAGAACGGACTCAGTCCCGGGTGCCGTCTGCCCGGTGCACCCGCAGACTGTGCCCCCCCCGGGGCTGCGTGCCCGAGCGAGCGGGTGTCCGGGCAGGAGACAGACAGCCTGCCCGCTGCTGTGTCCCGGGGCTCCCGGGCCAGGCAGCGCTGCCACCGGGACTGCAGCCAGTGCTGTGCTACCTCGGGGGGGGTCCCAGTGCCCCCCTGGTGCCCCCCCGGCCCTGCACGGAGCGTCCACCCACCGCTGCCATGCCCCACAGCCAGCTCCATGCACGGGAGCTCCTGCCTGGGCTGCCCGTGCCCTGCCCGGAACGGGGCCTGTGCTGCCCCGGGGCTGGGGCTGCCACCCCGCGGTGGGTGGGGGGGCCGGTGCCGGTTGGGGGGCCGCGCTCCCCCCGCTCTGTGACGATTAAAGGACTGTGAACGGCCGCGGCCTCCCGGCTCCGCTGCGCCGGAGGGTACGGGAGGGGCGGGGCTCCGGGCAGGGGGCGGGGCATCGGGAGGTGGGAGGGGCTCCGGGCAGGGGGCGGGGCCGCGCAACGGTGGGTGGGACGCGGGGGCGGGGCCTACTCGGGCCACGCGTTCCGCAGGGCGGCAGCGCGCCTGCGCCGGCAGAGCCGCCCCGCCCCCTGGCGAGGCACTCGCTCATTGGCGGACGGGGAGCGGCTATTTGCATACGGCGTTACGCACGCCGCTGCAGCGCCTGGCCCCGCCCCCGGAAGTGTGAGCCGCGCGGGGGGCGTGGCCGCGGCCTCGGCCCGGCGGGGCTGCCGGGAAGATGGCGGACGCGGTGTCCGGGCGGCGCTGAGCGGCCGGGGCGGCGGCGGGTTCCAGCGCAGCCGCCAGCGCCATGTAGGGCCGGGACGGGGGACGGCCGGGACGCGGGGGGAGCGCGCCGGGCACCGCGGGGCCTGTCTAGGCCGGAGGGAGGGGTGGGGATGAGAGACCCCGGGGATGGGGCCTGGGTGAGCCGGGGGGCGCGGGCCCAGTGCGGCTCGGCCCGGAGTGCCGGTACCGAGGAGGAGAAGATCGGGGCCGCCCGGGGGTCCCGGTACTGGGGGAGGAGAAGATCGGGGCGGCCCGGGAGTGCCGGTACCGGGGGAGGAGCACTCGGTGCCGCCCAGGGGTCCCGGTACCGGGGAGGAGAAGATCGGGGCGGCCCGGGAGTGCCGGTACAGGGGGAGGGGAAGATGGGGGGTGCTGGTACCGAGGGAGGCGAAGGTTGGGGCGGCCCGAGGACCCCGGTACCACACGGGGATCTGATCAAGCCGGGGCCCCGGGAGGGGGGAGAGGGGGGTGGGCCAGGGGACATCGGTGGGGGGGCCCCTGTGCGGGTCGGGGATCCCGGGACAACGGGGCTTGTGAGGGCCGGGGGAGCACAGGGCGGGCGTCCCTGTGCCGGAGGGGATCTCCGTGCGCAGGGAGACTCCAGAACAGGGCCTGTGCGGGGCTGGTACTCTGGCACTGGGGGGGTCCCAGCCTGGGCTCTGTGCGTCCCTCGCTGGCTCCAGCTGTCCCAGAGGCACGAGCTCGTCGCCCCACTCACCCCCGCTCTCGTCCCCAGGGTCTCCCGGTTCTCCAAAGCCTCTCGAGCCGCCCTGCCCTCGCCATGCTGCGCCTGCTGCCATGGCTCCGTGCTCTGACCCGGGAGAGCGTGCGGCCTGGCGTCCTGCAGGGCCTGGCTGCTGGTGACCGGAGCGGGGCCGGGATGTATCCCGCCTGCTACTGTGCAGGCAAGGCGAAGGGGCGGGCTGTGCTGCTCCCCCTGGACCCCTACGGCCATGGGCTGCTGCACACCTTTCCCCCGGACGCCTACAGGACTCGAGGCCATGGCAAGAGGAAGAGCTGGAACTTCATCCACGAGAAGATGAGTTATGACACCTTCTTCACAATGAAGCGTCTGATAGAGCGCTCGCGCAGCGTGGGGGAAGTGTTGCGGTGGGTCACGCAGAACCCCAGCAAGGTGTCTGCCAGCCACTACCCCATCGCCCTGCACAAGCTGGGCCAGCTCTTGCAGCAGCAGCAGGGCCAGGCCACGGTGAACGGGGAGAGCCGCGGGCCCGGCCAGATGCTGGAGCAGCCAGAATTTCAGACTCTCTGTCAGGCCATCATCAGCGGCTGCTCCAAGTTCGATAACTTCAGCATTGTCAACTGCCTGTACGCCGCTGCCGCGCTGGGTGAGTGTCCCGGGCTGCCGGTGCCCGCAGCAGGCGGGGGAGGCGGGCAGGGCAGCGGGACACAGGCCGGCGCTTGGGTTTGTGAGCTGAAAGGAGAGCTTGCCGGTCTGGCTGCCGCGGAAGAAGGAAGGGTGTATCAGAACTGGTGTCTGGGCTTGTGTGTGGATTTACGTGTGATTGTGGCTTTGCGGCAGAGGGAGCCATGCCCTTCGGAGGAGGAGGCGGCGGCACTGCTGGGGTATGCAGCAGGAAGGGAGTCAGGCGGGCTGCCTGCTCGGGGGGGCTTGGCTGCCTGCAGTTCTGGCACGTTGGCCCAACGGGCAGCCCAAACGGTGGCCAGCGCTGCCTAGTGGGATCGGGATACACCGCTCCTTGAGTTTTGTCCCAATCCCTGAAAACCAGCAAACATCTGAGCGTCAAGGCGTGAGAGGCGAGGGCTTGGCTGCACCCTTTGCCAGCCACGAGCCCCGTGTGTTTGATATTCAGGAGAAAAGGTTCAGGCTGGTTTGGATTCCTGCGCAGCAGCAGCCTCTGGGCGGGCCCTGTCCCTGGGGGTTCCCCCATCGCTGGGCTGGGGCCCTGCGGTTTCTGCCTCTGCGAGGAAGGGGATGACGCCCGGTGGCTGCCCTCCCTGCCTCCCCCCAGCCCTGCACTCCCCTGTCCCACACGCACGGCTCCTGCCATCCTGTTTGCTTTCTTCTTCCCCACCGCAGCTGCACGCTGGGCTGAGACCTCGGCTGAGCCACGTACGGAGACGCCCGGTGCCGGCCGTGGGTTGATGCAGTAACTCTAGATCCCCCTGAAGAGGGGAGGGAAGAAGTTCCTGCTCTTCCCCGCTCTGTCTCGCGGCGCCTGGTGTTTGTTGACACTGAACTCTGGGCTGCCAGGCGCCTCTCCCCTCAGCTGGGCTCCCCCCGGCCTGCTCTGGTTTTGACCCACACTTTGTTCTCCGTCAGTCGCCCTTCCCTGCTCACCACGCTTACCCGCTCATTAATAAAAGTGCTAACCCGCCTTTTTGAGGCCTTTTTTCAGGAACAAAGCAACTGCTCAGACTAATTCTTCACTTTCCACCTTCTGACTGATTTTTGATTAATGATAAAACGCAGTAACTCACCCCATGCTGCCTTAGTTGCTTTAAAGCCCTTTTGAAAATTGAAGTCTCGTCAGCTGGCTTAGGAGAGCAGTGGGCTACCAGGGCCTCATACAGTGCATAATGCTTCATGCATCTCCTGAAAATATCGCTCCTGACACGCGAAGGATGGCCTTTGCCTTTTTTCGTAACCGTGCTGTGCGCCTGGCCCCTTGTCTTTGCGTGGTTGAATAATAGGTCCTGAGTTGGAGGAAAGTGTTTTCCTCAGGAGCCGAGTTTGAAAGACTAAAGCTAAACTAGAAAATGGGAGAAGGGCAGAAATGTGAAGGGATTAATTCCTGTCATACAGGGGCAGGTTTTATTTTGGTCATGTGTTGATGTCTTATTTGTTTTCCAACCAAAACTTTTCTTTCAAGTACTTTTTGAGGTGTATTATTTATCTTTAAGGAGTTTGAGACTTAAGAAATAAGCCTTGCTTTTGCGGATGAACTAAAGGACTTTGGTTGAGTGCGTGGGAATAATCCAACTTTTCCGTGGTGCGGATGCCCTGATGTTCTGGTCAGGCTTTGCCAAACCGTTCCTCGTTCCCTTTCTCACCTTTGGTTTGATCACCGACACGGCAAACCCGTCCTTCTCCGGCTGTGGTCTCGTGCCTGAGTTTAGGAGGATGGTCGGGCCTAGAGAAGACACGAGGTGGGGTCGGGGCGTCCCTAATCCTTTCCCTGTCGCAGGTTTGCCTGGGGAATCGCCGCTGGTGCGAGTGCTGGAGGACGAATCTCGGAGCCGCCTGGGCCGCTTCAACCAGAAGGACGTCTCCATGGTCTTCAGCAGCGTGATGAGGCTGCACCCGTCCAGCCCCCACCCCCTGGTCGAGTCGTGCCTCAGCAGTTTGGAGCGGCACCTGGAGAAGGAGCGGCACCCCCAGACCCTCTTCCTGCTCCTCTCCTACTACCGGCTGCGGGCACAGGCGCTGCAGGGACACCCGGCCTCCGACCAGCAGCTCATCAACAACCGCAAGATCCTGCGCCTCGTCAGGCACACGCTGGGGCAAGTGAGTGCCATGCGGGAGCACGAGCTGGCCCTCTTGGACGAGATGCTGGCTCTGTGCGCCCAGGAGGCGAACAACAAGGCCCTGGAGGCCATCTTCAGCTCTCAGCTCTTCTACGAGAACCGCCAAGAGCGATTCATCCGCAGTATGGCAGGTGAGGGCAGGGTCTGCCCGGGCAGGGTCCCAGCCTTGCCCACGGTGCGGGGTGCGCTGGGCTCTGTCCCTGCACTCGGCAGCCTTGGAGCCTCCTTTCTTGGCCCCAGAGGACATCTGGGTTTGTGACGGCACCAGCTGGGGCCTTGCTGAGCACCAGGGCCTGCAGCGATGGGGCTGGAGCAGGAGGTGCTCTGCGTTACAGCCGCCCTGTTGCTGGCTTCCCAGCCGAGCGCTCCCAGGGGCTGTGAGCCTGCCTCACCTCCGGGTTGGCTTCGGTGGGGGTTCTACAGAAGGGCCCCCATTCTGTGCACGTTCCAGCCGTGCCTTCTGGCTGCACGGGATGGGAATCTGCCCCAGCTTCTCACAAGCCTCGTAACTTGATGGTTTTTGGAAGCCGCCTGGGTTTCAGGAGAGATGGCTCTGCTACCCGGGTCTTGTCATCCCCCACCTGCCTGCGCTGCCTTTCCTGCCCGGGCTGTAGTGGCTTCTGGAGAGCTGCAGTTGGGACAGAGCCAGGCCTCTCTGACGGGTGCCCCGCTGTGGTTTGCTCTGTGCAGAGTGGCTCCCCAGGAAGGCGGAGAACCTTACCCCCTACACCATGGCCCTCATTGCAAAGTACGTGGCCCGGCACCGGCTGCGTGAGCCACGGCTGCTCGATACCATCGCAAACTTCCTCCTGAAGCGCGGGGAGCAGCTCGACAGCAAGGTGAGTGTCTGCCCCCGTCTGCGGGGGAAGCCTGGGGCTGGCCCTGGGGCTGCCCCGGCACTGGGGGAAACCAGGTCCCTTCTCTGCCACCAGGATGGGGCATCTCACTGGGGACCGGCGGGGATGTGCCCCGATCCCGGCCCGGCCCGACTGCCTCTCCTCCTGCCTGCAGGTGATCCAGAAGCTGGTGTTTCCCTTCAGCCGCATGAATTACCGCCCATCCAACCACAGCGAGCTCTTCCCCAAGCTGGAGGCCATCCTGGAGCAGAAAGCTGGCAGCTCACCCCTGGCCACCGTCAACATCCTCATGTCCATGTTTCAGCTTAGCCACTTCCCCCAGACCGTCCTGCACCAAGTCTTCTCCCCAGCCTTCATCACCAATGTTATGAGTATGTCAGGCCTTTTCTGGGGTAAATACAGCCATTAAAGCTGGGACTGGGGTGGAGGTGGGTTTTGAAACCGTTGGGCAGAACAGACACACACACACACACCCCCCGCCCAGGAGCACCCTGCTGGTGGTCAGTCCCCTCGGGAGCGTGGCTGGGCGAGGAGGGGGTCCTGTGGGGGTCTACCCAGCCCTCCTCTCCCCGCAGGCAGCCCCTACGCGCTGATTGTGCGCCGCTACCTCTCGCTGCTGGACGCGGCGGTGGAGCTGGAGTTCCGCGATTACAGTGGCCCGCGCCTCGACCCGCGCTACCGCGTCCTCATGTTTGAGCACGCCCTGACGGCCGACGAGGCCAACAGAAAGTACAGGTCAGCGGCGGGAGGCGGGCTGGGGAGGGGATGGGAGGGCAGCCCCCGGGGGGAGAGCGTGGCTGGGGGCGCGGTGGCCTCCCCCGGGCACCCCACTGCCTGTCCCCTGCAAGTGGGCAGGCGTTGTGGTTTGGGACACGTGTGGGTGACCTTGTTCTGGCAGGATCCCAGCTGAGGATGGTGCCGGGGTAAAGGCCCGTGAGTGAGCTCCGAAGCCTGTAGGGGAGCAGTACAGAATCCTAGAGCCGTTTAGGCTGGACAAGGCCTTTAAGGGCATCGAGTCCGACCGTAAACCTGACGCTGCCAAGTCCACCACTACTCTGTGTCACTCAGCGCCACGCTTGCACGTCTCTTAAATCCCTCCAGGGGTGGTGACTCAACCACTTCCCTGGGCAGCCTGTTCCAGTGCTTGACAACCCCTTCGGTGAAGAATAACGTGCTGTTGGTGCCGCGATATCGGGAGGGAGCTTTTCCACTGAATGAGCTGAAGCGTGTCCCCTCCTTGCCCCAAACAGCAGAGCCCAAAGCTCAAGGCTCTCCATATTTCTTGCTCCCAGGGGCTTTCACGTCTCTGCGCAGATGTGCTCGGAGGGAGAGTGTGGGTGGGCAGTGCCCGAGGGGGCCGGCTGGGGGCCCTCCCTGCCACGTCCCTGACTCTTCTTTGTCCCCGCAGTTACAAGGGGCTGGTGGCTGAGGCCCTGCGGCAGCTGGTGGGAGAGGAGTGCTATCGGCAGGACGAGGTGCTGCCCCCGGGATACTGCACAGGTAGCCGGGCAGGGCTCCGGGGAGGGGGCTGCCCGTTGGGACTGGGGGGGCTGTGGGTGCAGCAGAAGCCCTGTGGCTGCCTGGGTGCTGGGGGGAGGCCCGAGGGTGGGGGGTTATTCAGGGAAGAACTAGATTCGGCTGCTTTGTCGCCCCCCAGCCCATGACGCTGCCTTCCCCCGGCACTCCCTGAGCTGCCCCCGCCGCAGGGGGGCTCAGCTGGGCCAGTGCAGCAGGGGGGGGCCCTCTGCACTCCCGCCTGCTGGGCACAGTCTGCCACCCTGGGGTACACGGGCTCCCCGAGCTCATGTCCCATCAGCAGGGGGGTCTCCAGCCCGGTGCTGATCCGTGTTCTCTCTCCGCAGACTTCCTGCTGTGGATTAACCGCTCGGGCACCGTGCTGCCTCTCTCCCGTGTCCCTGCAGCTTCCAAGGCTCCTTCTGCCCACACTACAACGTCCTCTGCCGCCATCTCCTTGCGCTCGAGCGTCCTGGCCCTCACCTCGGACTTGCAGGACTTTGCCCCGTTCGCTCCAGAGACGCCGAGCAGCCCCCCGGGCGCCCGGGAGAACAACCTGGCCGGGCGGTTCCTGCCCACGCTGTGCCCTGCCCCGGGGGGCCCCTGCTACCAGCCCCCCTCGGACTATTACTGCGGCCTGAGCAAAGAATCTTCCCTGGAGAGCCAGGGCAGCTCCACGTTAAGCAGCCCTTCCGAGTGCCTCTCCGCGCAGCCGGCCGGCACCCCCGACTGCTCCCCCCGGGGCACCTCCGCAGCCACCCTCTTCCAGTTCCCCATCGGCAAGATTCTGGAGGAGGAGGAGGAGGAGGCCGCTGCCGGCTGCCCCGGCCACGATCACAACTGCTTCCAGGGGGAGCAGGCCCAGGAGGAGACGGAGGAGAGGAGCCCACCGCCCGGCGAGGATGCCTGCCCCCCGCCCTCTCCGTGCCGGCCCAGCCCCAAGCGAGGGCCCGGCGATGGGCCGCAGGGAGCCGAAGAGATTCAGAGGTACGGAGCAGAGAGGGTCCCTGTCCCCACTCCATTTCGGCAGGATGGCCGCCCCGGGCCTGCACTGACACTGGCTCCAGCTCCTGCCCCCCCTGGCCATCGTCCCCTGTTCCCCCCCATCCAGTCGGGTGCCCGGTGGCAGAGCCCTGTCCCCGCCGTCCTGTCCCGGTACGGCTGCCCCTGCCACCAGCTGGGCTCGGGGAGGTGGAGGGTGCTGGGGGACCAGGCAGGGGTGACGTCCCACCCGCGGGGTCTGTGTCGGGGGGTAACGCTGCCCTCCTGCCCCGCTGTGTCCCCTGCAGGGTGGTGCTGTCGGTCAACGACAAATGGCACTACTGCCAGAACTCCGACATACTGGTGGGCTCGCGAGCCATGAGGGACAGGCACTTGCGACTGCTGGGCTACTGTCTGGTTCAGGTAAGCTGCTGGGGGGGCTGCGCCCTTCCCTTCCCCTCCTCCCCGCGGGCAGCGAGCCGGGCGGGCTGGAGAGCTGGCATCCCCGCTGTAAACACTCCCGACCGGAGCCGTCCTTCCACACTTGCTGCTCGGAGAGGAAGCACTGACTCATCCTCACGGCTCCTTTCTGCCCTCCCCCACCCCAAGAGTTTTTTCCGGACGGCTGGTGGCTGGTACCAGCCCCGTGCCCTGGGGGGAAGCACGGGCGAGGGGTCGGCCCCTCTGCGAGCTGGTCCTGCGGGAATCCCTCCTACAGAGCGGACCCCCGCGCTGGGCAGGGCAGGGAGACGGGGAAGCTGGCTCAGCCTGGGCCCGGCAGACGTGTCGGTAGTCGCGTGGGGCTCGGGGTGGAAAATCAAGGGGAGACATAGCTCGGCCTGATACCCCACGCTGCGGTGCTGGCTGTCGGTGCTGCCGTGTGCCTCTGGCCGCTGCGGGTGGAGGCCAGGCCCGGTGAACCTCCCGTCGGTGCCTGTTCCGGAGCCCTGGCCTCTTTGGTTGCAGCCTCTGGCTGGTCTGTGGCGAGAGCTGCGAACGGAGGAGCCCTGGAGGCTTCACCGCCGCCTCCGCAATTGTCTTCAGGATTTTTTGGAAACTTCGGATGTTGTTTTAAGGTGTGCAGCTTCTACAAGACTATTTGTGTGGTGATTTTTAGCTGGAGGATAGATCTTCCTGAGGAAAACAACTCAGAAATGCAGGCCTCTTATCCCTGTTTACTTCTCCACTTCAGGGGTCACCTGAATTACAGTCGTAGATCTACCAAGCAGTCCCATAACCATTTCTTAAAGCTTCTTACCTCCCCTGCTGCTGGCAGCCCAGCGTGCCAACACGAAGCTCCTCCTAATTTCATAATTTGCAACGTACATAGTCCAGAAGCCCTTTGTTTACGCATAGCTTCGGCGGTCCTGTGACTGAGCTGTGGTATTTCCTTGGAGATCCCCAAGGGCAGAGCAGAGGGGCAGGACCGGCTCTTCTGCGCCGTGCACCCCGGGTCTCCCTCCTGCCGGAGCTCGGGACGGGCTGCCCGGGGCCGGCCGCGTCCCCCATCAGCGGTGGGGCTGAGCAGCGCTGTCACACGGGGGAGGGCTCCCCAGCGCCCGCCGCTAGCTCTGGCCGCGTGTCTGGGCTCGGGGATGCCCTCGGCTGAGGGCACAGCTGCCTCCGCTCCTGGCTTTGTGCCACCCTGTCTGAGAGCCGCCCCTGCCCTGTGCCCAGTGCACTCGCCGCGGCCGGGGACTGAGCTCACCCTGTGCTTGGCCCAGCTGGGGGGTCCGTGTCCTGTCTCTAACCGGCTCCCATAGCCCTCACCCTCGCCGGGCTCCCATATAGCCCTCACCCCCGCTGGCTCTGGCCCAGGTTACCACTGGGGTCTGCGCCCCTGCTGCGGGAGGCTGAACCCGCAGAGCAGCAGCCCAGTGGGTCTCTGAGGCGCGAGGCGGCACGGGCAGGGGTGCGGATAAGCGAGAGCGTTCTCCTGCTCCCGGTGTGCGCAGGCTCCGGCGCTCCATCGGCAGCGTGCCGTTGGGTGTCAGGACCCGCATGAGCGCGGCTGCAGGAGCTCTTCCCTCCCTCGGCCCAGCGTGCCCCGTGGCCGTGCAGCCGCCAGTGCCGTTGGCTCCTTTGGGTGCCTGAGAGCAGGCGCTCTGGTCCCAGCCCCTCTCTCCCCTCCGGCAGCAGACAGCAGCAGATCGTTAGGAAACGCGCAGGGAGTGGATAACGTATGGCACGGATAGTCCGAGCGCTCCTGCCCCGCAGCATGTGTCTGGGCAGCCGTGTTTAACCGCGCCATGGACCTCTTCTCCATGAGCGTTTTATTCCTCTTTGAGCCTGTTCTTTCTCCCACGCGTGCAGTGGTCGGTGCCAGCAAGCTCCAGGCAGTGGTACCTGCAGCGCGTTCTGTTTGCGTTACACCTGCTGCCTGGTCAGCTGCCGCGGGGCCGGTGCCGGCAGGGAGTGAAGAGCAGCTCTGCGGTTACCACCTCCTCTGCTTGTGGTTCCAGAGGTCTCTTCCCTTTGGCCACCCTTTTAAGATGACAAACCCCAGGCGGTTCAGCTTCCTCCTGAGTTGAAGCTGCTTCACAGCTCCGTGGTTGTTCTCGCTCTTCTCGTTTGAGGTTTATTTCCTCCTCTTCTGACGCCGTTACGGAATGGCAGGGTAGCTGGGGTTGGCAGGGCCCCTGGAGATCGGCCCCAGCTCACGCAGGGCAGGCTGCTGGTGCCGTGTCCAGTCGAGTGGTGAATGTCTCGGAGGTGGGGTGCTGTCTGGGTAACCTCTTCCAGGCTCAAGGCCGGTGCTGCTTTACCCTCACAGGAACAGAGGGTTTTCCTGCGTTTGGGATGTGTGCGCTTAGCTTTTTCTGAAGTTTAAATGGGATTTCCAGTAGTTTAGGTTAGTGCCCTCGCCTCGCTCTCTGTCACTGGGCACCGCTAAGAGTCTGGCTCTGTCTTTACCACCTCCCGTCGGGTATTTGTACACGTAGATAAGATGTTCCGATCCTTTTCTTCTCCAGCTCTGTCAACCTCTTCTCGCGTATCGCATGCTTTAGTCCCGTAATCATCGCTATGGCCCTGCACTGGGCTTGCTCCGGTATGTGCATGGACACTGAGAGGTGTCCCACCGGTGCTGAGCGGCAGAGAAGGATCAGCTCCCTCCACCTGGTGCACGGGGTTATTCCTCCCCGGGCTCAGGACTTGGCCCTTCCCTGCCCGGGGCCGTTTCTCCAGCCTCCTCCAGGAACGTGTGCCGCTCCTCCCCGTTCTCTCCTGTCCGCGGCCTCGCTGGGATGCGCTCGCTCCCGTCACCCAAGTCACTAACGAGGACACTAAACGGCCTTGGCCCCAGCCTGACTCCTGGGGTATGTGCTTGAGGCTTGGTCCAGCTGGGCATCGTGCCCCTGTTCGCAGCTCTTTGAGCCTGGCAGCTCAGCCCTCCTTACATTTAATTTAGGGCCTTGTCTCGGCCGTCCGTGGCCGGGTGCCTGCCCGATGGGCGCTGGGCTGCCCAGCGTGCCTGGCACGCCGCTAAGCTGTCTGGGTATGTCTGCGCGGCCGTGCCAGCGCCCTGCTCCTCCTGGGGGCTGCCGGTCTGGTACCGGGGGGGTTTGTCAGAGCCTCTGCACGGGGCGTCCTGCCAAGAGCCTGCTCCCTCTGTGGCACAGCGAGCAGGGGCTGCCCGCCGCGGCTGCAGCGGCCGTCGCCGGGTCTCCTACCCGCACCCTTCCTTGTCTCTGGCCTGCGGTGGGAGCTGCCCGGTGCTTCCACCCTTCTGGCAGGGCGGGGAGTGCCGGTGCAGGGTCGCCTGCCTCGGACCCTCTGCTCTGCCCACAGATCCGCCGGTCTCAGCCCTTCCCAAGGTCGATGTTCTTTTCCCTGGCTCTTTTCCCTTTTATTGACAGCCAGCCCTTCTCCCTCAGAAGTTTCTAGGTAAGGACACGCTCCCTCCTTCCCAGGATCCTGCGCTGAATAACGGCCAGGTCTCAGATGTTCCCACAAACCCTGTCCTGGCTCTGGCACTGCTCACTCCCAGCCTGTCTGAAGGAGCTTTCCGTGCTGTTGATCCTTCCGTAGTGTCGGAATGGTGAGGCCCCTGCGGAGCAGACCCCGCCGAGCTGGGCAGTGAGGAAAGGAGCGTGAAGCAGTGGAAGGAGGTGGCTCCGTACCAGAACTGCCAGAAACCTTGGATTCAGCCCCACTGCGGCCGGAGGACTCGGTTCCTCCTCCCCGGGCAGGGTTAGCAGCCGTCTCCTCCCCGGCCTGCGTGGGACTGTCCTGGCAGCCTGCGCTTCCTCTGGGTGCCCCGTCCCACTTGCTCATCCGTGATGGTCACAAACAGGTCCTGGACCCTGTGTAGCACCCACGTCAGGATCCAGCCTTTCCGTGGAGGCCCTGTGTCATCTGTGCCAAGTTTTCCCACCCTGTCCCTTCCCAGTGCCTACTATTAGCCCCGTTTCTCAACGAGCCGGTGAGAAAAGGCTTCCTCCTTGGCTGGCAAACTCCTGTGTGTCACGATCTGCAGCTCCTGAGGGGTGGCAGGGCCTCTCCCAGCAGCCTTGGATGCTCCTGGTGTAGTGGACCACCCCTTGCCAGGCAGGGGGTGCTGCCTGACCCACCTCTCCTCGGGCGGCCAGGCTCCAGCCCTGCTCCCAGGCTCTTCCCGAGCGCAGCCGCTCCAGGGCTCGGCTCTCCCGGTTCCCCTGAGCGGTGGAGGGCCAGGCCAGCGGCACCGAGCCTCCCCCTGCCCTGTCCCAGGCACCGGCTCTCGGAGGGCCCTCTGGAGCCCATCCCGTCCCACCCCCGGCCAGAGCAGGGTCACCCACAGCAGGTGGCACAGGAACGCGTCCAGGCGGGGTTGGGATGTCTCCAGAGACGGAGACTCCCCCACCTCTCTGGGCAGCCTGTGCCACCCTCAGGGGAAAGAAGTTCCTCCTCGTGTTGAGGTGGAACTTCCCATGGTCAAGTTTGTGCCCGTTACCCCTTGTCCTGTCCCCGGGCACCACTGAGAAGAGCCTGGCCCCATCCTCCTGACACCCCCCCTTTCAGTATTTATCAGCGTTGATAAGATCCCCCTCAGCCGTCTTTTTTCCAGCCTGAAGAGCCCCAAATCCCTCAGCCTTTCTCCATGAGAGGTGTTCCAGCCCCTCAGCGTCTCTGTGGATCCCGCACGGCTGCAGCGGTGTGGGGCTGCTCCGTTTCCCCGGCCGTTGGTGCTCCCAGCGCCACGCGGGGATGGACGCAGCCGCGGTGGGAGGCTGGAGCCAGGTGTCACTGCCGGGGACAAGCCCTGGGTCGGGAACTGTCGACGGGCATTTTCAGAGACTGTGTGTTTTCAGAAAAGTGCCTGCCACGTTGTCCCCAGAGCAGGACCCGGGGGAGGGACAGGGCCCATCTCTGCTCCCACCGCTGTGGGTGCGTCTGTCTCGCGGTTGCCCAGGGCTTGTGGTCGGGGTTGCCCGGGGCTCGTGGCCCTTTGCGGGGGGTGTTTAGCTCCAGGTTGTATTTGCTGTTCGGGGCAGAGAGTCCTCTTGGCCCCACAGACCGACCCCAGCCCAGCTTTCCTGGTGGGGTCTCCGCTCCCCCCACACACCCCGCACCAGTGCCCCGGGCGAAGGGGGGGTGGTTCTGGGTGTGCTGGTCCCGCGGCTGCCGCTCCTCTGCGGCCTGGGGTTAGAATGGCCTCTTGGGGGGGAAACTCTCCCCTGGGCTCGGCTCGCTCCCGCAGCCCTTTCTCCTGGAGGGGGGCTGCTGCCGCCCCTCGCCGACGGCAGTGGAGGAGCCCGGGGGTCCCCCAGCCCGTGCTGCGGGAGGGCGGCTGGTTTCGCTCTTCATCCCTCCCCAGTGGTTGGCGACTGGGGCTCAAGGTTGGGGTGACGCTTGTGATGTCCCTGCGTGTCCTCCCGGTGTGTGCCGAACCCGTCCCGGCCGCGGTGGGGATGGGGACGGGGCTCTCCGCAGGCGCCGGAGCAGCAGCTGGCTCCAGGGACAGCCAGGTCCGGGGTGAAGCGCTGGGAGGGCAGAGCCAGCGCAGACGGGTCCTGGGGACTCGTTCCCCCGGGAGGCGCCCCTGTCCCTGCGCCCTGCCTGGGATGAGCTTCCCCTGCTGGGGTCAGCGGGACGTGGAGCTGGGGCTTCTCTGCTCCTCCTGAGCCCGCCCTCCCCTTGGACGGACCAGCACTGTCCTCCTCCCCTTCGGAAAGGGTCCTGAGACCCGGTTCTTCCCCCCAACGCCATGGACGGCTGTCCTGGGCAGCCATGGGCTGGTGGGGGGGGGTGGTGGAGGTGATGATGATGGTGGAGGTGATGATGGTGGAGGTGGTAGTGGTGGAGGTGATGATGATGGTGGAGGTGATCGTGGTGGTGGTGGTGACGGTGGTGGTGATGGTGGAGGTGGTGATGGTGATGGTGGAGGTGGTGACGGTGGTGGTGATGGTAGTGGTGGAGGTGATGGTGGAGGAGGTGATGATGATGGTGGAGGTGATCGTGGTGGTGGTGATGACGGTGGTGGTGGTGGTGGTGGTGGAGGTGATGATGGTGGAGGTGGTGGTGGAGCTGCTCTGACGGTTTCTCCCCGTCCCCTTTCAGCTGCCCTACACGGAGCTGGAGAAGGTGAGTGGCATCGAGGAGGCCAAGCACTACCTGCGGCAGAAGCTGAGGGAGCTGCGCTTCTGAGGGACGGACGCCCCGGGCAGGGAGGGGGCAGAGCGGGGTGGGCACAGGTGGGTGCTGCCGGCCCCCTTCCCCTGGGGTGGGAGACGGAGCCGCCCCCATCCCGGGGGGCCAGGGGATATGGGGCTGTGGGCACCTGCCCCGTGATGTGGGGCTGGGGTAGTGTGAGATATTTATTGCCGTTAGCGGGGGGAAGGGGTGTGACTTGACCGGTGCGTAGGGGGGTGTTTGGGTCTATGCTGCTGGGGAGGGGGGGGTTCCCTCGCTGTGCCCCCCGGCCCTGACGCCCCCAGCCCAGTGCAGGGGTCGCTGCTGCCGGGGGGGCCTGGCCTGGCTTCCCGGTGGCACTTTTTGGGGGGGGGGGGGGGGGGGGTGTGCTGTCCCTGTGTCCCCAACACCGCTGCTGGGAGGGAGGGCTGGGTCTGGGCCCCCCCCTCCGTGGGGTCCCGCAGGGTCTGGGGGGGCCGTGGCAGACCCCGGGTCGGGCAGGGCCGTGGCTGTTTGCACAGGGGGCTGCTCCCCGAGCCGGGAGGAGGGGGGTGTGTGGGAAGCGGGGTTAACTTTACAATAAAACTGGTGAAAAGTGTGCAAAGTCCATTCTCTTTATTAGTAGAAGGCAGCGGCCGGCCCAGAGCCCCCACCCGGGCTGGGCCCTGGCACAAGGCGACCCCCGTGTCCCCCCTCCCCAGCCCTCTGCCCGGCGGGGGCACAGGCAGGCACGGCCCCCCTGGCCCTGACACCGCAGGGTGCCCGGGGTGCTGCTGCCCACAGGGGTGCCCGGGGCTCACCCCCCCCCCCCAGCACCGTCAGCCCAAACCGCCCCGGCACCCCTCAGCCCCGCACGCTCCTCGTAAAGCTGTTTATTGCCATTTAAATTACTCTGTTAAATAAAACCCGGTGGGATTTAGGAAACGCCTGATTGTCTGGGGGGAGCCCGGGGGCTGCGGGGGGGCTGGGGCAGGGCCAGGACCTGCAGCTCTGCTGGGGGGTGACCAGGGGGGCTCTGCCCCATGGCGTGGTCGGGACGCGCCCGAGGGGTCCGAAGGCCCAGCCCGGCCCCGTACCGCACGGGAGGGGTGTGGGGGTCCCCGCGGGGCAGGGCTGGGGGCTGGCGTCTCTTTGGCAGGTGTCCCCCCCCGCAAAGGCCTGGGGAGCGCGGGGTGCCCATCCCTGGCTGGGCACGGCTGCGCAGCCGCTGCCCCGTGCCGGCCGTGCCCGGCGCGCTGGCTGGCACACGCTCACACCGGCATCGGCATTTCATTGTACTCGTCCACACCTTCCCGCTCGTCGAGGATGGGCTCGGCCTCGTCTGCGTCCAGCTGGGGGGAGACGGGGGCTGAGCGAGGGGCTCCCCCTCCGCCACAGCCCCCAGCGCCCGCGGGGACGAGGGACGCGGCGGCGGGACGCGCGGTGGGTACTTACACACTTCATCTCCCGGTCGGTGAAGATGCGGCTGAGCAGGCACATGCGGAGTGGCACCGTGAGGATGAGGATGAAGGGGAAGGCCAGGGAGGCCACCGTGGACATGACGGCCCAGAGCACGGCCAGGCACGCCAGCTGCAGCCCGGTGAAGAGGTGCATGCGCAGCGTGCGCACCTGCGGGGACGGCCGTCACACCCCTGCGTCCCCCTCCCGCCCCATGACCACGGCACCCCCCCACCCCGGGGACACGGCGCCCACGGCCCTGCCGGGCTCTGGGTGCCCCGGGGGAACGGCCCTGTCCCCCCCCCAAACTTCGTCCATCCCCTCGACCCCCTAAAAAAAGGCTTTGCCAGAGTCTGTCACGCAGACGGCCCAGTGCCCCCAGCTCAAGGGTGCCCCAGACGAGGGTCCCACCCCCCCGGGGACCCCGCCAAGGGTCCACCCCCCCACCGACCTTTTTGACGTAGGGGACGTCGGGGTGGTGCTTGGGGGGCATCAGCAGCAGCTGCAGGCGCTCGTAGAACTGGATGCCGTTGAGGGAGGTGACGCCCATGTAGAGGAAGATGCCAAAGAGCACGGCCAGCGGGATCTGCCGCAGCAGGTCCCCGATGACGATGGAGAGGCCTGGCACAGAGCGGGGTCACCCGTGGTGTCCGGGGAGGGGGTGCCCTGAGACCCCCCCCCGTCCCCCTCCTCCCTGCCCGGTCACCCCCCCAGGCTCAGGGAGGGTCCTGCGTCACTGGTGCCCCCCCGGGAGAGGACAGCCGCACCAGTTGGGACAGGGCTGTGGGCACCCCTGCCCCTGTGGCCCGTTCCCCCCTCCCCACGGCTGCCCGGCCCCCGGTGGCCGCGCGGGACCCACAGCGGGCAGGGCTGGACCTACCGACGAGCACGGCCACCAGCAGCCCGGTGACCCGCTGCTCCTTCACCTCCTGGATCTTGGGCTTGTCCCCGGGCGCCACAGCCTTGCTCATGACGGTGAGGGCGTTGGCGTGGGTGACGGAGCGCACGGTGGCCGCCGCGAGCCACGGCAGCCCGAAGAGCGCGAAGAAGCCGCCCATGGCCACGATGAGCAGGAGGTCGAGGTGGAACCCGGAGCCCTTCTGCAGCATCCGCTCCTTCTTGCTGATGATCAGCCTGGGCACAAGGGCAGACCGTCGGCACGGCTCGGCACAGCACGGCAAAGCTTGGCATGGGACGGCATGGCATGGCACAGCATGGCTCAGCAAAGCTTGGCATGGCATGGCTCGGCTCAGCCTGGCACGGTTCAGCATGGCACAGCTCAGCATGGCATTGCACAGCTTGGCACAGCACGGTTCAGTGTGGCACGGCACAGCAAAGCTTGGCATGGCTCAGCTCTGCACAGCGCGGCACAGCTCAGCCTGGCACGGCATGGCACAGCTCAGCCTGGCATTGCACAGCTCAGCACAGTGTGGTAAAAGCTTGGCATGGCACTGCAAAGCTCAGCCTGGCACGGCATGGCATGGCACAGGTTGGCATGGCTCAGCACGGCACAGCACAGTTCAGCGTGGCACAGCTCAGCCTGGCACAGCGTGGCACCGCACAGCTTGGCATGGCTTGGCACGGAACAGCAAAGCCTGGCACGGCTCAGCAAGACATGGCACAGCTCAGCGCAGCTCGGCATGGCACGGCATGGCATGGCACGGCACAGCAGGCATGGCATGGCACGGCACAGCATCACACAGCACAGCATGGCACAGCATGGCACAGCATGGCATGGGATGGTACAGCACAGCACGGCATGGCATAGCATGGCATGGCACAGCTTGGCACGGCACAGCTTGGAGCATGGCATGGCTCAGCCTGGCCTGGCGTGGTACAGCACAGCACGGCACGGCATGGCATGGCATGGCGCAGCGTGGCACAGCTCGGCACGGCACAGCATGGCACGGCACAGCATGGCACGGCACAGCGGGCCCCGCCTGCCCCCCTCCCGGCCCCGCTGCGCTCACGTGGTGATCTGCGTCTCCATGAAGATGAGGATGAAGACGAGGACGGCGGGGAGGCCGCTGGCCACCATCATCCAGACGGGGAAGTCGCTCTTCTCGCCCAGGGGGTTGATCACCCAGCCCCGCTTGTCGGGGGCCGTCACCGAGAACCCGCTGGGCACGCTCAGCTTCTGCGGGGAGGGGGCGAGAGGCGCTGGGGGGGGGGACACCGGCTCTGCCCCGCGGGGGGACACCCCCACCGCAGCACCGGGACCCACCGCGGCACCGGGTCCCACCGAGGCAGGAGGGTGCGGGGTGGGGGGGGTCCTGCCCGGGGCGGGGGGGGCCGGCTGGGTGCTGACCTGCGTGTAGGTGTCCCGGATGCCGTAGTCCACCAGCACCATCACCAGGATGGCGATGGGCACCCCGAAGTCCCCGATGAGCCGCCGGATCTGGGGGAGGGGGGGCGGAAGAGCAGGGTCAGCCCGGCCCCAGCACCCCCCCATCCCCCCCCGCCCCGGCTCAGCTCTGCCCCCCAAGCTGGGCTCACCCCGGGGCTGTCCCGCCTGCCCCACGCACCCGTCCGGGGAAGAACCGGCTGTTCTTGAACTTGCGCAGGAAGAAGGCGATGAAGAAGGTGCCGGCCATGAGCACCAGCGAGAGCAGCGCCGTGTTGGGCTGCCCCGTCACCTTGGCCGCGGCGTTGGCGGGTGCCGCGCTGGCGTTCCTCCACGCCTCCGCCTCCGCCCCGCTGCCGTTGGCCCGCAGGCAGCCGTGCAGGGGGTGCTCCTGGAAGATCTGCGGCGGCGCCGTGCTCAGGACGGTCCTGCCTGGCCCCGGCCCCACGGACACCGGCCCCGGCCCCACACGCACCGGCCCCAGCCCGGCAGACACTGGCCCCAGCCCCATGGACTCCAGCTCCAGCCCCACAGACCCAGCCCTGGCCCTACGGACACTGGCCCTGGCCCCACAGACACCAGCCCCAGCCCCGCAGACCCTGCCCTGGCCCTATGGACACCAGCCCCAGCCCCACAGGCATCATCCCCAGCCCCACGGACACCAGCCCCGGCCCCATGGACACTGGCCCCAGGCCCATGGACACCAGCTCTAGCCCCACAGACTCCGGCCCTGGCCCCACAGACACCAGCCCCAGCCCCACGGACACCAGCCCTGGCCCCATGGACACCATCCCCGGCTCCGCGGCTCACCTTGGCCAGCTTGGAGAAGGTCTCATAGATGAAGATGAGGGAGATGAGGAAGGCGAAGATCTCCTGGGTGAAGCGGGAGACGAAGCGCACCAGGAAGCTGCCCTCGAAGGCCACCATGACCAGCACGATGAGGATGAGCCAGAAGCCGATCCAGACGCGCCCCACCAGGTACTCCAGCCCGTTGGAGGTGCAGAACTGCCGGTGCCGTCGGGGCGGAGGGACGGAGGGAGGGGCGTCAGCAGGAGGGGCGGCCACGGGGCTGGGGCACCGACATCCCCCGATGCCTGCCCCCCAGCACCCAGGAACGTCCCCCCGGCCCGCCCCGCTCTCACCGTGAAGAAAGCCTCCTCGAAGACGAGGAGGGGCCCCGAGAAGCCGATGACGAGCAGGGGCTGGGCGCCCAGCAGGCAGAAGAGGACGCCCTGCAGCGACGTGGAGATGATCAGCTCCGACACCCCGATCAGGTCCTGCGTCTTCTCCCCTGCGGGCAGGACAGCATCAGGACACAGGACACCCGCCGGCCCTTTGTCCCCAGCGTCACAGCCGGTGGGTGGCCCCGGTAGCACCCGCAGTGACCCGGTGCAGTGCCCCGCGCCGGTCCCCCCCCCACCGGCGGTGCCGTTCCCCCCCACCGGCGGTGCCTTTCCCCCCCCCGGCGCTCACCCAGCAGCCCTCCGAAGGTGATGGCCGGCGACAGCGCGGCGAAGTAGATGAAGATGACGGCTGCGATGCACTGGGGGTTGAGGGCGTCCCTGAAGTCGCTCAGGTACTTGGGGTACCGCCGCCGCACGTCCCGGATCAGGCCCCCAAAGGGCCGTCCCGTGCGCCGCAGGGGATCGTCCTCCTCCTCGCCCTCGCCCTCCACCACCTTCAGCTTCAGCAGCGCTGCGCCCCGCAGACGGACGGACGGACGGACGGTGAGACCCCGCCACGCGGGTGCCCCCCGCCATCCCCGTCCCCCATCCCGTCCCCCCGGCACCTTTCTCCTCGGGGGACTTGGGCTCCAGCAGCAGCCGCCGCTCCTGCTCCTCCCGCTTCTTCAGCATCTCGCGCTGGAAGTGGGCGACGCTGCGCAGCAGCTCCTCGCCCTGCACCTCGGAGGGCGGCAGCACCACGCTGCAGTCCAGGAACTCGTTGATGGCGTTGAGGAGGTCGTGGCGGTCGTCGGCCAGGTAGGCGGCCTCGTGGAATTGCTGGCGGGACGACGGCGGCGTCAGAGCCACCGCCCGGTGTGGCACCGCGGGGGACCCCCAGCCCGGCCGCGGCGGGGGCCCGGCACCCACCTTGTCGGACATGAGGGTGGAGATGGAGCGCCCGATCTCGTGGTAGTCCATGTGGGTGCTGCTGGGGCCCAGCAGCACGAAGAGGAACCGCACGGGGACGGGCACCTCCAGCACCGAGTCCAGCTCCACCGCCTCCTGCAGCCGCACGAAGGCCATGGTGGGCTGGTCCAGGAACTCCACGCAGCCTGGGGGGCACCGGGGGTCACCGGGGGAGCCCGACACACCGCCCCCGAACCCCCACTCCCTGCCAACCCCTCCGTACCCACGAGCACCACCGTGGCCTCGGCGTTGTCCGGGATCTTCTCCAGCAGCTTCAGCTCGTGCTTGGACTTGGAGCGGGTGATGCCGGCGGGGGGCGTGGGGGTGAGCACCTCCCTCTGCGGGGACAGGGCTGGGGTCAGGGCCCCTCCCGAGGACGAGGAGCGGTGGTGGGCCGGGAGGAAGGCTGGGGCCAGCGTGGGGCAGCCGCAGGGGCCGGGCTCACCTCCCGCTCCACGTCAACGCGCGTGTCGTGCTCCGCGGCGTGGCCGGCGATGAGGGGCTCGGTGACGGCCGGCTCGCTGCCCTCGGCCACGTGGTTGGTGCTGTGGTGGTGCACGAGCAGCGAGCCCAGGCTGCCCGCCGAGATGTTGCGGGGGAAGAAGTCCTTCTCGTCGCTCGGGTGGCTGCGGGGCAAAGCCAGGGCTGCCCGTGGTGGCCCCGGGGGAGAGCGGCCGGCAGCCCGGCACCGCCACCCCTGCCGGCACGCTGCACGCCGGCCGTGCCGGGGAGAGCGCGGTCGCCGGGGCCGCGGGGAGCAGATCCCGACGGAGGTGGGGGGACGCTGCGGGTCGCTGCCCCCCGCCCTCACCTGTGCTTGAGCAGCAGCGCCCGCAGCACGTTGGCGCGGTCCTCGGCCCGGATCTGGTCGGTGATGACCATCTGCTCCACCACCTGGTGAGCCACCCCCGGCAGCGTCTTCTGGTCCAGGTCGAGGAGCACGGCCCCTGGGCGAGGGAGCGGGGGCTGAGGCCAGCGGGGACGGGGACCCCCCCCTTGCCCGGTCCCCCGGCGCCATCCCCGCCTCCCTACCGTGGGACAGGGTCTTGCGCAGCTCCAGGAGGCTGCGGAAGGACAGGGAGGCCACGTGGGGCTTGCCCCAGCGGTCCGTCTCCTCCTCCACGTCCTCCTCAAACTTGATCCAACGCGCCGTCTCCTTCCACTGCAGCTCCTGGTTCTTGTCCACCACCAGCTCGTTCAGCTCCACGAAGACCTGCCGGCGCCGCCAGGTCAGCGCCGGGATGGCGGGGACCCTCCCGCGGCACCGTGCGCGGGCAGCCTCCCACCCACGCCCACCCAGCCGCCTCCGCGGGACCCCCGGCACCTCGTGGGGCTGCCGGTCCTGCTTGCGCTGCCGCGTGCTGGGCTCCTTGTGGTCCTTGCTGACATGGACCACCTGCGCCTTGGCGCTCTTCCGCACCAGGTGCCGGCGCACCCCCGGCACGTCCTCGAAGCGGTGACCTGCAGAGACGGGGGGGACAGCGATGGCGGCGGGTGGGCGACCTGGGAGCCCTGGTCCGGGGGGGCCACCGAGCCCCGGCACGGGCAGCCGTGGGCTGGCAGCCTGCCCGGGGTGGCTCGGAGCAGAGGGACCCCCGTGCCGAAGGCTGCGTGATCCCGCCGGGGAGCTCTGTGGCAGACGTGACAACAGCCGGTGCCGGCGCGGCCCCCGGGGTGTGGGGTGCCCCCCACTCACTTTTCATGTAGTCCAGGTCGGCCGAGGCCAGCGTCTGCGCCTCCGACTCGTCCGTCGGCATCTTCTGGTACCGGGCCTGCTCCGCGCCCGTCATGCTGCCGATGCGCCGCCGCTCGTGCAGGTTGTAGCTGCGGTGCCCCGGCTGCGACTTGGCCACGGGGCGACCGGGGGAGCCGGCCTCGGCGACGGCCGCCTCCTCCGCCGCACCTCCCTCCTCCTCATCGGGGCTGCGAGGAAGGCGCCCGCCCCAGAGCTGAGCCCCCCCCCAGCCCCGCTGTGGGGCGGCCGGAGGGGGCTGCCCACCCCCTGAGAGCCCCAGCCCCGGCCGAGCCCCGGCCGAGCCCCGGCCCCCGCTCACCTGCCTGCCCGGGCGCCCCTGGGGGATGCGGACCCTCGGGGCTGCGGGGGGGAGCCGGGCTGCGCCGTGGGGGTCCCCGGCTCCTCCGCCCGGCGGTCGGTCACCTCGTCCTCCTGCAGGAAGAACTGCGACGGGACGCGGGAGGAACCGGCTGCCACAGAGCCGTGTCCTCCAGGCACCGGTGGCACCGGCTCCGGCACCGCGGTGGCACCTGGCCGCCCGCCCCGGGAGCCCCCAAAGCCAGGGGGGCCCCAGCGCTGCCCCCCGCTCCCAGCCCTGCCCTCACCTGCACGGCCTCGGGGGGGCCGGGCTGCTGGAGCTCCTCCGCCGAGCGCTCCGTCTCCGTGTCGCACGCCTCGTCCTCATCCTCTTCGGCCTCCTCGATGGTGGGGGTCTCGCCGGGGACGGAGGCGCGGCGGTGCTTCTTCTTGCCCTTTTTGGGCGCCCCCTTCTTGCGGCGGGCGTCGGGGGGCAGGTGGGTGGAGAGGGGGGTGGTGGATGTGGTGGGACGACTGGCGGTGGTCTGCGGGGGACAGGGCAGGGTCGGGGTCCTGCCTGCTGCCCCCCCGCCGCCCCCCGGCCCCCACTCACACTCGAAGTCCTCCTCGCCATAGCTGCGCCCGGCCTCCTCAGCGTTGCGGGGGTGCGCCTCGCTCAGGATCTCCTCGAAGCGCTCGACACCCAGCGCCTTGTTCAGGTCCTTCTCCTCCTCCTCCTCCCCCCCGAAGGTGGGCGACCCGGCGCCCGGCGCCTCCTGCTCGGGCTGCGGGGCGGCAGCGGGCTCAGCGGGCACCGGCACTGCCGCCGGCCACGGTCGCGCACCCCACACGGCGGCTCTGCGGGGTCCCCAAAGGCCCCGCACCTGCGGGACGTGCACCCCGGCACGGCGTGGGACGCGCACCCCAGCGCCGGGCGCTCAGCGGAGCCGTTTGCACCCAGCGCGCCCGGCACCCCCCAGCCTCAGCACTGTGCCCCGGTGCCGCGCTCCCCCGCGGGTACCCCAGCGCCCCGGCGCCTGGCCACAGCGCACCACTGGGGCCGTGGTCTCCCCATGTACCCCCGGTGTCCCCGGTGTCCTGCTCCCCAGCACAGCCCCGACCCGGCATCCCCGGTGCTGTGCCCCGGTGCCGTCCTCTCCCCACGCGTCCCCGCTGTCCCCAGTGCAGCCCCAACCCCGCATCCCCGGTGCTGTGCCCGGTACCATGGTCTCCCCGTGTACCCCCAGTCCCCCCAGTGCCCTGCTCCCCAGAGCAGCCCCGATCGGGCATCCCCGCCATCGTGCCCCGGTGCCACGCTCTCCCCACGTACACCTGGTATCCCCAGTATCCCCAGTATCCCCAGTGCCCTGCTCCCCAGCTCAGCCCCGACCCGGCAGCACCAGTGACATGGTCTCCCCATGTACCCCCGCTACCCCCAGCGCAGCCCTGGTGCCACACTCCCCCCACACGTGCCCCCGCACCCCGGTGCCCCGCTCCCCAGTCAGCCTGGACCCAGCACCCCCGTCACCGTGCCCCCCCTGCGTACCCCCAGAGCCGTGCCTGGTGCCGTGCCCCCCCATGTACCCTCAGTGCCGTGCCCGGTGCCGTACCCCTCTGTGCACCCCCAGCACCCCGGTGCCGTACCCCCACCTCCTGCGCCAGCCCCTGCCCCCACGGTGCCCCCGGTGCCGTGCCCCCGTCCCAGCGCTGCTGGTGCACCCCACTGTGGGTGATGGGGTGCAAGGGGGGGGGGGGGCTGCTGCAGGTGCAGGGGGTGCAAGGGGGGGTGTGCGGGGGGGTAGGGGACGCAGGGGGGTGCGGGACTGGGGGACCGCAGGGTGCTGGGGGGGGCAGGGGGTGTGCGGGGCTGGGGGTGAGCACCGGGGGGTGGGGGGTGCAGGAGCGCGGAGCGGGGCGGGGGGGGGGATTGCGGGAGTGCCGGGGGGGTGCGGGGCTGGGAGGGGCGGGGGGTTCCGGGGGGTTGCGGGGCGTTGCGGGGGGGGGGCGCGTCCCCGCCCGGCCGGTCCTACCTGAGTCATGGCGGAGCCGCGCTCCCGCCGCAGCTCCCGCAGCGCTTTATCGGGGCGGCGCGACCCGGCCCGGCCCGGCCGGGGATGGGGGCGGCGGGGGACGGGGGGGTCCGGGGGGGGGGCGGCGGCTCCTTCCCCGGCCTCGCCAAATATTGACGGAGCCGCCCCGCGCCCGCCTCAAGGTGACAGCGGCCCGCAGAGGGCACCGCCGGCGCCCGCAGCACCGCGCTGCCCCCCCCCGGCATCCCACCGACCCCCCCGGCATCCCACCCCCACGGCATCCCACCCCCCCGGCATCCCACCGACCCCCACCCCGGCATCCCACCCCCCCGGCATCCCACTGACATCACCGGGATCCCACCGACCCCCCCGGCATCCCACCGACACCCCCCCCCGGCATCCCACCCCCACGGCATCCCACCGCCCACCGACATCCCACCGACCCCCCCGGCATCCCACCCCCCCGGCATCCCACCGACTCCCCCCGGCATCCCACCGACCACCGGCATCGCACTGACCCCCCCGGCATCCCACCGCCCCCCGCCATCCCACCGACCCCCCCGGCATCCCACCCCCACGGCATCCCACCGACCCCCACCCCGGCATCCCACCCCCCCTGCATCCCACGGACCCCCCCCCGGCATCCCACCGCCCACCGACATCCCACCGACCCCCCCCGGCATCCCACCCCCCCTGCATCCCACCGACCACCGGCATCGCACGGACCCCCCCGGCATCCCACCCCCTCCGGCATCCCACCCCCCCCCACGGCATCCCACTCCCCCAGCACCCCCCCGGCCGAGGTCCGGCACCCCCAGGAACGCACCGACCCCCCCGCGGCCGAGCCCTGACCTCCCCCTGGGCAATGCACCGACCCCCCCGGCCGGGCTCCGTCCCGCCGGGAATGCACCGGCCCCCGGGCAATGCACGGCCCCCCCCCCCGCCCCGCCCCGGGAATGCACCGACCCCCGGCACGCAGAGCCGCCCCCCCCTCCGGCGATGCACGGGCCCCCGGGAATGCACCGACCCCCCCCGCGGGAATGCACCGACCCCCCCGGCAACGCCCCGACCCCCGGCGATGCGCCCCCGGTCCCCAGGAACGCACCGACTCTGCTCGCGGCCACACAACGACCCCCCCGCCGTGTGTGCGCTGACCCCCCCAGCGCTGCAGAGGTCACGTCGGGTCACACCCCCCCGGGTAACGGTAACGCACGGCTTCCCCCCCGCCGGTAAAGCCCCCGGTAAGGTGGGAGCTTTGCCCCCCCCCACACAATTCCTTCTGGGATTGCACTGCTGACCCCCCCCCGCCATGGCCCCCCCAGGGACGGTCCCTGCGCTGCCCCGGCCACCCCCGATGACCCCCCGGGACCCCCGAGGGGGGTGTGGGGAGGGGGACACCGGGACGGGGAGGACGGGGTCACCCAGACATGGGGGAGGGCCGGGGTGGGGACAGGGGTACCCCGGGCACCGTCCCCTGCCAGGACACCCCCGGGCAGCGGCGGTGGGGGCTGCCACCCCCCCTGGGGACGGTGCCCTGTGGCACAGCCCCCCCAGCCCGGCACATCCCGGCCCAGGCGCCGTGTTCTGAGGTCCCCGCGGTCCCCTGGCCCCGACCCCAAACGTGGGGTGACCCCAAACCCCTGGGGTAGCGCCGTGGGGGTGACAGGGACCAGGCAGACCCACGCGTCCCCTCACACCCACCACCCACGGCATCGAGGCGCCACGTGACGGCGGCAGAACCCCCTTGCCAAACCCGCCGGGTCCCCGGCCTGGCGTGACCCAGCGCCGGCGTCCCCACGTGCGCGGTGTCCCCGGGGTGCCCGGCCAGGGGTCGGTGGGGCCGAGCTGCTCCCGACCCCGCGCCCTGTCCCAGGGCGATGCCCCGCGTCCCCATGTGCCCGGCACGCTCCATCGCCTGCGCGGCGGCCACGGCTTTGCCGGGGACAGCTTCGGCCGTGGGACGGGGTGTGGGGTCCCCCAGCCCGGTGAGGCCGCGGCTTACCGGGGAGCGCAGGAGGAAATCCATGGGTGGCAGAGCCGCGGGAAGGGGACACAGGTCCCGTTCCCGGTCACGTGCGCGGCGATGGGGACTTGCCCAATGGCGCCGGCAGCGCGACGCAAAGGGTGAATCATTAACCCAGCCCCAGAACCCGCGCCGAGGGCACCGCTGGCACCGCGCGCGGCCGGGGCAGGCGAGTGGCACCGGCGGAGATGGTGGCCCTGGCACGACGCACCCCGGCAGCACCTGCCTGAAGGGCACCCACCGCCCCGGCACGGGCTGGCTGCCGTGGGGCACAGCCCTGCCCTGCGGCCGGGCAGTGGGGCAGCACCCTGCGGTGTCATGCCGTGGCACCCCTCGCCCGGCCGGTGGGTGCAGCCCCCCCAGCCCCCATCAGCCCCCCTCGGGGCCGTGGCCGCCGCGGCACTTACGCTCTGGAAGGCGGAGGAGATGATGTGGTGGATCTCGGAGGACACCTGGGAGTGGGTCATGGCGCTGGCGCGGCACCGCGGCGCCCCCGGCTCAGCCCTTCTCCTTCTCGCGGGGGCTCAGGGGACGCTGTCGGGGCAGCATAACCTGGGGGGCAGAGATGGGGGGCTCAGGGTGCTCCCCCGGCACCGGCGATGCCCCGAGGGGCCGCGTGGACATCCGCTTCTCCCCCGGCACCGGGCGCCAGCGCCGGGGCAGTGCCGCGGGCGGGGGTCCGGGGTCTGCCCCTGCTCGGTGTCCCGGGGCGCGGCGCGGGCAGGGCTGGCTCGGGGCCGGTTTGTCTTGGCCGGGGGTGGGAGCGGGAGAGCGGGGGCCAAGACAAACGCCGGGAGGGGAGAGGAGCCGGGGCAGCGGGACAGGGGCCAGAACCCCCATGGCGAGACCCCGGGCACCAGCCCAGCCGCGTGGGGCGCCGGCAGGGAGCCAGACCCCGGGAGGTGACGGCACTGCCGGACACCCAGTGCCCAATCCCTCCCTCCGGCCTCCTCCCAGCACCCCCATACCAGCCCACCGGCCATCTTTGCCCCCACACTTGCCCCTCAGCAGCTCCCCCCGGCACCGGGCTGACCCTGGCGGCACCGGCGTGCCGGGTTTATGGCCACAGGAGGTGGTCCCCCACGTGACGGTGGAGGACCGAGAAGGGTGGTGACGGATGACTGCGTCTCACATGGGTGCCTCGCCATCACCGTCCTCGTCACCGTCTCCCCCACTGGTGGCCGCGGTCGGGCTCGAGGAGCCGCGGCCTCGGCCGACGCCGAGGCCGCGGCTCCTCGAGCCCGACCGCGGCACCGGATGGTACTTTCTCCTCATTTCGGCGCTCCCGGTTTCCCTAATCCCCAGCCGGGGCCGGAGCCGGAGCCAGCACATCCACATTCCAGCCGCCCGGATTATCCCACAGCCGCTCTGCCGGGGCGCGCGCCAAACCCCAACCGGCAGCCAAAACTCCCCCCCACACACAACTCGTGCCCTCCGTATCGCTGTGCCCGAGCCCCCCGCCATGGCACGGGAGCCCACCCGGCACAGCTCCAGTCTCACCAGTGCCCCTCACCCGGGGATGGAACTGGTGGGGGATGAGACGGTGTCTCTGCTCCCCCGCCCCCAAAACGGAGCCGGGACCCCCAAACTACCTTTGTGGGGTGACACCGGGTTGGTCCCACACGGCTGCGTCCCCCCAGCCCCAAGGATTTGGGACCAGCAAATGGGGTGTGGGGGGGTCCCCGGTGCCGGGAGCGGGGCACCGGGTTGGGGGGCAGAGCCCCCCAGGAGGGTCAGCGGCGTCGAGCCACCAGCCAGTTCCTTCGTGCCGCCAGCTGCCACCGTCCCACCCTCCCCGGGGACGCGGCGCTGGGCCACCGCGGGTGCCGGGGCTCCGGCGCGGGAAAGCGCTGCCCGCTGCCGGCCCTAAGAAGCTTTTTGGGGTTAATCGCGGGGATTAGAGCCCCGGGAACACACTTGGGATTGTTCTCCGGGAACGCCGGGCTGGGAAGCGGCGCCGAGCTGCGCTCTCACCGGCGCGGGGGAGCCGGCTCCGGCCCCTCGCCCCACCGCTGGCGCTGCTGCCGCGGTGCCAGGTCCAGCCACGCAGGGGACACACGGTGCCCGGCAGCCGGTGGCCTGACCCCGCTGGAAATGGTGACGGTCACCCGGGGGGGGGAACTTCTGCTTTCCGTGATGGCGGCTGAGTCACCCGGCAGGCACGGCCGGGCAGCCGGCCGGCAACAGCTCAGCGGCTCGTGCCAGCCCCGCAGAGGAGCCCACGGCCAGCACATGGCCGCCCCCCGCACCACGCTGCGCCGGCACCCACCCCCCGGCATGGGGCTCCGGGGCGCTGGGGTGCCCGGGGGCTGTGGGGGCGCCCCATGGCAGCTCTGCCGGTGTGGGTGCCCCACACCGTGCCGCTGGCTCTGGGCACCGGCTCCTCCTGCTCCGGGCACCGGCGGGTGGTGGCCGCCGTCTCTGGCCGCGCGGTGTCGGGATGGTGGCAGCGCCCGCGGCAGCCCCGCGGCACAATGGCCCCTTGTGCGAGGGAGCCGGCGGCTGCGATAAGCGGGGCAGGTCCCGCAGATACGGCCACGGGCTGCCAGCGCCGTAATTACCGGCTGGCTGCCATCAGCGCCTGTGCGCCAGCCGGCCCGGCCGCTCCCGCCGCTGCCGGAGTCACATTCCTGGGACCGGCCCCGGCCTGCCCGCCTGATCCCGTCAGGTGATTAGAGGGATCGGCCCCACGCCCCGCGCCGTGGGGCTGCCCCACAGCCCCCACGTGCCCCTGGCCCCGCCGACGGCACCAGCAGGGGAGGCCGAGCCGGTGGCGGGATGGGCAAGGAGGGAAGTGAGGCGATGCCGACGCCGAGATGGCAGCGACACCCTGTCACACCAGGACATGCCACGGCCCAGGGAGCCCGTCCCCACCCGGGCCATCCCGCCGGCACCATGGACCCAACACCCCTGGAGGGGGGACGGGGAGGCCCGGGGGCACCCCACAGCCCACCTGCCCGGTGCCGCCGGCAGCGCGGTGCCTCCTCACGCCATGGCCAGGGCTGGGCCGGCAGCGGCAGCGCCGGGAGCGGGTCCCCGAGGCGGGATCAGCGCACACACACGCACACACATGTGTCGTACACGCTGGTGCCACAGCCCGAGGTGACGCCGACGGTGACCGCCGTGCCACCTCTGATCAGGAGCCGGAGCCACATCTGCAGCCAAGACCGCGGTGACGGCGAACGCACGGCATCCCTTGGCATCTTCCCGCTGGCGCCACCCCCCCAGACCCCCTCTGCCCAATTCCCAGGGAAAACTGCGGCAGGACCAGGCTGGCGCAGCTCCAGCTGTGCCCATGGTGCCAGGATGACGTGCCCCAGGAGCCCCGGGCTGTGCCCCGGCACCGGGAAGGGGTGACCCCCGGCCACCGAGCTCCGATCTCCCACGTGGTAGCCACCAGCCGTCCCCGTCCCCGGCACCGCCGGCAGCACCCCAAGGTCGAGCGGCCTCCGCACCCCGCCGTGCCCAGGCTCTGCTGGGCTCTGGGTGGCTCCGGCACCCACCGCCGGCACCCGCCGTGGCCATGCACCAGGATCCCCCCTGCATGGGCAGGGCATGAGCCCCAGCCACCCGAAATGGGGGACAGTGCCGAGGGGGGCCCCGGAGACACCCCCGGGGACCTGGGGACAGGAGACCCCCCGAGCCCCCTGCAGCCCAGCCCCCGTGCCCAGCACCCAAGGGCTGGTGGCCACCAAAAACGGCCACCGAAAATGCGGGCAGGCGCAGCCACCCCACGCAGCCACCCAGTGCCAGCCCCCCCCGGCCCCGCGGGGTCCCCACGGCAGGGGACACGGCCCCGCTCCCCCCTCCTGCCTCACCTGGCTGCTCCGGGAGACCCCGGCAGACGCCGCCACCCCCTTGGCCGCCGCGGGACGCAGCAGGGCCGAGAGCGCGGCTCCCGCCCGGCAGAGGTTTCCTCCTTCAGAACCCGCCACCAAAAATATCCTTCACCCCCCTCCGGCCCCCCCCCCCCCCCCGGCCCCGCGACCTCGAAACCGCCGGATCCGGCAGATGAATCACGGCGCTGCGCGGCTCCGCGCCCACGCCCACGCCGGTGCCACCGGGGACTGGGACGGGGGGGGGACAGCCGGTAGGGCTGGCACTGCTGTCATGGGCAGGGGCTGCCCCACGGACCCCACATCAGGCCGGGACCCCCCCCCGCACCAACCCCCAGTGCCGCGGGACACGCACCGGCACTGACACCTCGGCGCAGCCTCCGCACCGTCACCCACGGCAGGGCTGGGGGCCGTGCGCCCACCCACCCACCCACCGCGGCTGCACCGGGGGCCTGAGCCCGGCTGTCCTGCTCCCCACCGGCGCCGGTTCTGCCCCACTCACCCCATCGCCCGCCAAGCCGGCACGGCCGCGGCCCCGGCGTCCCGCGGAGGCTGCCGGGTGCCGGCCAAGCCGGTGGGTGTCCCCTGGGATGCCAACGGGCGACGAAGCGGGACCCTCGGCCGGTGCGGCCGCCGCGTCGTGCCCCGTCGCACCGCGAGCTGCCGAGCGCCGGGAGCTTTTATACCGGTGCGAAAGGGGGAGAGAGAGAGAGAAAAAAACAAAACAAAACAAAACAAAACAAAAAAATCAGCAGCGGCAGCAGCGAAAAGTCTTTGTTTCGGCAAGCCTGCACCAGGCCACTTTATCCAAACAGAGCCGCGGTGCCAAGTGCCGGAACGGCTCCTCGGGCAGCCCCACCTCTGCGCCGCGGCTCCTGCTGGGCTCGGGGGCGGCCAGCGGCGAGCGCCGGGGCCGGGCGACTGCCAACGGTGGGGGCACGACCCCCACCAGCTTGGGCGGCGGTGATGGGGGTCCCGTCTACGGACACGGCGGGGCAGAGAGCGTAGCCCCCCCCACCCCCCATACACACCCCGGCAAGCCCCATCGCGGCATCCTCGGGCAGCCAGCCCGGTCCCTGCGGCCACCCGGTCCCCTCTAATGACAGGGCTGTGCCGGGGATGGCAGCCAGACCCCCCCTCGCCATCCCTGGGACGTTGCCGGGGAGGGGGGCGGCGGGAGCGTCCCCCATCCCGTCCTATGGACGGGATGGGGGACGCTCCCGCCGCCCCCCTCCCCGGCAACGTCCCCCACCACCCCATTTTGCCCCAGACCCACCATCCAAAATCCTCCCCGCGGAGCCCACCCGGCCCCCCCCAACCCCAGCCCAAAAATCCCGCGGGAGGCGGGGGGCGGAAGGGCTGCCGGCGGGGAGCGGGGTTGTTAATTAGGGCGATGACATCCCGCGCCGGTCCCTTGAAGCCGTGCAGTGACCCCGAAGGGCACGACGGAAAGGGGGGGACCGGAGCCCTCCCCGCTGACAGGCCACCACCGGGCCACCGACACAACCCCCCCCCCCCTCCCCGGAGCAATCCCGACGCCAAAACAGAGACCATGGGGGTCTCCCCCGGGCGCTGGCTCTGCCCCCAGCCCTGCCTGCGCCACGGAAGGCCGCGGGCGCCGTGTCCCCCACCAGCACCTGAAGCCCACCCCCAGCCCGGGGGGGGCCGTGGGAGCCCCCACCGGAACGTGAGTGGGAGGGTGGCGGGGCTGGACGCGCGCCCGGCGTTGCTCAACCCCTGGCAGCCTTTCGCAAGCGGGCAGCGCCGCTCGCCACCCGGCACCGCAGCTCCCAGCACGCACCACGCCGGGTGGGCGCCAACCCCCGCGGGCACCGCAGGAGGGTCCCCCCCGCTCGGGGCAGTGGGGGGAGGCCGGTGGGTGCGGGACGGCGGTGCCACACGCGCCGGGTCGGCTCCTGGGCGCCACGTTCCTCACCTGCGTCGGGCTCAGGAGGCGGGAGGGAAGGGCATGGAGCTGCCACGCGTCGCGCCGGCGCCTGCTGGAAAAGAAACAGACACCGAGGGCTGAAGCGGCGGCGACACGGCTCTGCCAAACCCCGCCGCGGCCCGGGGCAGCTGTGGCCACCGGGGCCCGCTCCGGTGCGGGAAGGTGGCCAGGGCCACGTGTGGAACCGGCCCCGGAGGCGCGGCGGCGGGAGGGGACCGAGGTGCGACGCCCCCGATGGCAGAGACGCCGGGTGCGGGGCGGGGGGGGGGGTTCCAGGAGGGTCTGTGGGGAAGTCCATGGGGGTCCCGGTGGTTCCAAGGGGTCCAAGGGGGTCCCGGGGGGTCGCAGAGGGTCCCGGAGGGATGCCCGCAGGTGGGGGTGCTGCTTCTGCCCCGGCTGGAGGAGGCGGGGGACCCGGGAGCGCCCCATGCGACCCCCCCCCGGGCTGGGCTCCCCCCGCCGGGGGTCCCGGAGGCGGCAGCGGGGGGGCCGGGATTCGGTGCCGCCGGTGGAGCCGCGGGGCCGGTGCAGCGCCCCGGGGTCCCGTCCCGGGTCGGGGGGTGGCGGGGGCCGGGGGTCCCGGGCGGGGTGGGACGGGGGAAGCGGGGAGGGAGCGGGGACGATCCCGGGCGGGCGGCACCGGCACCGGCCCCGCCAGCCCCGCCGGGCCCCATGGCGGCTCCGGTTCCGGTTCCCGCTCCCGGCCCCGCCGCTTACCGGAGAGTCCCGCCGCGCCGGGCGGGTTTGCGCGGCCCCGCGGGGCGGAGCGGCAGCGGGAGCGCGCCGGGGCGAGGCGGGGCGGCACCGGGCGGGTCCGCGACGTGTCCCGGCAGCGTCCCCGTGGGAGCACCGTCCCCGTCCCCCGCGATGGGAACCCCACCGCGGCCGGTCCCGGCGTCCCGGTGCAGCGGGGCGGCGCGGGCGGAGGCGGGGATCGAACCCGGAACCCCGGCGGGGAGCGGGAAGGCGTGGCGGGGGCGTGACCAGCGCTGGGGGGGCGGGGCGTCAGCGGGGCGGGGGCGTGGCCTGCGCGGGGGCTGCCGGGAGGTGTGGCGGAAGGGGCGTGGCCGGCGCGGGGGCTGCCGGGAGGTGTGGCGGCGGCGGCGGCGGCGGGGCCGGTGCGGCGGGGCCGGGTGCGGATCGCGGCGCGATGCAGAAATACGAGAAACTGGAGAAAATCGGGGAAGGTACGGCCGGGAGCGGGGCGGGGAAAGGGGGCGGGGCGGGGCGGGGCGGGGCGGGAGGAGCGGGGCTCGTTCCCGGTGCCCGTTCCCGGTGCGGCGGCGGCGGCGGCGGCGACGACGACGACCCGGCATCCCCGCAGGCACCTACGGCACCGTCTTCAAGGCCAAGAACCGGGAGACGCACGAAATCGTGGCGCTGAAGCGGGTGCGGCTGGACGATGACGACGAGGTGAGGATGGAGGGATGAAGGGAATGGGGGGGGGGGGGCGGGGAGGAGATGCTCGGTAACCGGTACCCGGTGCCCGGTACCGGCTCCAAACCGCCTCAATCCCCCCCCCCGATCCCTCTGCAGGGCGTCCCCAGCTCGGCGCTGCGGGAAATCTGTCTGCTGAAGGAGCTGAAGCACAAGAACATCGTCAGGTGAGATGGGGGGGCTACGAGGTGGCACCGGAGAGAGGGGGGGTCGGGGTTCCCCCGGGGCCACGGGGGCACCCGGGTGCCCCCGTGGCCCCGGGGGGAGCCCCGACCCCCCCCCCCCGGGGTCTTCCCCGGCACCTCAGCATCCCGCCCCCCCCGTCCCCTTCGCAGGCTCCACGACGTCCTGCACAGCGACAAGAAGCTGACTCTGGTCTTCGAGTTCTGCGACCAGGTGGGGGTCCCGGTGGCAGCGGGGGCGGGGAGAGGGTGGGGGGGGGGGGGGGCAACGGTTTTAACCCGAGATCTGGGGGGAGGCGCAGGGAAGGAATTTGTCCCCGTGAGGGTGGCGAGGCGCTGGGGCTCAGAAGCTGTGGCTGCCCCATCCCCGGAGGGGTTCAAGGCCAGGTTGGACGGGGCTTGGAGCAACCTGGGCTGGTGGGAGGTGTCCCTGCCCAGGGCAGGGGGTGGCGCTGGGGGGGCTTTGAGGTCCCTTCCCCACCCAAACCATTCCCTGGCTCTCTGTGTCCCCCGCTGGCTCCTCCCCAGGACCTGAAGAAGTACTTCGATAGTTGCAACGGGGACTTGGATCCGGAGATCGTCAAGGTGCGTTTTGGGGGGGGGGGGGCTCTGGAAGCCCTTGGGGACCCGGGGCCGGTCCTGCCCCGGCTGCAGCGTCGCGAGAACCGGCCGTCGGCGCCGCTGAGGCGTCCCGCGATCTCCTTCCAGTCCTTCATGTACCAGCTGCTGAAGGGTCTCGCCTTCTGCCACAGCCGCAACGTCCTGCACCGCGACCTCAAGCCCCAGAACCTGCTCATCAACAGGGTGAGGGACAGGGAGGCGCCGGTGGTCGGGGCTGCGTGCCGTGCCGTGGCGCCTGCGTGCCATGCCGGCGATGCCTGGGGCTGCGTGCCGTGCCGTGCCATGCCATGCCATGCCAGCTGCGTGCCGTGCCGGCTGTGCGCCGTGCCAGCAACGGCCGGGGTTGTGTGCGTGTGTGCCATGCCAGCTGTGAGCCATGCCAGCGATGCCCAGGACTGCGTGCCATGCTGTGCCAGCGATGGCCAGGGCTGTATGCCATGCCAGCTGTGCGCCGTGCCAGCAACGGCTGTGGCTGTGTGCCATGCTGTGTCGGCTGCGCACCGTGCCAGTGACGGCCGGGGCTGCGTGCCGTGCCAGCTGTGCGCCATGTTGGCTTCGTGCCGTACGAGCGATGGCCAGGGCTGCGCACCACGCCGTGCTGGCTGTGCATCGTGCCACCTGTGTGCCGTGCCGGTTGTGCACCACGCCGTCGACAGCTGGGGCTGTGTGCCATGCCGGCTGCCTGCTGTGCCAGTGATGGCCGGAGCTGCGTGCCGTGCCGGCTGCGTGCCATGCCAGTGACACTAGGGCTGTGTGCCGTGCTGTGCCAGCTGTGCGCTGTGCCAGCGGTGGCCGGGGCTGTGTGCCATGCCATGCCGGCTGTGTGTCGTGTCACCTACGTACCACGCTGGCTGTGCGCTGTGCCAGTGGTGGCCGGGGCTGTGTGCCGTGCCGGCAATGGCTGGGGCTGTGTGCCGTGCCATGCCAACTGTGCATCGTGCCGCCTGCGTGTCGTGCTGGCTGTGCACCGTGCCAGTGACACCAGGGTTGTGTGCTGTGCCGTGCCACCTGCATGCCGTGCCAGCGATGGCTGGGGCTGTGTGCCATGCTGTGCCAGCTGTGCACTGTGCCGGCAATGGCCAGGGTTGCGTGCTGTGCCATGCCAGCTGTGCGCCATGCCGGCTGTGCACCGTCCCAGCAACACCGGGGCTGTGTGCTGTGCCGTGCCAACTGTGTGCTGTGCCGGCTGCACACCGTGCCAGCGATGCTGGGGCTGTGTGCCGTGCCGTGCCGGCTGTGTGCCATGCCGGCTGTGCGCCGTGCTATCTATGCATCACGCCAGCGACGCCGGGGCTGCGTGCCGTGCCGGCTGCGCACTGTGCCAGCAATGCTGGGGCTGCATGCCGTGCCATGCCGACGGAGCACCATGCCAGCGTGCCGTGCCATGCCGTGCCATGCCGGCTGCGCACCGCGTCCCCCGCGCCGTCCCGCTGACCCGGCGCTTTCCCAGCAGAACGGGGAACTCAAACTGGCCGACTTCGGGCTGGCCCGCGCCTTCGGCATCCCCGTGCGCTGCTACTCGGCCGAGGTGAGCTGGGGGGGCCGGGACGGTGAGCTGGGGGGGCCGGGACGCGCTTTCGCTGGAGGAGAGGGGGGGTCTCGGCCGACCGGTGCCCCCCCCGTCCCTCCCTCTGCCCAGGTGGTCACGCTCTGGTACCGGCCCCCCGACGTGCTCTTCGGCGCCAAGCTCTACTCCACCTCCATCGACATGTGGTCGGCCGGCTGCATCTTCGCAGGTAGTGCCGGGGGGGGGGTGGGGGGGGCTACCTGCGCAGGGGGGGGGGGGGGGGCTGTGTGCCACCGTGGGGTGCTCATCCCCTCTCCCCCCCACCCCAGAGCTGGCCAACGCGGGGCGGCCGCTGTTCCCGGGCAACGACGTGGACGACCAGCTGAAACGGATTTTCCGATATCCTTGGGAGCGGGGGGAGGAGGACGCCCCCTCTCCTGGGGTGGGGGGGGCTGCGGGGGGGGTGGGGGGGGGGCCCAGGTACCTCCCGTGGTGGCCCTTGACCGCTGTCCCCCCCCACGCTGCTGGGAACCCCCACGGAGGAGCAGTGGCCGGCCATGGCCAAGCTGCCGGACTACAAGGTGAGGCGAGGGGGGGCTGGTAACCTTTTTGGGGGGGGTCGGGGGGGCCGGGGCTGACCTCTGTGCCCCCCCAGCCCTACCCCATGTACCCCGCCACCACCTCCTTGGTCAACGTGGTGCCCAAGCTCAACGCCACCGGCCGGGACCTGCTGCAGGTGAGCGCTCTGCCCATCTCAGAGCCGGGGGGGGGTTTTGGGGGGGGTCCTCACCCCTCGCAGCCCCACGCCGGGCCGGGGGGGGTCCCCTCGGCCGCACCTCCCGCCTTCTCTCCCCCCCCACCCCAGAACCTGCTGAAGTGCAACCCGGTGCAGCGGATATCGGCGGAGGAGGCTCTGCAGCACCCCTATTTCACAGACTTTCTGCCCTCCATAGGGCCCCCCCGCCGCCGGCACGGCCCCCCCGCACGCTGCCGGCCACGCTGGGGGGGCGGGGGGGGGCGGCACAGCCCCCCAGGGCAGCGGGGGGGACGCCAGGTGAGGAGCGAGGTGCCAGCACCCCGACACCACAGCGCCCCCCCCACCCCCCCCAACCCCTATTTATTAGGTTTTTAACCCAACGCTGCCCCGGTTCTGCCCCGGCTGCGGGGGGCTGGTACGCCCCCCCCCCCCCCCCCTCCAAACCCTGACCCCCCCTCCCCCCAGCCCTGCGGGGGGGCCGGGGGCACGGGGAGCCCTCCCCCGGGGACACGGTGCCGGTGGAGGGGCAGGACCCTCCGGGACCAGGCGCGGGGACCCCGGGGGGGGGGTGGGACGCCCCATCCCTCCTCTCCTTGCCCCCCCCCCCCCCTCCGGGGTGTCAGCTCTCCCGGGGGGGGGGTGTACGGCGGGGGCGGGGGGGGGGAGGGCACCCCGTTCCTTTTCTACCGTGCTGCTGTAGGTGGGTGGACGCGCGTTTGTTACCTCCATAAAGAGCTTCCCCCTCCCCAGCGCCTGCCTCCTCCTTCCCGGGGGGCCGGGGAACCCCCCCAGCCCCCCCTGCTCAGCGCGGACCCCCTGTGCCCCCCCCCCCACCCAGCAGCACAGGAGCCGGGCTGGGGCAGCTCTTTAATGGGGGGGGGGGGGCCGCAGCGAGCAGTTCATGTACAGCGCAGCGGGGGGGGGGGGCACAGGCAGGGCATGCAGGTGGGTGGGAGCAGGCTGGAGGGGGGGGCCCCGCCACCCCCAGCCCCCCGATACGCCCCCCCCCCGGCTCGAAGAGGGGGGGGGTGTCCCATAGCGGGGCACCGCGGGCCCGGTGCCAGCCCCGGGGAGGGGGGGGGGGGGGTGTCCCCGCATCCTGGCGGAGGGGAAGGAAGGCGGCGGGGGGGGGGGTGTGGGGTCCGGTGCCCGCGGCCCCCCCCCCCACCCCCCCCCCCCCGGCTGGGGGCCGGTCCCTCAGCAGCAGAACTCCTGGGGGGCGCCTAGAGCCGGGTGACGAGGTAGCAGGTTCGGGGCGAAGCTGAGACCGTCCGGGTGGCAGCGCAGGGGGGGGCGGCCACTCTGGGGACACGGGGGGGGGGGGGGGTATCAGGGCCGGGGGGGGCTGCTCCCCCACGTCCCTTGCCGCCCTCCTGCGCCTGGCCGTGCCCGGGGGGGGGGCTGCGCCCCGTGCCCCCTCCCCCGCCTGCCCCAGCTCCGCCCTGGAGCCCCCCCCCCCCCCCCCAGACCCGCTGCAGAGCAAAGCTGTCCCCCCCCCCCCGCCCCACAGCGACCCAGGGGGGAGGTTGGGGTGGCCCCCGGCCAGGGCAGCGTGGTCGAGGGGTGGGGGGGGGTGTTGGAGCGGGGGGGTCGCTGGGCGGGGGGGGGGTGCCGGGGAGCGATGCATGAGGATGGGAGCGGAGCTGGGTGGGGGGGGGATGCTCCGGGGATGATGCCGAGAGAAGCCTGGGATGGAGGGAGGGGGACGCGGACCGTTTGCTGGGGGGGAATCCCTCCCCCCGCGGGGGGGGCGCAACCCCCCGTTGTGGGGCCTCGCCCCTGGCCAGGGACACCCCCCCCCCGTCCCCCCGGGGGCAGC